>NC_056751.1:175830593-176178093 GCF_019279795.1 Protopterus annectens
AAAGTTTCAAGGCATGCAAATTTTGACATAATGAGCTGAATTTTATGCTAATAAAGCAAACCAATATGGTGGAGTGATCCAACAACCTTACACACAACTGTGCAGGCTCCGTGTCCAAGATGGAAGTGTACGCAAAAACTTTCCATGTACAGGAGCCTACACGGAAGCAGGGACATACAGAAGTCCTGAAATATGGACAGAATGCCCATAAAAAGGTAAAAATGGGCATTTATTGGCCAAGGATGTCCAACAGGATCTGGCATATGTGTAAAATGACTATAAATATTAATATTTTTATTTTAGCACAAATGTGTTCAATGCGCCACTACACGCAAAACATTTTAGAAACAATAAAACAAATATAATTAAAAAGTTTAGTACGTTATATTGTTACAACAATTACAGTAATACCCTGGACTGTGTCTTTAAATCATTGCACCCATGCTCTTGCCCAGCTCACATGTCTACCATCCATGTAGTTCCCAGGCTGTCAGCATGGTTATTATGTAAATGATGTAAAAAATGAGTGGATTTGTTGAATCACAAAAAGCAGGGACCGTGTAGGGCTGTACACTCTATGTAAGCTCCTACACAGTGTGTGTTTTCCTTGGATGAGAACATCTGAGTATCATGCAAACATAGTAAGCAGGACTCCACTAATCCACTCTAGTCCTGGGACAATGACTGTTGGACTACAGTGCAGATAGCTTTGGAAGTACAGGCTACATCAACTTTTAATCATACTGTGCTGGCATTGTAGATCATAGAAAAGAAGTGTGATTATCCATAATTACACTATTCTGTACGCATCATGCCAAAAGGGAAGATATTATTAAATGTTTTATATGATTTGGTATCAGTATGCATAGCTGCTCTCTACTGGACGATGCTACACAGAGTACAACAATGTGCACTGCAACAGGAGTTCTAAATCCTGTCAATTACATCCTAAGCAGGTGAATGTCATTTAAAGCAGCCAATACCAGATAATGGTCCTAATCAACATATGTATAAAGTATGCACACAGCCTACATTTTGATTTTCCTTCAATACTTCAACAACATTGGAGTAGAGAATTGAAAATTTTAACTGACATAATGCTAGGGTCTGCTGTAACTATTCTACATCTCTATGTGATTGAGGCTGAAGTCAATGCTGCTGGTGCTGATGACAATAGGCCTAGGCCAAGAAGGAGGAAAGTGTTCAGGCCCAGGGTAACCTTCCAGGAGCTACATGAGCTGGAGATTGTAGAACACTACAGGGTGGACATGAACACATTACAAGAACTCTGTGAGCTCTGCTGGCATCAAATCACAGCCAGATCCAACTGAGAGGAATCCATCCCAGTGGAGACTAAGGTATGTGAGCCCTTAGAATATTAGCTACAAGTACTTTTCAAAGACCATCCAGGGATATGATGGGGGTGTCACAGGCATCAGCATCCAGGATACTCCTCAAATTATTAGATGCTATG
The DNA here is from genome assembly GCF_019279795.1 of Protopterus annectens. Lineage (NCBI taxonomy): Eukaryota > Metazoa > Chordata > Ceratodontiformes > Protopteridae > Protopterus > Protopterus annectens. The sequence continues at coordinate 175,832,068 of NC_056751.1, forward strand.
CTTATACATGCCAGTGAACACATATGTTTTCCCTTCACTGCTGAGGACAGGACTAGCAATATGCAACACTTTTATTGTATAGCACACTGCCTTGAAGTACTGGGTGCCATAGATTGCACTCATGTATACATCAAGCCACTACATGGTGAGCAGGGTAGAATCTACATTAATCGCAAGGGATACCACTGCATCAACTACCACGTTGTGTGCAATGCCCAGGGGATTATCTTGAATGTGTGTGCGGTAATTGTGGCAGTTATCATGACTCCCATATCTGGCATACATCACAGCTGTACCAGATGTTTGCTAGGGGGGACATCCCATAGGGCCATTTACTGGAAGAACAACATAATGAGGTACACACACAAACTAGGAACATTATAGAGCATGTGTTTGGGCTTCTGAAGTCACAGTTCTAGTGCCTATATATATCTGGTGGAGCCTTGCAGTATACTTTAAGCACATGTACACAGATTTTCACAGTTTGTGCTATGCTGCACAATGTGCTCCTGCAGAGGTAGCTGCAGCAGGATCACCAAGAGGACAGGCACACATCCCCCAACCAATGCCTAGGTCATCACAGCCACAGTCAGAGGAGGACTCAGAGGAGGACCCCCCAGCTGCTATCCCTATAGATATAGGCATGCTCTGTATGCCCTTGCTTTGACTACTAGACAACACATAGCATAGTCACTGACTACCTAGAGTCTAACACCTTCCTCCTACTCACATACATATATTAAAACTGATGTCAGGAAACTCACACAATCTTTATCTATACATGTATTGGCTGCATACTGCTTGCATCAGATATAGTCAGCCCTGAACTAATGCTGTGTCAGCCAACACATATGCGAGGTAAGGGCTGAACCTAGACTGTAGTGTTGAACATTTTTATTACATATCCTCTTAGATGTCTTACTTTTTTACAGTATGCAAAAATGTAGTGGTGCTTTTATAGATAACTTAAGTTAACATATGTGTAAACACGTCTATATTACTAAAATATTGCCATATGAAATTGTTGTGCATCAGGCATGAAACACTCAGAGTCCAAACACAGCTGAATACTGTTATGAAAGAGAGAAGTTAGGAATTGACTCCACTCCATTGCTGTGGCTGACTTTAAGCTACTTTGTATCCTGACAGTAAATGTGTTTGCCCCCCCCCACACACACACACACAACCACAAGATTGTATGACAGAGAGAAGTATTGTTATTCTCATATGTTTGACAGGAGTACTGTCTACTAACTGGTCTGTGTCCAAATGTAAGTCAGAGAAGTACTTGTACAATATAGTGTGCATGGTTTGATAGCAGTGTACAGTTTTTGTGAAGGTGGTTGTTTGAGGAATGACCCCAATTTAGAAAGCAGCTTCTGTAGCCAAAAGGACTAAGGCAGCCATCTTGCTTGATGAAGCTTTAATGGTGTTTTGGGTTCTAATCCTGATGTAAGTTGAAGTTTAGGAGGTGTTTTTGCTATATTTTGTACAAAGTGTGATTGTGTCCCATAATGTTTTAATCTTACTATTTTAGCACATATATGCACAATGTGTCACATGCTGAAAACTGTTTTAATAATGTTGAAACATTTTGCATGAAGCACAAAACTGAAGAACAAGGAAATATTCAGATAACAGTTACATATTGCCCATAGCAATTGTGAAATCATGGCCTGGAGTACTGAGAGGAGTGGGCTGCAGTAAGATGTATATGTGACATAATAGGAATAGTGGATGTTAGCAATGTGCCTATCATTTGCTCACTGCTTAACATCGCTCAAACAGGTAGAGGAGTAAAACGTGCATGTATGTACACTTAGTGCAATACTCATTGCATTTTCACTATGGCTAACTGTCATAGCTCTAAACTGTCCAGATTAAGGAGGAATGTCCATATTTTACCATATTTTTTGTAATCTGTTCTCCATAAAATGTTGGTTTATACAACATTATTGTTAAATCGTTGAGAATTAAGTCAGACAATAATGACATCCATTTCATTTATGGATGTCATACTCTTCAGAAAATGCATGCTAATGCAAAACCTGTTATTCCATCAACATTGTAGGTTTGTAAGGGCAATATTTCAACATTCAACATATTAATTATGGCTTTGTGCAGATTTTGTGCCCTGTGAGGTTGAGAGGTATGGTAACTATTACAACACATACATAGATCTGTGTTCTAACTGTTCTATATTTCCAAGATGTGGAAACATTGCAAACAGAGGGCACAGTGTAACTATTTGTACAGACAGTTAATAAACATCCATATATGTTTCCTCACAACCAACCAACAACAATCAGTCATGGAATCTCTTTAATTCTACAACAAATACATCTAACACAAAACAAAGGGGTATTGATGTTGTGGGCTTCCTCATGGACATGGAGATAATGTTGTGCTCACAGTCTTGCACTGCCAAAGGAAAACATCCAAATATGCTCAACAAGGGACTTGTGCTGTTACACAGCTATGGCTTCTAAACAATATACTACTGTTATTGTACTAGCCTCAGATGATACAAAGAAGTGATGCACATATGCAGGCCTCCCAAGCTGGTGTTCCCTATATCTACTATAATATCAGATTAAGTTGTGTTCAATTCAGACTTGTGCAGTGGTGCTTGCATTAAAATGGTGTTCATTAGTCTGTGCACTTAGATAACTAGGGGGTCAGTTTTCACCGCAGTAGTGTGTGTGTGTGTGTGTGTGTGTGTGTGTGTGTGTGTGTGTGTGTGTGTGTGTGTGTGTGTGTGTGTGTGTGTGTGTGTGTGTGTGTGTGTGTGTTTAGTTGGACTCTGAGTCCAACACTGTCTTGGAAATTGACAATGGTTTTGCATTGCTTTTGGCTTGGAAAAAAACATCCTTATGTCTAGCAGTCCTCCAAACTCCTGTCTCCCACAGGAGCTGCTGATATCATCTACTATAAGGTTACCTGCAGTCCTGTTAAAGTTAGACTGGATCCACAGCATGTGCCTTAAGTGCTCGGTTCTCTAGTATGTAAACTTAGACAGACAGGGGTTATAATCTCACTGTGGTCAACTTGGTGTGTGTGTGTCTGTGTGTGTGAGCTGCTGGTGGGTATCATATAGATCAGTTTTACCGCAGCCTATGGTACACAGTCCTGATGTCTTCAACAGACACAGCTGATGTCATCAGCAAAATCAGATTATCGGATACATATTGATCACAAAAGGCCATTGGTACACAATGGCCTGGGAGACAGGTAGAAGTCACCATATGCAATATACGACAGAGAGCAGTGACACTTCTTTCATGCTATGCACTAAAATTATGACATCTCTTTGTAATGGAGATGGTCAGGTTGACATAGGAAATCACACAGGGGTCCCTATGGACTATAACATCTGTGTATGATATTGTGATCAGAGAACATGTGTAGAAGACCCTGGAGAGGGAAAGTTATGATATATTGAGTTGAGTAATGAATGGCATAAGGACTAAAACAGAATATATGTTTGTGAATGAGAAGGAGGATAGACAAATGGTGCGACTGCAGGAATTGCAGTTGGAGAAGGTGTATGATATTAACTACTTTGAAGCTGAAGTACACAGTAATGCTTAAGTGTGGAAGGGAGGTGAAGAAGACAGTGTATGCATGGTGGAGTGAGTGTAGAAGGGTGTCAGGATTGATGTGTGACAAATGGGTACCAATAACAATGAAAGGAAGGTCTACAAGAGTGTACTGACAACAGCTATGTGATATGGTTTGGTGACAGTGGCACTGACAAAAATACAGAAGTCATAACAAGAGCTGAAAGAGTTCTAGATGTTAGGATCTGCATTGGTTGTGCTGAGGAAGGACATAATTAATAATCTGTATATGACACTGCCAGCACAAGGTTGTTTGGTTTGGACACAAGTCTAGAGAGGTGAGATTGTGTTGCTTTGGGCATGTGCTTAGGAGGGATGCTGTGTATATTTGGGGATGGAAGCTGAGGATGGAGCTGGCAGATAGAAGGAAAACAGTAAGGCCTAATATTAGGTTCATGGATGTGGTGACCGAGTATATGCAGGTGATTGTTGTGACAGAACAGGATGCAGAGGAAAGGAGGAAATGGAAACAGATGATGTGCCATGACAAACCATCATGGCAGTAGCCAAAAGAATAGGAACATTAGGATGACATCTGTTTTTATAGGACTCATACCAGTACACTTCTGGCAAGTGTGTACAGTAGGAGTCTATTTGAAGATTACTGTTTCTGGACCTAGTGTGAGCTTTAACCGTGTTTTCTTGGATGTATATAATTCTCCCTTTGATGAGTATTATCCCAGACACCTGAAGGAAGTTGACAGATGTCAGAAATCTTTACTTATGAAAACATTAGAGAGTCTCCAACATGTCTCTTCTGTGGGCAGACTGAAATAGCTGTCAGTGTATGCAGTATCAGATATATAGCTTTGAGAAAGAATATTGAAGCAATACATGGCCATCTTTGGGCCACATGAGATGAATATGCTGCACATCCATAAGTCATATGGGACCACAGCCACCTATTCCAGGGACCTCAATGTACAGCATGACATACATAGGACATGCTAGGTAGACACATGTCTCAAAGGTTGTCACTCATCTGCATTAGGACTCCAATTGTATGTCATGCAGAGCACACCCATAAACCTGTTTGAGCACAGACTGTAAGACTTGATATGAACATGTTATCCGCCACGGATCACTGCTGATTGTATGCTGGACTTGGGTGGTCCTTTCTGTAAGAATCATGGGCATGCATTACACATGTCGTTGCATATCATATTGTGATATATCAGCTACAGTTCTAAACACAATCAGGGCAGTACTCCTATCACAGCATAGTAACCTCAGAACATATGGTGATGTGCATGAAAAAGCAAACCTTTGTTCTGTATTACTGATGAGAGCTCTGTCTGCAGTTCTGACATGCAATCTAGAGCTCAGAATCTGATGGGTTAACTTTGGATTTCACACATAAGTTATCATTAAACTATCCTGAAAAAGATGGTTAGATATATAAATGAGACAAATGTCATTGACTGACTTTGCAAGACTTAAAAAAAGCATCAACCAGAAAGAAGAGGAATTAGTATGCTAGCAACTGTCTAACTGGATAACTAGAATTTAAAGGACAGTTACAATAATCAGGACAACAGTACAAATGGACATATGAAATGCATAATAAATGTAGGTATTCATCCTGCACATCAGACACATACCTGCAGTATCCCTGAAGGCATAAGATAGACAACAGGGGTGTGGCACCATCATTATTTGTACTGGGTGATTTTTGGGGTTGCAGGAGGCCTAGGCTGACATAAAGGGTTAGTGAGTGTGTCTGTGAGTCATTAAGGGCAGTAGCCAACAAGGAACATGTAGATGTAGCATGTGTCAGTAGGTGCCCTCAGTGTGACATTGGTGCATGAGTGTCTTCATGAACACAGCCAAGCTCATTGCTAGCCCTACATGTTTTTATGCCAGCTGTGAGCCATGCATGGTAGAGCTGACAAATCATCATCCCCACCCCTGACCATGAGAACTGGCTTTGCCAGGAGAAGCACTGTCACCTCCATACCCAAGGTAAGATGGTGTGCTACTACCTGAAGATGACTGATGTCTGCTGAATGCCCTCCCTTCATGGGAATGGCCAGAACCATGACCCCATGGTCTGTTACATCTGGGTGTGGACAGCACACTCTCTGATAGAGCAGTGGATGTACTGCCACTACTGGTGGTTGATCGGGCATGGCCTCATTGGCTCTCAGCAGATGTAGTTGCTGACCTACATCCACAAGGTCAACATTCCCATCCCAGCAGACATCCCAACACAGACAATGTACATTCCATGACAGATGCTCTGAGCTCCCTCATTGCCACATCCCATTCATGTGTGTCATTGAATCAATCCAGTACATCAACAACATGGTAGAGGCAGTCAAGGACATCAGACTGTGCCACATCTAAAACCCTGAACATTCTCCTGGAGTGACATTCTGAATGTGACTGTGCCACCATTATGGTCCTAAACATACATTGAGTGACATGTGAAGACACACCTACACCAGCTGGTAGAGGGATAACAGGCCTCTGCTGAGCACCACTATCAATATGCCTGGGTGGCAATTCACCAACAGTTTGGCTACGGACAGTGTCAACAGGGACTGAAGTCATGGTAGTCACACTTCCCTGGTCTTTGTCCTCACCCTCTTACTGTCAAATATGTGTGGTCTCGGTGGAATGGGTATCGGTTGGCATACTAGTTGCGTCTGGGAATCCTGAGTATGGGTGCTGGATGTTAACGTCTGTGTCAGATTCAGCCTCTGCAACCCCTGACTTTGCCTGATGTTGGCCACCATCATCATCAGACTGATTTTATTTCAGACTCTGAAGAGACATTTACATCAGGTTGTGCCGAGGACACACAACTGCTGCCATGTTCACCTGTGATTAATAAAAAAAAGATGACATTAATACTTGCATTAGTATGCTACATTTTACACTGCTGCCAATACTGCAGACATTTAAACCTATCAACCACTTACATTAAGAAGTGTGGACAAAACGATAAATAGTAGTTTACAAAGGCTAACGAATATGGACAGATGTTACATAGTATGCTCTCACAAACATATACAACTGATGGAATAACTGGTATTGCTTCACAATGACATATCTGAAGTATATGCAATTTGAATGTGGGATCTGAGTCCAATAATTCAATGTTTGCTATAATTACCAACTTCACAGTAGTCTGACATTCAACTACCATGATCTGAAATACAGGCTCGCAAGATGATTACCATACCATGACATCCAGAAAACACCTGTGCAGTGGACAGTATACAAACAGTACTGAAATAAATACAGCAGGCCTGAGAGGAGAGTATAGCAGATATGTTGGAATAGATGCATATACAGCACAGAAAAAACTGCAGCTCTTGCACATTGAATTCCAGATGGTCCTAGGAAAAGTAGAGAAAGACATAATGGCAACAGCACCACACATTTTATTGTACAACAGGGGTTAATACTTTTACTCATCTATATATAAGCTCAAATACATGTTATTGGGAATGTGTCTAACATACTTTACTTGAGCATATCACTGCAGCTATCTGATATACCACAAAACAACACACACATATAGCTTGACACAACAATATACACTTATGACAAAAATATTTTGATGATGATGTTACAAAGCATTCCTGGCAGCCCCACGTGATGTGGGAGTGGCACACATATCCAGAAGATATTGGCGCATTGATGACCAGGAGCTGACCTGTGTGTAGATGTGTGCCAGGAATCCCTCTATGGCAGTTAAAGGACCTGGACACTACAGTTATCTCACTTACACTCCACCAATAAAACAACCTGCCTCACATTAAAGCTATATACAGTATTAGAAACTGAATACAAATGAATTCTACTGATGGTCTAACACAGCCTACTTGGATGCTCCTCTTGAGTAGCGGGAGTGGCACCCACATCAAGGACATATTGCCTGTCAGACTGCTAGGATCTTCCCTAGCTCGCAATTCCCCCACCCCACCCCAAAAAGGTGTTCACCCCCTCTTGTGTCTTTCACTGACCCTGTCCTTGTCTTGAATGTCTTGCCTGTTTGCAAATACTTTCTTACCTTCCCAAATTGCCTGCCCCAGACTTGCCTATGTTCCTCCCCTAACAATTCACTCTCTCTCCTTTAGAAAAAGGGCATCTGTCCCAAATTCTATAAATATATATATATATATATATATATATATATATATATATATATATATATATATATATACACACACACACACACACACACACACACACACACACACACATATATATATATATATATATATATATATATATATATATATATATATATATATATATATATATATATATATATCCATACATAGCTCTCCAGTTTGCATATATGTCTACTTGACACACCTAATTTGGTCCAATTGGCTTCACAATGCAAGTATGTTGTTGTCAACCCCCTGTTTCTGGAAGTGACAGTCCAAATACATCTTAAAATATCTACATGTGCCCAGTTGTTACTGTTTAAGAAATGGATAGCTATGGTTATTACTTACACCTGCCCTACACATTCCTACCATCCTGTCACTTTGTTTTTCCCCTGCTTGCTCCCCATTTCACCACTTTCCTATCTTCCTCATTTCTTTTCTTTACAGAATTACTGCACACTGGTGTGCAATGTGCAGCATTGCCAAACACTGGCAAAGGCATAGAGGAGCTTATTCATTTATTTTGTATGGATTTTCCACTCAGTGGTGCGCATTGCACATAAACGCTTAAATGGGAAAAATATGTTGATGTTAAACACCATTCCAAACTGTCAACACATATGCAAAGGAAAAAAAAATCAAAGAATTACATGATGCTAATTTCAAACCTGATGCCATCAGGACCATAAATGTGAGGTGAGATCCTGTTCTATGGAACTAAACCAGGACAACACCCTACATGACACTTAATAAAGCAACAGGTGTTTATGTGGCAACACACCAGTTAACTGATTTTGTATATATATATTACATTAACTGATACTCAACTTACTGTGTGACTCTGTATGTTAAAACAGTGATAATTTACTTTGCATTGTAGCATATAATACTGGCTGCCAGGTTTTGTGTTACCAGTTGCTCATGTTAATGCACAGTGCACTCCAGCCCTCAGACACTGCAGTAAGACATGATAAACAGGAAAGATGTAACAGAGAATACAGGGTGACCATCCAAATAGTTACATTGTAACAGGTGAGAAAGTATTACACGTGAAATAGCATGTGTTTCCTGGCAATAACAATTATATAAAATTCAGATACATCAGAAATTATGTGTGCCACCTAGCATCATGCACACACTTTAAAACAAATACTTTGGTTTGCATGCTGGTAACCAATGTGCACCTGTAACAAATCTGTGGAACTATAAAAAAAGTGTAGTTCCACCTTGAGTTAATTTGTATCACAATAATATAATTAATGTATGCATGTCTTGGATTAGGACCCAGGGCCATCTGTACTTCAGTCTAACACCCTACACATATCTCCACATGCTGTTTACAGGTGCAAGTTAAAAAAAACTGCATTATAATACATTTTTACGTTGCTAAGAGAGGGTTCATGATGTGCAGTGTCGAGCAAATGGGCTTAATTGGGCAAATATGGAAATTACTATATATATATATATATATATATATATATATAAAAATATATATATATATATATATATATATATATATATATATATATATATATATATATATATATATGTATATATATATATATATATATATATATATATATATATATATATATATATATCAGAATACAGCTGCTCATTAACTGACTCTGTGGCTGAATGGGTTAATGTATCAGTGCAGAGGTCCAATGGTAGCAGGTTCAAAATAGAATAGCAGCATAACTCTTAAAAGTGTGCACTATATATATATATATATATATATATATATATATATATATATTCCCTTATCCTAATGACTCTTACTATTGCTCAGGAATGGTGCACATTCCACACCATTGCTCAGTGATTCCTTAAAGAAAAGAAAAAGAGGATGAAATGGGGAGCAAGCAGGGGGAAAAAACAAAGTGACAAGAAGGTAGGAATGGGCAGGAATGCTATAGGGAAAACCATAGCTATTCATGTCTTCAGCAGTAAACAGTGGGCACATATACACATTTTAGGATGTATTTGGACTGTCACCTCCAGAGAGAAGGGTGACAACAACATAATTGCAATGTGAAGCCAATTGGACCAAATAGGTGTGTCAAGTAGATACATTTGTGACATGGAGAGCTATGTATGACAGAATATTTTTTAGGGACAGGTGCCCTTTTTCAAAGGAGTGAGTGAAATGTTGAGGGAGAAACATAGGCTAGTCTGGGTCAGGCAAGTTGAGAAGGTGAGGAAGCATTTGCAGACAGATAAGACATACAAGACAAGGACTGGGTCGGTGAAAGACACAAGAGAGGGTGAACACCTTGGTTGCGGTGGGGGTGAGGAAATTGAGATCCCATGGACATCAGCATGGGAACAGTGTGATTAACATCCTCACCCATTGGATTGGCAGTATTCTTCCGTCACTGCACAATTGGCTGCTGTGGCCGATGTCTTGGCCTACAGTCTGTCTGCTGTACAAGGATACAAGGATGGATAGCATGTTCTCCACCCGGCATAGATGTGTGCCTACAGTCTGGTGCACAATGCTTATATACCACATCTGGCAACTCTGCAGGGTGAAGTCAGCACCCTCCCTGCCTCTGCTCTTATAGGGAAACATGTGCCTGGCCCATAGGGCAAATTTTCCTGAGGGGCCAGGTAGGGCAGGGGCAGCTGGGGGGGGGGGTGCCACCAGATGTCAGCCCAGAAGTGCTGAGCCTTGGTGCTGCAGCTGGTGGAGCAAGTGTAGGTGGATCACCAAGAATAGGCCTACCCTGTTGCACTGTAGTATAACATAAAAAAATAAAAACAACATTAAACAAAATCAATCAAAAATTTTACAGAAAGAAAAAGTATACCAAAACACTATAACAAAGGTTAAATAAAAATGCAAACAAAATGATACATAATGAAGTTTAACATAAGCAAAAGATAAAAGTATACATAATAAACAAAACATAAAGAATAATAAAAGTGATATAATAAGATGTAATATGATTACAGAAATAATATTATAATAAGACATAAATCATAATAAAAATAAGTAATACATAAGTAACAAAAACAAGATATGGGGTGGGGTGAGAGAAGAAAAGGAGAACTTTAACAACTTCATACATTATACAACAAGATTTCAAAAATAACTGTATTGCCTTTTGATACAGTCTACTTTAAACAAGTACAACTGCTAATAAATCCCTGTATTACTCGGTCTACATGTATAGTACTTACACGTGACAGCAGGGCAGATCTGGTAATCTACACTTGAAATGCTATAATGATCATAACATAACAGTACTACATTTCTATTGATGTAAAGCTAACATAGTAGTGTAATCTGATGACTGGTATCACACACAAGCGATGTGTACTGTAATACTGTACTTTTGCTTTTGAATGCAACATAATGCAAACTCTTCTTTGTTTTACACTTTTGCAGACTCATGGGCACTGTTATCTGAGAATGTAAAACTGTTGCTTTGCATGTCTCCACCTTTTAGAGCAGGATATCTGGACATATCATTACATCTTTGGGTGTATAAGGAACCTTACTTATGAACATATTGCAAATGTTGCTATTACATACATGGATAGTTGCATAGGTTTTGTGTTAACATAATTTATCAACACTCATTTATTGACATCTTCATAAAGTACTTGCCAGACAACCCTGAATCCTACAATGACCAGGGCAAAGCAGTGATTCTTAAATCTTAATTTCAGCAGATATGCGTTTCCAAAATCACAACAAAGTATGATATAGCAGCTAATCCAAACATAACTGTTAAGGATGCAATAAGAGTGCTTTATATAATTATTCTTACTTACACATGCTTGTTTCATCCTCTCCATTTGCCTAGTGTGGGACTTCACATTCAAGGCCCTCTCTTCTGCAGCTGTGGAAAAAGGGAAAAGAGAAAGCAGTTATGAAGTGTTTACCATAGCCAGCTTGAGTATTTTCAGGTAATACAAGTACATCATAACTACACATCACTAGGGTGTTCCCTGCCTGGCAATCCCTGATTCACTGATCAAGGGTATCCTTTTTCTCCTATAGAGGTCATCATAGTGGTGATGACACTGTTCACCATTGTGGGGGATACCAGTCGGACTGGTACATGCCCTTGCCAAACTATTTCAGCCTTCCGCTTTGTACTGGGTGCCATTATGGTCCTCTTGCAACAGGTGTGGGCCATGATCCTTAACCAGGAGCCCAATAAAAACCTTGAACTCCTGGATACCCAGCACTGTGCTGTAAAGCACAAATCTTTATCTGCTACATCCATTGCTGCACAAGACAAATCTCAATGTATAAAGTGCAATTTCTGGTATTTCCCATTTAACTACCATGGTTTCCCTCCACCTAAAGACTTCTTCAGCTGAATTCAGTATCCTTCATCCCACTTTCCTTAGGAAAGTGGATAATTACATTGCCTAGCTATTTGCCCACTTTTGTAACCTGTAACTTACAAAAGGCTTCCTGTCGCATTCCTCAAATGTTCTATTAGTTGTCCCTTTCCTCACCTCTCCTCCTCAAACACCTCAAAGGTTTCCAACCTATTTCTAATCTTTTTCCCATTACACACTTTAAAAAAAAGCTTCTGTACAAGCATTACTCAAACACATTAATACCTGTTATATTTTATTATATCAGGTTGCCAACATGGTATTTGCAATGCCTTTAGCACCTGCACTCTTTTCTAAACAACAGTCTTCTGACAGTAGGAGCTATTGTTGATTATCCATGTTTTTGAGACTGTCAGTCATGATACCTGTAAAAATTCCAAAGGCATAACTTTGGTGACATTCCTATTACATGGTTGAAAATTGGATCCTTCCAAATGTATGCTGACCATCAATCATTTTGAAAAGATACACTCAATTCAGGAGTTCCACAAGATTCACCCCCGGATTCATGAATCCTCCATGTAAGACTTAATAAGTCTTACTCGGCGGCTGCAGTTGAACGGTCTGACGTCAGCATGCCATGAATATTCATGAGGGCACGCTGACTCAACCATAAGTCTTACAAAGAGCGGGTAGGAAAGCAGGGGGCGTGTCCGACTGCCGAGCAGTCTAAACGGCAATGCTCCTGCAAGGTTTGTAAAAGGAAAATGAAAGCACACAAGAGCGAGTCCGCTCAAATGTCCTAGCACCAAACACCACACTCCCTGACATTGCAAACCCCCATCACAGTTATGAAAAGTAAAAAATATATTTTATTTTTTTTAAATTCCCAAAATAGCTGCCCTTATTTGCATGCGTGTTTATGTGGTTGTGCCCATTGCTTAGCTGTAGTTAGCAATTCCGACATGGAAGAGCATAAGAAAGAATGTTTATGCAAATCACACCAAGTAGCAATAGCGTAATGGTAGAGTGTTCACACAAAGAAGAGGCATTCATGGTTCGATCCCCACTACTCCTCTTCTTATTTATGTTTTAAACCAGTGCATGGAATAATACCTGACACATATGATTAAAATATCAGTAAAAAGCAGTGAAATGGCCAATGTATCAGTGAACAAAATATTACATTTTTAAAGGATTCTGATACATAATTGCTTGCAGTTAATCAGCACTTTACCCAGCGCAATAGAGTTGCCCATAATTTAACAGCGCTTTACCCAGCACAATAGAGGTGCCCATAGTTTAACAGTGCTTTACCCAGCACAATAGAGGTGCCCATAGCAAAATAGTGCTTTAACCAGTGCAATCTGTTTGAGCGGACATGTGCGCCGCGCCAACTAGCGCACCTTAGGGCAACGTGGAGCAACCTACAGCAAAGTTGCTTAAACTCAGCCACACCCCCTAGCCTGTCTGGACAGTATGAAAATAAAATGAATAACAAGGTTCGAACCCAGGACTCTGTGCAGCCTAATCAATGCACAGAACCACCAAGCCATGACAACTTAGGAGAAACCGCCACTGTTAACATACATATACTTAGTAATGGTAGTTTAACAATTACTAAGCAGGTCTGCAGTCAGCCGAGAATCTTGCAAAATGACCAATTACAAAAAAGTGCAGGAAATGCGGCATATTTTAGCCTCACAGGCGGGAATACACACCATAACTGATTGTAGCTCACATCTGCAGTTAGAATGTCTGGTGTCAGAGAGGGAGCATGCTTCCAAGTGCATCATTGGGGCATCGAGGAGTCCAAATACATGGTTTGGCTCCTTGTCCACCGTCACGAGTTAAGACTCCTGCAGAGCCAGTTCCAAGGGACGGAGTACAAGGCAGAGGCTTGGAACCGGTTAGCTCGTGACCTCACCAGTGCCACAGGCATTCCTCGGACTGGTGAGCAGGTCTGTCACCACCATGCAGACCTGAAGAGACGAAAGCAGGACTGCCTGAACCAATGGATACAGGAGGCTCATGGGATGCAGGATGCCCCACAACTGGGTATGTAGCCATGGAATGCAGTATGTAAGAATTGATAATGGAGTATGTATAATGGATAGGTATGTCTCAATATCCCTTCATTTACTTTACAGCTGCAGGTGACCGTGCTATGAATCAGCAAGCCTATGCTAATAGGCTGCTAAGGCTGCGCCATCAGGCAGGTTAGTGATTATTCTGCATGTATTGTTATATAAAATATGGGATAGAGCATGAAAAAAAGTGTTGCAGTCCAATAATACAGCCATAAAATTGCCTGAATAAGTCCTCTGCATGTACTGTCAGATAAAAACCTCAGAGAGGCAGAAAAAGAGTGTAGAAACCCATTAAGAAAGGCAACATATGTCTGGAATTATATCTCTGCAGGCACTGTTTATAAAATAAGTGAGTGACCCTGAAAAAAGATTGTCCTAACCCATTAATAACGGTATTATAAGTCTTGAACATGTCTGCCATATACACTGTTAAACCAAATAAAGGAGTGAGCCTGTGGAAAAGTGTGTAATGTCATTAATAAAGGTCTAAAACCCAGAGTGTGTCTGTGTCACAGAGTCTGAAATGTTGTTGTACCCTTGCAGTATACAAACAGTACTGTTTGAAAAGGTGCTGGCAACCCAGAGTTGTGCAGTCCCATATAAAGTGGGTGATGGAAGAAATAGTAGCTGTGAAACATATATATAGTCCACAACAGGCAGTTACTGGCTGGCATGAATAAGTAAACCTGGCACACATATAGCATGTTATTTTTTCCCCAGAAATGTGAGTGTGTGTCAAGAAATGCAGGGTTCTGTACAAATCAAAGTGAAAATGTCATGTGAAAACATCCCAGATATGTAGATAAAGAAATATAAATGCAATCAAAAATATGTAGCAGTAACATCTGCATCCTGGACAGTTAGTATGTCAGATATAGGTCAGGCATATATTGAACTAGCCAAACCCAGTACATAACCTAATGTATGGTGGCAAGTGTAATAATACAGGTAGGGGATATACACTTGCAGTCACTAGGAATGTAGTGTAGACTAAAAGGTCATTATAAGATGTTAACCAAGGTTTTTTATACACCCTACTGTATGTGCATAAACCATGCAATTCCACACCTCAATGGGTATGTGTAATCTTAAATATTTGTTGGGACATATGTCCTATTGTTCTATAAATATTTGCATTCACGTTGATGCATGTGCCCTGTTTAAACACCACAATCATGGTGGCCTGTTGCTACCAAACATCCCTGCATGCTGTTGGAATAACCACTGGGGTTCAATATATGCATGTGTTATGCTTGCTGTTCAACTGTTGTACCCTTGGTGTGTTGGGTTAATGGGAATATTATTGCATACTGTTCCAACTAATCTGGAATGCTGTTTTGCTTATGTTGTAATTAAACACACCTAATCACAGAATATATGGGAAGACCGGTCCCAGCGGACCCACCTGTCCCTCCTCAGCCGGCAAGTGCACCTGGCACCAGCAGGTCCGGTGCCCAGCCCGGGCTCCCCTCCTCCGTTGGTCTTGTGCCACCTTTGGGTGGAAGCACTGCAGGGGATGGGGCTCATCCCCCCGGGCAAGTGTGGGTGGAGAAGGGCCACCTGTCACCCTTCAAAGCATCCGGGCTGTGGTGCGTAGGGCGATCCAGTGTTCAGTCGCTGATCCCCTACGCCAGCTTGAGGCGAGAGTGGCGTGTCTCACGGGTGAGCTTGCCCATCCTACGCAGCCCCAGCACAGCCATCCTCAGGGCTGTGAAGGTTCAGTGGTGACTGCCCATGGGTGGGGATCGCAGTTCCACTGTTACCATCTGTGGGCTCATGGGCTTGCAATTTCCAAACATACGACCCCATCAATTGTGTCACCCACCCCATGTCATACACTGCCCCTGTATGCGTCTTGTCTGTCTTGTCTGTTTACCTTCCCAACCTACCCCCCGACATACCTACTTCCTCTACCTCACTTCCCACTCTCACCTGAAAAAAAAAAAAGGGCAATCTGTACCCATAAAAAAATTACGCCCTATACATAGCTGCCCATTTCACACACATGTCCATCGGACAAACATGTAAGCTGATAATTAGAATTGGCAGTACAACATACTTTGCTGTCCTCACCCCTCTCCCAGGGGTGGAAGGTTTCAAATTTCACTCCAAATTCATTGCATATGCACAGCTGTTGCTGTTAAAGAAATGGGCAGCTATGGACCTTCCCTACACCCATCCTGCACATCCCGAGCTTGTTTAGCTACTGTGTGAACCTCTTTGTGACCCCTTTTTCACCACTTTCCTATCTCCCCATTTTCTTTTCTTTAAAAGAAATTAGCGTGGGGGTTAGCAGGAGTAAGCACTTCTAAGCAGTAGTTACGGGTTTGCACCAGTGTTCGCATGTGTGCGCTTAGCTAAGCATCGCTAAGCATCATGCAAACCCGCGCAAGCCCACTTACAACTGCTTAAAATTGCCTTAGTCACTCTATGTCAGGGCCCATGTACTGCTCAGCAGCAAAATAAAATACCCCTGTCAGTCTCGAACCACAGACCCTGGACTCACAAGACTGCAGGAAGTACCACTAAGCCACAACAGATATACAATAGTATGGTGCTGAAAGAAATATATCATGCATTACAATGAGTGAATGTAAAGGGTGAATAGGAATGGCATAACACAAATCTTGTTCTGTGGCCCTTAACCAGCAAGTGTTGTGGAATTGCATGACATGACTGTGAAAAGACAACCAGCCATGCTAGTAGGGAATAATGTTATAGTAGCACCTTACAAACTGCACACAGTATCAGAACAGGATAAACAGTGGCATATTTGAATAGATCAGAGGCCAGACCTCCCAACTGTGACTAATTTACAGGGATGTCCCTGATTTGTAAACAAATATTAGCTGTGCCCCTCTGACTCCCTGTGAAATGTACTAACAGTAGGCAGAAAGGTGGGGAATCTCACTTAATGAAAACTGTCAATAAGTGAGAGTAGACACTGCTTGCACGTCAGAAAAGGTGTAGCAATACATATGCTCTGAATCCCCGAAAGTCTCAACAGCAAAATATCTGAAATATATCACCGGTGTATCCCACTTATATGTACCTTTCCCTGAGGCTGTTCAAATATTTACCTGAGAGTATCTGAGGCCTGGAAGTGTTAGAAACACACAGGCATATCAGCTTGTCTGCTGTTACACACTCAGCAAATAGCTATAGAATGAATTCCACAAGCATGCCCGTATGTAGGAGTACACCACAGAAATATCAAAGGATGTAGCCATATACTGCTAGCAACCACCTGTGACAATGCCATTGTTCAGGTGCTGAAAAGACTGGCGTGGTGCACAGTCAAATGATACTATGTTAACCTCTGTCTACCATCAGGATATGTCCACAGGTGGGAGCTACTGAGACAGACTACTAGCCTTCATAGACTAACAGGTACACAGCAACTCTGCATGTTCAGCAAGATAAACAGCACTCAATAATAAATAATGCTTTCCACAGTTCTGCACCCCTACCCAAAAGTACCATATACCTGTGTAGTCAGGCACACCCACGGAGTGTAGGTAGGCATACACAGCACTGAAATATGTCCAGTTGTCCTGAGCAGACTGTGCTAATGTCAACACAAACAAACCACAAACTGTTCAGAAGTGAGTAACGTACTAATGACAGTATAGCAGTTCACAAACAGTGCATGTGCCTGATATTCATAATTGGTAGTACAACATACTTAGTTGTCCTCACCCCTCTATCAGGAGTGGAAGGTTTCAAATGTCACTCCTAATGTATTGCATATGCACAGCTGTTGCTGGTAAAGAAACGGGCAGCTATGGACCTTTCCCACACCCATTCTTTACATCCCGAGCTGGTTTCCCTACTGTCTTCCCCTCTTTGTGCACCCTTTATCACCACATTCCTATCTCCCCATTTACATTTCTGTCAAAGAAATGAGCGTGGGGGTTAGCGAGAGTAAGCACTTGTAAACAGTAGTAAGCGGGTTTGTACCAGTGTGCGCATGTGTGCGTTTAGCTAAGCATCGCTAAGCATCATGCAAACCTGCGCAAACCCACTTACAACTGCTTAAAATTGCCTTAGTCACTGTGTATGACAGGACCCTTGTACTGCTCAGCAGCAAAATAAAATACCCTTGTCAGTCTCGTACCCCACACCTTGGACTCACCAGTCTGCATGAAGTACCACTAAGCCACAGCAGATATACAATAACTTGGTGCTGTAAGAAATATATCATGCATTACAATGAGTGAATGTAAAGGGAAAATAGGAAAGCCATAGGAACACATTGCAATAACTACAGTTGTATGCCAGTTAATTCTCTAATACTAAAAGAAAGTACATACTCCCATGTATCCAGTGTTAGCATTAGGAGGTGTGAGTAAACTTACACACTGAGAAGAGTGCACTGGAAGAAGCAACAGTCAGGTTTCAGTACAACATGCATATCACTGGCTACAACCCTAGCTTCAGATATGAGACATATACCAACCTTCTGACTGAGACAACAGTGTCCACAATAAACAAGCATGGGCCCCACCTTGCACAACTGAAAGGTCTATGCCTACCAAACCTAGCATTTTATAGCAGTGTCCTGCAATCACAGTGAGTACTGCAATTACCACACAGCAAGCTGCATGCAATTACTAAATGGTAGGCACCAATTGGTGCAGCGGCCATCGCATGCACATGTGCAGATACCTAGAAAAGCAGCCTGTACTTGCTGTCCACACATGCAATATTATCATTGCACCAACTGAGAGAGAGAGAGAGAGAGAGAGAGAGAGAGAGACATACAGACAGAGACAGACAGACAGACAGACGGAGACAAAGAAGCTGTAAGAGACAGACACTGAAAAGAAAGACCAACACACAGAGGAAACCAAAACCAAAAAAAAAAAAAAGCAACAGCTACAACAGACAGAGGTGAGGAATACAAAAGTAAGGTATGTAACAGATACGTATTTGCAGGCATCCGAATGATGTGTCTGAAGGGTACTCTACATACTGTGAATCATCCATATGTGTCAGCACTCCGTATCTATATGTATACGCACATGTGCATAGGGCACGGGACATACTGCAACTGTTAGTGAAAGCTGGACATATATATGTTGTTGAAGGTTGCTATGTGCACAAATGTATGTAGGTTGTAGTGTGTGGCATTGCAGACAGCAAGCAGTGTCGGTATATGTCAAGTGGTGGTTAAACGCTGTGGGACTGAGCTACAGGCAGTGAGGCCTGCTACAGCTATACGGCCTGGGGACAACAAAATGCATTCTGCACAACACTGTGCAATATTATTACATAACCGTATGTCTCACAACTGTTGCATAACTGACATCCCCACCATGAAAGGTGGGCAGTATATGTGCCTATATGTGCATCTATATGTACAGCAATGGATGTATACATGTATGTGTGTGTGTGTATATATATATATATATATATATATATATATATATATATATATATATGTGTGTGTGTGTATATATATATATATATATATATATATATATATGTGTGTGTGTGTGTGTGTGTGTGTGTGTGTGTGTGTGTGTGTATATATATATATATATATATATATATATATATATATGTATATATAGATAGATATATTGATAGATAGATATATTGATATATATATATATATATATATATATATATATATATATATATATATATATATATATATATATAAAATCCAAAAACTCCATGTCACACCCATAGCAGTCGACTAACCACCATGTCAACACCTCACAATCCCTCCGGGCTACATGACCTAGGGCCCTAATCCTTGCCACCTCACTAAACAGCACATGCTGGAGGTACAGGTTCCTATCCACAAATATGCCATACTCTGGACTAAACCACCCAGCATTAACAAACAAGGCTCCTCATTAGCAGATGTCATACATACCAATGATGATTGTTTGGGAGATAGGTAATATGCCCTGGGAGTCACATCTGTGTATCCGGTTGACAGAAGCATGTGAAATGACATTACATGTGTGTCAAAGGCCAGTGTAGCATATGGCTAGGCTGCTCTAGGCCCTAGGGCCAATAGCGTATTACCTACCTATGACACAATGCACACATACATGTACTCAGTGCAATACCTGCTATGTGAGGTGGAATGAGTGTGATACTGAATGTGTGCAAGGTCTGTAAAGGTGTGATAGCTTAGTGTAAGGTTGTTTCTGTCATGGTAGTTTGTGTTCTAGGTGTGAGGCCAGAGAAAGATGTGTCAGTTATTGGGATGCAGACATAGTAGGATGGCATATGTTGTGATGTAGTTCCTTGTGTACGACTGTGGTGTCCCATTGTAGGCTGAAGCAATACATGTATGCTCAGTAAGTGGTACTGCTGGTGAATCCAGCTCACATATGAACTGTTGTACTACCTGAAGCTGTAGGCCTAAACAGCACAGTATGGTGTATGTTCACATTCCCTGGTAACACTGTCTTGTGTGTTTCCTGTAGTCTGCACAGATTACATACCTCAGGCATAGGTATCTGTAAGTAGGGGCACACAGTACTGTAAGGTACACAGGTAATGCTCATCTGTGTTGGCATACATTTGTGTATTGTATGTATGTCTGATGTGTGTGTAATGATGCATGTACCATGCCCACAATCACATGTGTGTTACAGGGTATGTGTGTGTACCAAGCAACATGTATACTCTGTTGCAGCAGTATGCCAGCTATATTAACAACCGTGCACATATGTTAGGTAGGGGTATGGCATCAACTACTAGGGTGGTTTACTGGTAATACTGTAAATGTACTTTACATTCATTGCATTGGGTGACATATTTCTTCATGCATTAGCTTGATATATACCCCCGTGGTGAGGTTGTGCATTGTATCCCAAACAGTGTGCCGAGTACTGGTGTATACTGTTTTGTTATATGGAGTGTGGCAGGCACTGTCAGCCAGTTGTGGGCTGAGCACTGATATGTGGTATTGAACGTGTGTATTCTCTGACAGACAAACAGATGCTATATATGGCAGTTAAGTGATATCTGTACTTAATAATGTTAAGTGTGCCAGATGATTTGCTCACACATATTTTGTTTAATTGTCTTCCAAGGCTATGGCTCATTAACGCAATCCATCCTATACAGCTGCAGAGGAACAGGAAATACATAACAGCCTGGTGCAGCACTATACACTGCTGTTTTCCCGGGCCAGCCAGCACCAGCATGAGCGTACTGCACTGTGGCAAGATCTTGTTCGTCGAGTAAATGACATAGGCATGCATAACCGGACATATGAGCAGGTACGCCATCACTGCAGTGATTTAATTAGACATGTCCAGCAGCGTGCGTCTCATATCCATAGACAACAGCTTGCCACAGGTGGTGGGGCAGCAATACATCCCCCCCTCACCAGAGTGGAGGAGCTGCTCCTAAGCGTGGTGGCTCCTGGCCTACACAAAAGTCAACCCTGGCACATGGGGGACCCCCGTGTGACGGGGATGCAGGGTTTTCCCACTGTAATCTGTTCCTTTTGTTGAAAGCAAGGAGATTGTTGTGTGTTACATTTTTTGTTGGCAATATGAATTTTTGGAAAAGTACGACACCTGTACTTCATGTTTTCTTGATTTTAAAATCCAGTAAAGCCCCGTTGTGGCCACTGCAAACGGCAACTTTGGCCCCTGGGGTTTACAAGGGGGCATAATGCTTAGGTTTTTAACAAAAAATTTAAAATTGCAGAAGGGATGTACCCTTAAAAAACACACCGCTAAGCACTTCAGTTTCTTAACAAAACATCTCAGTAAAGCATAGGCCTCAACACTCAACACAACACAAAATTTTTTCAACCTGACCACAATTCAAGTTGCTGTGTAAAACAAACACAAACAATTCAGGACAGCATGCAATTTTTCTTCCCCAAGCTGTAATACACCAGATCCCCCAAAACCCCAATGACCCAGGGGGGGAAAGGGCCCATCAGGGGGGTCAAACCCCTTTTTAAAACCTCAAGTTGTTGGCAACCCCCTTGGGGACCTAACACCCCCTTCAAAGTGGTGTGTTGTGCATAGCCACTCTGCTCCAATGAGCTTCACTTCTTTCATACATACCCCCTCGTGATGTCACCTATCTTCTACTCTTTTACTCCCTTATCCTACTCCTACACTCCACTGACTGTGCTCATTTGCTATGTAAACTTGCGATTCACTATCCTAACCCTCCTTTGCATAGGATTGCCTACTAATGCTTGGTTACATCTCTTAGACTGAGCTTCCCCCCTTAGCAACCTCTACTCGGTGGCCATGTTGTCTTCAGCCTGCCATTCCCTTGCATTGTACATTAACAATTTAAATAAGATCCACATTTGTGGGTTTTAATTTTTATTTTTCTGTTTTTTTAGAGCGCAGCCCATGCTAAGCGCTGCGCTATGCTTAAACATCGGAACTTGGAGAAAAAAAAAATTAATTATTTTTTTTTCATATTGCATCGGGAAACATTGCCAATGGCTGTATATTTGGCCATTGGCATGCTTCCTGCACTGGATGCAACCTTTATTTGGAGTTGTCACAGCTCTGTTTTGCTATTTGCAGAACCATACTCAGTTGTCAACTGAGTACATTTCTGCAAATAACACTGCTCTTACTCGGACAGGTTCGGGTTTCCTGAATCGTAAATCTACCTCAGTTGCATGCCTTTCGCCAGCAATTGAGGTAATTTGCATATCCCAGCCCTGTCCGTGTAAGAGCCATTTTAGGAGCTCTCTTGCACGCCCCTGCAGGCTGTTCCTGGATCGCTCGTCGGACATGATGGCTGCATGGAGTCTTACTCTACTCTTAGACTCCGTGCAAGCCATCGTGAATCCGGCCCTCAGATTTTGGAACCCCTTCTCTTCTCATTCTATATCAGTGATATAACATAAATTCTTTCTACATTTAATCTCACTCTGTATGCTTGATAGTTTACCTTTGGAAGTCAATAAAGCATATAGATCCTGACAAAAGCAACCACAAGTAAACTTTCCTAGTCTTTGCCACTGGACATTAACTAACAAAGCTTCTCAATTCTTCAAAAAGAAAATATAGCAAGCTTCGTATGATTTCTCAAGTTAAGATAGTATTAGGTAATTATCAATGGAAGGAAATTTGTGCCGATATCTGAATGAAGTATTGATGATTTCTCATTTCATTACTTTGATAATGATATATAGAAATTATTTGACCTCAGATTGATTGTATAGACAGGGGATGGGCAAAATGTAGAAACATGTTTGGGGTATGGAGGGAATAAACAAAGGTATCTCCATTATGATCTGCAAGAACATAGTATATGGGATGAAAACAATCCACAAAAGATGTCCAAAATGGAAATTAGCCAAGGGTGGGGTGATGGTCGAATGGGGCCCAAAGCAGGGGGTAATGGGCCAGCCCCCAACCAATTTCAATAATATTACATTACTTGAGCTATAACCAGTTACCATAAACACTGAACTTAAAATTCTGTCGAGGTATACATAATATTTTCTTCTTTACTTTTCAGTGATTAGATATTTGGATTTTATTTAAAACCATAAATGTTATAGCAGAAACATTTTAGCCATTTGCTAAACAAAACAGTTTCACATTGAAAACAGATATGAGCGGCAGTATGTTCACTCTTCCTTAAAACTTACATTCAAGAAGTGAATTAAAGTTGCATTTATTGAAATACATTTTACCAGGTGGCAGATAGTGTACCTTGGACCTGGGCTATTTCAAACCAAGAACTCATACACACCTTTTTAGAGGAGTCATGCGCCATTCATATGTTCTTTGGTCACCTTTCTGATTGTTTTTAAGTTATATTTCTTATTTTAATACAGCAACATTGTTTAATAGATGAATAGTGAACCAATTATGAAAATACTCACTTCAGAACATGTCAACCATAAAGGCCACACAAGGTACTGTCACATTTATAATCTACAATATCTGCACTCATAATTACAGGTGGCTTTATTGACTATACACATCTCATGTCTGATTGTACTAATAATGCTTGTAGTAGTAAAAAGTATTAGTTACTTTACACAAATTCACACTACTCCTTCAAGAGACAAACTAATGACATTTGTTAAATGCTTTTGGTCCTTTTTGAATTTAATTACATTTTTCAGGCTTTGTGTGAGGGACTAATATTTATACATACTCAAGTGTACTAGCTAGCTGCATGTGAATTGTTTTTACTACTGTTTTTGCTACTTTTTCTGAAAAAAAATTGTAAACCTGTTTCCTACCTTTCCTGTAATTGGTGTTCCAGATACAGGTTGCTGTTATCGGACTGTTGCCAGCTTCTGAGCCCCCTAGTCTTTCTGTTTTGGAGGGAAGCCTTCTAGCTTATCAGTGAGATTAGTGAAAGCACTTCGGTAGCCTATCTACCACATGGAGATGATTCTGGCCAGTTATAGTTATTATTGCGTTTAGACGATCTACATCTCTCTCTCAACTTTGGTTGAGGCCTGCATTTGCCTTGTTTCTGTCCTGTAACTCCTAAGACCCATCTCATTTGCTCCTACTCAAAAAAAAAAAAAAAAAAAAATCTGTTTACTGTATTTATTACCTACTTTATTTTTGCTTTCATCTTAAAGTACTCAATTATTTATTACTGCTTGGTGTATATTAAAGCCTTTTAGTTTAAGCACTTGGGCTTCAGACCAGTTGTTTTACATTAAGAAGGTTTTGTGGTCTGCACTGTAGTGGCAGGACAGGTAGCTTAAGATCCTTCTAAGTTGGGAACTGCTGATTGAGGGCTCAGTGTCTGTTATTCTAAAAGTGTATTAATTCTGCTTTAAGCACTTGGGCTTCAGGGCAGTTATTTTACATTAAGAGGGTTCGTGGTCTGCACTCTTGTGGGAGGAGAGGCTGGACTCTGCACTTCTGAGCTGGTGTTCTGGTTAAAGGCTTATAGTGCCTGTGTATATCCTAAACTGCTTCTCTACTGAAATTGGTACACCTTGTTTGTTGCAGCATAGGCCTGACTAGATCCAGGCTCTGCAGATACAAGCTGTTTATAAACTAGACACTTGCAACCAGGCATTCATTAAAGTATTTAATTGTATTTATTGACTGCTTGGTAGTAACCTGTTATTCTAAAAAGTGTAGCTATCATTCCTAAGTCTTTTGGATTAAGCACCTTGGGCTTCAGACCAGTTGTTTTACATTAGGAAGGTTTGTGGCCTGCACTGTGGTGGCAGCAGGACAGGTAGCTTACATCCTTCTAAGTTGGGAACTGCTGATTGAGGGAACCAGTGTCTGTTATTCTAAAAGTGTATTAAGTCCTGGTTTAAGCACTTGGGCTTCATACCAGTTGTTTTACAGTAAGAAGGTTAAGTGGTCCTGCACTCTTATGGGAGGAGAGGCTGGACTCTGCCCTTCTGAGCTGGGAAGTTCTGGTTCAAAGGAACTTATAGTGCCTGCATAATATTTGAACTGTTTCTTTACTGAAATTGGTACACCTTGTTTGTTGTAGCATTACAGACTAGATCCAGACCTGCTGAATCTAGATTTATTTGTATGCTGCTTGTTTGTTTGCTTGTTATTTCCCTGAAATACTAATTCCACCTTAAACACTTGTGCTTTTCAAAGCACTTCTGTGGATCCCTTAGTGATATCTACATTGCTTACTGTACCTTATTTCCTTGTTTCACTTTGAAAGAAAGTTACTGTTTGTCATTTTGCATTTCCAAAGTTGATTTACAAACAGCATTTGCATTTAAGTTACTCAGCACTTACTCACTAAAGCAATTATATAAGGTGTACTAAAAAATAATTTAAAAGCACTACACCTCACAAATCCCCACTTGAGTGCACTCGTTCCTGATTGGCCCTTTTTTTCAATTATAAAGGGAATTCCCAATACTATTCTAGCATGTCCAAAGGTCGTTGTCAACTCCTCCTCTCTGGTCCCAGCTGGTGAATCTCGGAATCTTGAGGCAATGTTACAACTGGGCCTCATGTACACAGACAACCCTCTCTCCTCCTCCCAACAGAGATTCCAACACGCTGTGAGGAAGATGCAACCAACCCACAGCCATACTGGGGCTAAGCTCTCTCCAACTCCAGTACTAGCGAAACCAGTCAGGAGGAGAAGGAACCACACTCACTACAATTCCAATCTCCACATAGACCCTACCACGACAGCAAACCATTAAACACATAAACACACACAAAAACATACTTCCGGAGGCTCCTAAATAAAAATCTGCCTAAGCAGCGTTATGAAAGCAGACACCCTAGCCAACTGCTGCCCCAAAACAAAACCTAGGTGCAACACATAGCTCACAAAGCCAGTGTGCCGAACAGTCACAGCCCTTAAGGCTAAACAACACCACCTGATAATATTCTGTAAAGGTGACTCTATCAGTTAGGCACACTGACGTCCCACAGCCTCACCAGGCTGGAACAAGGAGAAGGTCACGGTGAGCTGCCTGTTGAGCTTTAGGATCCGCCACATAACACAAGCACTCAGGTCCTCCAAAGCAGAATTACAAATATGACTCAGTCATTGTCCCATGCCTGGTGTGAATGACCTGAGATGTACCTCCCTGGGACTGCATGAAAAGAGACATGAGGAGCTCTCTGAGCATGTAGCCCAGGCGGTATGACCCTGACCTTGAGTAGCATCTTACCCTCACCAAGAGATGATGCCACAATATGAAGACAAGATGATCAATTTCAACAACTGGCATTAAGTATTGGTGTAATGTTCAAAGGGGATCCAATGCCTGTCAGCCTGGGATGACATGCTCGACAAACCACGATGCTTACATAGGAGACGGCTTCTGGTACCCTGTCACCTGGAGCTTTGGATATTGGGTGCAAAGGCTCTTGCTACCCCACATAGTGCCTTTTTTAGGCAAGGCTCAAAAGACAAACCCACCTCCATAGGTATCACAAGGGACCGAGAAACTAAGAGTGAAAATACTACTCAATGCCAAGAGTCTAAACCTCAAGATGCACACACTCGAAACTCTCCTTAGCATGGAGAACATCAATATCTGTGTGAGTAACAGAAACCTGGTTCAAGGCTCTTGAGAGGACCCCAGCACTACCAGGTTATACCTCACTACCATGCTTTTTTGGTCATTTAAAACTGACCTTACTACAAAAGGAGGGGATAATGTCGTCAAAGATACCCACACCCTCCAGGTTGGTGGCACAGCACGAAGCCACTCAGAGACTATCCATGCAACTAACAGTGGGTAAGCTGACTTCCAGTTTATAGCCTGCTACAGACCACCCCTCCCAAAACCCAGGAACCCCACTCGGCCTTCCTGAGAACACTGGAAAATATGAAGGTCTCTCCAAACACCATTATATTGTGACTTCAACTACTAAAACATAGACTGGGAAGGCATTACTCTCTATCTCCAACACCCTAGCCCAAAGGTTGCATAGAATTTATAAACTCAAATGCTATGGAACAACTTGTTACCACTCCCACAAGAGGGGAAAACATACTGGACCTGATCATCACCAACATGGGGGACTCTGTGCTCCCAGACCAGAAGTGTATCCCTCACTGGGTAAGGATCAGACCATAAACCAATCCTTCACTGGATATTCACATACCAACCCACCCCTGCCCTGAAAAACCACAGTGAAAAACTTCTCTCAAGCAAATTTCACATTCCTCCAAAACCGAGGTGGAATCCTTCAAAAACACCCAGGGCCTGTGAAAATATGGCCCCAGACCATGCAGAATCCTTTATAAAGCACATTCTATGAACACCTTCAGGAATGCATGAGTCATGCAATCCCAAATAAAACCAAGACCCAATCCTCCAAAGGCAGACGTCCTGTCTGGTGGACCCCAGCCATAAACAAACTACACAATAGAAGGAGGAAGCTGCTACATGATAGAGCAAAATCCCAAAAGGGAAGGCATCTCTGATCCCAGTATTAGCAAAAAAATACGGGCACTCATAAAATGCGTCTAAGGCCAGCTTTGGGAGAAAAACTGCACTTTTGGGACACTAAGGATAATCACAAGGCTTCTTTTTAGTTATGTTAGGAACCTGGGTGGGAATTCCCCAGATATGCTCAGAATTAGTCCAAAATGACAAAATACACCAAACCCACAGACATTGCCAACATCCTAGCTGACAGGTTCAGCGCAAAACTTCTCCCACCAAAAGGGCAAATATTTATCCCAGCAGAGTGCTGCCCCCTGACATCTCAGATGCTCAGGTAAGAGCTACCTCTCTCCAAAGCAAAACACAGCATCAATGGACCAGACGGTGTCCCTGGCTAAGGCATCCTTCTACATGAACTCCAAGAAGAGCTAAACCCAAACATAAAACTACTGTTTCAATCTCAGCCTTACTACAGGATATGTACCCAAAGAGTATGTACAGCAACAGTGGTCCCTCTCCACAAAGGTGGTGCCCCTCAACGGATCCTGGAAACTATTCGCCCATATAGTTTGACTAGCTTGGTCTGCAAAGCTATGGAAAGGATCATCACGGACCTCATAAATAAAGATATTGGGGACCACAGACACTGGATCCTACCCAGTTTGGCTTTGTTATGGGCAGATCCTGCCTCTTATACCTGTATGATTTCTTTGTAACAGTCGCCAAGTCCATTGACGAGGGAAGGTGGTCCACAGCCTACCTGACCTCGAGAAAGCCTTCGATACAATACCCCACTCGGCATTATAGATAAGCTCACCAGCTTAAATATAAACCCCTATGTCACTAGATGGGTTGCAAACTGGCTCATGGACAGAACCCACATGGTAAGAATTGCTGGAGCCATGTCAGACTCCAAACCAGTTACAAGTGGCGTCCCACAAGGCTCAGTCCTGGGACCTCTTGTTCGGTATATATTTCTCGGAGGTACAGGCCAACATGGAAGGACTGTGGCTGACCAAGTTTGCAGATGAC
The DNA here is from genome assembly GCF_019279795.1 of Protopterus annectens. Taxonomy (NCBI): domain Eukaryota; kingdom Metazoa; phylum Chordata; order Ceratodontiformes; family Protopteridae; genus Protopterus; species Protopterus annectens. Next base: position 175,861,073 of record NC_056751.1, read on the forward strand.
TGCAAACTGGGCACCATAATCCACTCTCCAGCCGGCTACAAGCATCCTCCAAAAGGGCCTCATAGAAACAGACAACTGGTGCCAGAGCCATGGCTCGCTTAAATGCCAAAAAGTGTATAGCTCATCCCTTTGGCAAAACAAAGTGCCCACAAACCTACCACATGGGTGGTAATCCATTTTCATACAGAAGAAGTAATTAGGACCTGGGGACCCAAGTTGATAACAATCTCTCATTTGACAACCACGCGGCCAAAGTGGTTAGAAAAACATTTTATATAGCCCACCTAATCATGAAGGGATTCACATCTAGATCAGGGAGGTCATCGTGCCTCTTACTCATCCCTCATCAGACCCATAGTGAGTACAATGCCCTTTTGGGATGTACCTTTACCAGACACCTGCAACCTTCTGGAAGAGACCTCAAAGTTGCACCTCAAATTAAAGAGAGGGATCATAGGGCTCAAACGAGATTCCAAACAGATTTCAAAAGAAACTCCAGCTCTACTCTTAGTTGTACTCAATTGCTCAGAGGCGATCTGTGCCCTGACGGTGATAAAGCCATGTCCAACCAGGAATTAAATGGAAATGTTACACTCAGAAAATCCAAATCCCATCGAGGCTACGTGGCTCTATAGAGACTTGAACTTCTCAGAAATGAAATAAATAGGACATGCTGGAGGGACAGATTCATAACCCAGTGGCTCCCTTCACTCTGGGAGATAAAATCCCAGTCCAGGTTAGGCAGGAGTCCCTCATTGACTCCCTCTCTCAAGGAGGAATCTTGATGAGTGGATGGGAGATCGAGGGTTTATTCCCGGATTTATCACTTCTGTGTCACTGTTAGGACAGGAGGCACAGTATACTTCTTTCCTCAAAAAAAGGCATAGCAAAAATTAATTTAAAATGGGTGGCCAAAGCCAAACACACTCTGGCTAGGCTTATAAAATGCCCTATGGCAGATAGCCTAGTATGAACCTATGAACCCTATGAGACTTAATTTTTTATCAGGATCAGCAGGGTAAGTAAGCCCATTTTATCCTCAAACGTTCCTCAAGCCCATGCAATTATCTCTACATTGATGACTGCATTCTTCTCAGATGCATTTATTCAAAAAATTTAATAATAACCTAAGAGTCAGAATTATTTCAAATTTGTTTAATACTCAAACAGACAGCAGTCAAAGCATTCCAGCTTAATTCACAGACACTAGTCCTGCAAAGAGCCAGATTAAATACTATTTGAAAAATGTCCAGATAAGAGTTAACAAGGTATTGTTTTTCTCCACACTCAGCCTCCCAACCAGCCCGGTTCTAGATTCCGTTATTGACTGTGTACGCCTTTTCTTTTATGAAGAAATAAAAGTACATATAGTTATTGTTAGTTTTGGATGAACTACATTGAAATTGTATAAAGATCACTAGCGATCACATACCTGAAGTTTAAACAGAAGAGATGATTTATGAGAAAGCAGCAAGAAGTATTAACTACCTGATAACATAAGCAATTACTGTCCAATATCACCACCTTGGCAGTGGTAAGAAGTCATTGTGTAGTCACAGCATTGAAGGCAACTATTCACATTAATTCAGGAGTTTACTGCATTTCCATGCATCTGCTGCTATCTTTGAAGAATAGATTGCCTATGTTGCATTAAACAGTTGGTGTGCAAAGGTAATATTAACATAACATTTCTAGGCTGAACTAGATCAGCTGTGCAACAGGGAGGTGTCTGCCAAATAATGTCAGGTTCACCCAAGCTACTAGAGCATGATGTCTTAAAAACCTTTACAGAGCCTTAGAAAGCACAGAAGTTTCCAATTGCTACAAATTTTACAGTCTGGTTAAGTGACTTGTCCAAGCCAGCACCATGACACCGTGAAGTAAATGAAGGTGGAAAGTTTCAAACTCTACATCCTTGCCACAGAAAGTAGTTCAGCAATAAGTTTAACTAAATGCATACATTTGAGTTACAATCTGATCTTGTTGAGAGAGACTGTATCACAATGGTAATTAACAATGACTACATAATGGATGCTGAAAGATTAGAACTGTTCTGATCACTCCAAATAATACCCGACTGTAAAGACCTGACAAATGTCAACCTCTGTTGCAGTTGCTGGGGGCTGTAAAGAAGGCACTGCAAACAGTACTACAATGCAACAAGTTTTGACTAAGAAAATACAATATGTTTGGGATACATTACATAATCCAGACCCTATTAATGAATTAATTCATTATTTGCTGTAATTTATTATTTATTTATTTATTTTATTTTAACACATTTTGTTGACGGAAAGTCCGACTGGACACATGTCCATTTCAGCGAGGCCAGGGAGAAAAGCTCAATAGTACATGGTAGGTTACAAAAAGTTCCATGGTACCTTAGTAAGTTTACTGTAATGTTTGACAGCTAACCTTTTGATTGTAGTTATGCACTAAATACCAAGGAAGAAAAAAAGTTTACATTAGTATGTACAATAACAGGCTATAAAGAAAAACAAAGCATCCCACTATAGTTTAGTATACAGGTAAGAGAAAAAGTTACATTTAGGATGTACAGTGAACAATTATTATAAAGAAACAAACCTACAAGTAGTTAGTTTCAGGAGAGTAGTGGCTTGAGAGGCCTAGGAGGATGATAATTTCACTGAGGAGGGTTGAGAGGGAGCTATGGGATTTTAGTCCTTGGGACTAGAACATTGGCAGCAAAGCCAGTGGGATTTAAGTGAGTGGGAGGCCATTTCTACCAGAAATTATTTAGGAGGTTGATTCATGAGACCCCTAGGTGGAAGAGAGTTCCATATTTCCCCACCCACTGTGTTTTGAAAAACAGAGAGTCACCTCCTGAGTTACAGGATTTGATTGTGCGAGTAATCTGTGAGATGATCTTAGTCTATTTAGGTTGGTATAAGGGAGTAATTATTCCAGACAAGGCCGTGGGAGTGTGTTTCGAGGTTAGAGAGAGTATTTTGTAAGCAATAATAAGTTGCTTCTGTAGGAAGTAGATTTTGGTAGTTCTATCCAACCTAGGTTCTGAAGATTAGTACAGTGGGATGGGTTTTGTAGGGGCAGGCCTGTGGCAAATCTTGCAATATGATTATAACAACAAGAGAGTTTAGATAGATCCGATTTGTTGGGATTTGTAGGAGTATGGGGGAGGCATACAAAGAGGGTAGAAAGGAGGATGGGTGCTCAAAGCAATGGCAACTTTGGCAGCCGTGGGAGTCAAGAAAAAGATTTTATTCTATAAAGGGTTACTCCCAGTTTCTTATTAACAGTTTTGATAGTTTGGTTGGAGTGTGCACATCAAATCTGGAGTTTGTTGTCCAATGGTAGACCCCTAATAGCTTGGTATAGAGGGTCGGGGTGATGGTTGGTTCCATTGTTGGATTGTACACAAAGGGAAAAGTTGGTGTTTATATGGCAGGATGGAAGAGTAGCATTTTACGCTTTTTTGATTTCAAGGATCAGTTATGTACGTTCTGATAACCAATTCTCTCAACTGCAGTGAAACAGTCTTGAGTTTTTGGATAATAGAATAGTTGAGGGATCTATCTGAGCAAATTAAAATTAGAGGCTCTAGCCATCAGCATATTGAATACATGTAGACTCTTGGGATGACTTTTGTTAAGATCATTAATAAAGATGGAAAATAGAAGAGGGCCAGAGTATGGAACCTTGGTGTTGGTTTATGAGGTCGGAGAGCTTGTTTTGCCAGAGCACAGCTTGTTTGCCTATAAGTTAGGTGACATGAAACCAGTCTAGGTTTTGTTATCTAGATAGAAGAGAGTTTTAGGGTTGCAGCCACAAGAGTTTGTGGTTAACCATATCCAAAAGCTTTTGATAGGTCCAAGAAGAGGAGCTGAAGAAATTTTTTTGTCATTCAAGCTAAGATTGATAGTGTTTGTGAAAGAGAGGAGCGCGTAGTAGTGCTATGTTTGGGCCTGAAGCCATGCTGGGAGTTGGTTAGCAGGTTTTCCTGAGTTAGGTAGTGGATGAGTTGTTTGTGAATCACTTTTTTCCATGATTTTGCCAGTGGTGACAAAATGGCACTATTGGTCTGTAGTTTGAGAGGTCAGTTGGATTTGTTTCACCTTTATGGAGGGGAGGGGATGACATGGGAGATTTTCCATATGGAGGGATTGTGGGTTTCCAGTTATGGTCCGATTAGGCTAAGATTGAGATGGGATAGTTATAACATCCGCAGCTTTTTGTAGAAAGTCTGCTGGAAGTAGAGTCTGTCAGCGAAAGCGAGTGGTTGGCTTTAGTTTCCTTAGTAAGGATCAGGATGTATACAGTAGGGACAGGTTGTAGGTTGAATAACGGCGTGAAGTCTTCTGGGTGGGACTTGTGGTTAGAGGGGCTTGAGGCTACTTGTTGGTTGGCTAAGGATTTGGATCACATTGATGAAGAAGGTATTAAAGGATGTGGCCACTTCATCTGGGTTTTCATAGTTAGGTTTGCTGGTGTAAAAGTGGACTCCATCTGCACCTGGATGGAGAAGTTTGTTTATTCCTGTCCAAAACTTTTTTGGGGTTGTTTTGATGTTTATGTTGTAGATTGGAAATAGTAGTTCTTTTTTGTGTCCCATTAAGATAGATTTTTTGTGTCATTTCTTAGTTTTGGAAGTTGAGTACGGTCTAGGGGTTGTCTTGGTAGTATGCCATTTATTCCATGCTTTGTTTCTAGCTTTGATTTTGGCTGTGGAGTGCTTTTTAAAGTAGCCATGGTGCTATGAGAGCTTTTGTTTTGATTAACCGTTTGGGGGCATGTGTGCTCAAGTATGTTTAGAAATGTGGAGTTAAATTTCATTACCAGCTTCTCTTCTCTAGTGGGAGGTAAGTTTTAGGATTGATTCAGTTACAGGGACTGCAGCTCATTTGAGGAATCTAGTGATGTCAAAATGTTTGCGTGCTTCTAACAGTCCTGAGTAATAGGGAGGTGGCAGCTACCACTTTTGCTTTTTACCATATAAGTAATGAGGTGATCACTGAGACTCATTAGTAATAGTCCCAGATTTTATAAGTTCCGGTTTATGGTTAGTGAGCAAGTATCAGTCTAGGATACTTTCTTTGTTTTGTTGCCGCCAATTCTAGTAGAGGTGGTAATATTTTGTGAGAAGCCATGGAGATTGATATTGGTTGGGTCTGTCTCCTGACACACATTGATTCCAGTCAAATGTTGACATCTCCCAGAATTATGGTTTCCTTGTGGGAGAGAGTTATTTGTCAGCCAACTTTAGAGTGTTCTCAAGAGTGTCAGGAGTTGTTCCCAGGGGAATATAAGATTACGATTAGGTTAATACTTTTTCTTTATTTAGTTTAATAGTTTTAGGGCTTCGTTAATTCTCACACGCTGGGTACGGCGCGGGTGGCTGGAGTGGGGTGTAGGGTAACGCTGGAGGTGTTGTGCTTTTGAAAGAGCACATGCAGTACCACCCACCCTCTTTTGAGTGACATCGGTCCTGTATATATTGTAGCTTAGGTGGCAGTGTGATTTTGTTTATCTTTGGTCTCTACTGGTTTTGAGCCAGGTTTCTGTGAGACACATAATGTCAGGGAGGTAGAAGTTGCTAAAAGAGCATGTAGATTATGAGATTTTGGCCATTTAGGCTTCTAATAAATATTAAGGTGGCAGATAAAGAAGGGAGTCAGGAGGTCTTGGAAACAAAAGGATGTTTTATTTGCACTGTCATTTTGATGGAGGGCTCTGGGTTTGGATGTATGTCTCCATCTATATTTATGTTTTTCTAAGATACATTATTAAGCTTCATCAGTTTATGTAGTAGTTTATCTATGTTTTTGGACTTAGGGGTAGATTATGTTTGGTTTATAGGAGTAGGTGGAAGTGATGGCCGTGTTTTGTTGATTAAGGTAGTGAGTAGGGGTGATTAGTGTTGATCAGAAATGTGAGTACTAGTTTGGTACTTTGGATAATGAAAACCTATAGGTGTGTCTGGGACTCGGAGTGATATAGTTAGCCACTTAGAGTATAAGTGTGATAAGAATTGGTAGGGTAGAGAGTTACAGTTTTTGGGCTGGTATAGTGATATGGGGGTGTTAAGGACTTCATGTGCCTGTTGCTTGATTGGTTTATAAGATAAAGTTAAATGTGTAGGTGGTTTGGTATTGGTTGGGGAGGAAATGGCGGGTTAGAGGAGTGAGGCAGGTGTGATTTGTAGAGCCTATGGTGGACTTGGAGGGGCAGTGAAAGAGGTGGAGCCAAGAGTTTTGAGTGGCTAGAGATAAAGGAGGGTGTGTGGTTAGTTAAGTATAAATATAGGGGTACTGGAAGCGTGTGGGATACTGAGGGGCAGGTGGGCGCGATGCAGCCCGAGCAGCTAGGGCGAAGTATATGTGGCAGCGGGTCTCAGATGAATAAAGCAAAACAAGCAGCAGCTTTTTCAGCACCCCACGCCATACAAAAATCAGAAGTAGTACTGCCAGAATAGCATGCTTTTTGGAGGTGGGGCTGTAAATGCTTGCAGGGACACCTATATCTCATTTTTGACCTGCATTACTTCTCTGTCATCAAGAATAGCCGCATTACCCTCGACATCACACAGGCACAAGTCTGACCTACTTGGATGGCTTGTAATATTGCACTGCAGCAGCATACACTTCTAGAATCAACCAGAAAGTTGGGTCATGGACAAATAGGCATATACTTCAGAGAAATGTTACAGAAAAACACTGACAACCATTAAAACATTTTCACATTGAAAATAGACAGCTTGGAGAAAAATTAAAACACACTTCCACTGAAACTCACATTTAGTGAAAATAAAATCTGGCAATGCAGTAAGAAATCACAAAAAAATGTAAGCAAGTGGGAATTCTTGCTTAAGCAGCATATAGTGAAGTTGTAATTAGTACCTAATTAAAGGATGCAGGAAGTCAAAAGATAAACAAGCAACACATTGCTAACAGCCTGGGACAGCCCAGTAGAAGCAAATTTCCCTTTAGAGGAGCAATGCAGGCATACTGTCTGATGATGTAACTTGGCAGAATCATGTACAAGACAATTGAAGGCTGAGGGACTCAAACCATGCACTACAGAAACCCCAAGCTCTTTTAACAGTTCATACTTACTACCATCTGGAACCAGAAAGTACTAAAACAAGCTGTTGTAGCTTTACAAACAGTTACAATTCATACCTGTAGCCCTTTGTAAAAACAAGGCCAAGTCCAATTTGTTCCACACAGCTAAATGCACATTTTTAATGATTAAACAGAGCAATGAAAGCAAAGGATTACATCCAAATAACATGGGCCATATGTTGCTTCTTCTTTTAATACAGTTTTCATCCTTTACAGCTTAACTGACATTGACTGACTGTAATTCTCAGTGATTCACCTATCTGTAGCTATAAAGCCAATTTGCAGGTTTAACTTGGTCTGTTCTCAATGTTTACAGTCCAACTCACTCTTGTTTTTAATTAATCCATTGATGTTGAAACTTTAATTGTATTTGTATTTAATTAACTCATAATTGATGCTGCTAACTTCTTACTACTGTAGCACTTATCTACTTTTTTTATATATTTGGAACTTTTCTCCCCGGTCCTCTACTGAAAATGGGACTTCTGCCCAGTCGGACTTTTCCTGTGTCAACAAATATCAAATAAATAAATAAATACATTTAGCAAAGTTAAGGTAGAAATCCTTGATCTCATTGGTGTGGAGGATTGTCTTCAGTGCAGGAAGTTTCATTCTGAGCAATTTCCCTTACTACAGATTAGTAGCCTAATCTTAGGGCATTACACACACACACACACACACACACACACACACACACACACAGGATTCTGTTTGCAATTGCTGCTGCTGCTGCTTCCATGTCTTCACTGGACTGACTGATTTGTTTTTGCTGTCCGACAGTGTGAAATACCCCACTTTGTGAGAATTCAGAAATCACTCCAGAATTGCAGGAAATCTGTCATTGGTTCTTGTCTCTCAAACTTCATGCAGTGAAAGAGAGACTGCTTCCCAGAGAAATTGGCTTGCACTTTTTTTAAAAATAGCTCTAGCTCTGGACTTTTTAACTAACTATTAGTGTTATATGCCTACTCCCACTCAGCTAGCACTGGCTCAGACAGCTGCCTAGGATGTCTTATGCTGATCTGCCCTGGCTATTATTTACCAGATCAGAAAAGGGCATAATGTGCATTTGAATCATGCACCAGTGGCAGCAGCCTTCCTTAGCAGTAGCTTCAAAAACTGGAAAAATCCACTCCTTGAATAAGAAACACCAGGTAAATCCACATCTAAGTTTAAAAGCTCAAAGATTTAAAAGCTATCCACTACATCTAGTTGAAGAACACTGTTGCATCTTTCTCTATTGGCTTTTTAGAACAGTTGATAAGCAGTAGCTAAATATATCTCATTGTTTTGACGGGGAGCTCTTGTTATGTGGGTAGAATATTTTAATGTACTACTTATGATATAGACAATGGCAATTTTTTTATCATGCTTTACTCTGTACTGATGTGTTTTTTGTACCTTTCATAAATAATTTTGTGGGGGAGTGGGGACAAAAGAGAGTCTGAAAAATTTGTCCATATTTGTAGAGAATATGTTGCTGCCGTAATATATTGATACAATGCTTCTTCTTCACCAACCGTCGAATACTGTTTTCTATAATAAACTCATTTTGAAAATAGCAAGCTTACCTTTTATCATTCTCAAAGACACTATGGATTATGCAATCCCTAACATCTCTAAATGCAAATACATCACATTCACTACCACACAGACAATATTATACACAAAGTACTTTCACAACTGAAGCTTTGTTATAGGATATCTCATCTCCTTTACCAGCACTCACTTGTGTCTGGGCACAGTGGAGGGTTTATTGCTCTGCATCACTGATTGACAGCACTTTGTTTGGGAACCATCTCTGTTTACTCTTAGTCTCTCACTAATGCTTTAAAAATTTAGATTAAAGTCTACATTATGTACTTGTATATGTTTATTTTCCAGACAGAGAATATATATAGATGAGAAACTAGTGAAAGTCAGTCTGTACAGATATGGCTATAGATATGGATGATGTCCCAATTATACAAAGCTACACACATATTCATGAAATCATCTCATCAAAGACCATTGACTCTATCTTCATGGTTTATGTTGTCCCACTATGTAAAACATAAAGTACAGATGAGATCCATAGGAATACAGCCATATAGCATCCCGTAACTCAGTGATAATCTTAGTTATCTCCAACGACCATAGCCTGTGGCAAGACCTGAAAAGAAAGTCATTCTCAATATTCAACAACTTCTGCAGCAGATAAATAAGACATGTTGGCATGATATATTCATATCCCATTGCATCTGCCAACTCTGGAACAAACTTCCACTACATGTCAAACAGAGAAACACACTTGTCGCCTTCAAGGTAAGCCTAGATAACTGAATGGACAACTTCAAATTCTCTCCCAGTCTATCTTGACTTGCCCTCCTTGAGGCTACAGGGAAATTTTGAATCATTGTTTTTGGCTAGGTTTAAATGGTCTGCAGACTGATTGTCTAGTACTTAGCTATGAACCAATGAACTAAAGCAGCTTTTAGGAGCTTGGTCTTTGGAACAGTTGACTTGAAAGTACTTCTTGAAGTGCTGTCATAATTGACAAGGACCTGACCAATGCAAGGATTTCTGCATGCGACCTGTGTATTCTACTTGCTGGATATACATCAGGGCATCAGTGATATCTCTCTGTGGATTACATTATTCTTCCAAGATTCCTCCCATTCCAATGTCCCTCTACTCTTGTATTGAACCACAAAAATTAAAGAAATAATCTCCTTAGAAGACATGTTGTGCACACATCTTAAGTTAAAATATGCCTCCACACATAACACATAATCAACGCATATACTGCATAATTGTCTCAGTACTCAAATTTATGTTGAGTTGTAGCTCTTGGTGCTATGAATATACTGCCACCAGTTAGAATATTTCTTCTTAGAGAATTTTACTTCATTAGTTACATCCATATTTTAATTCTACAGATTATTATTTACTTTTCAACAGAGTACAGCACCTTCAGCAGAAAAAAATAACATCATTAGTCAACAGTTTTCAGGTATTATTGCTTTCACGATTAACCTTGGTACAGCTTGTGTGTGTGTGTGTGTGTGTGTGTGTGTGTGTGTGTGTGTGTGTGTGTGTGTGTGTGTGTGTGTGTGTGTCTGTGTGTCTGTGGGTGTGTGTGGGTGTGCGTGGGTGTGTCGGTGTGTGTGTGTGTGTGTGTGTGTGTGTGTGTGTGTGTGTTTATATGACTGGCAAAAATTAAGTCTTGGTTTGTTAAATATGTGTCTCTGTATTCTTCCCTCACAAAGAGTGTAAAATAAGTATATTTAAAAGGTAACTGGTACAAGTAATATAATCACTGTAATCATTTATTGTACATTGAACCACATTAGCAGTCTCAAGTAGGTTAGTGCACAAGTCCTGGACCCACCCTAAACTTGGACTAGTTATCCACTGCTCATTTATTTGTAGACTTGTGATAAGTTGTTTATGTACAAACTATGGTTGTATCGCTACTATCCTTAAAGGCAACAAAGTGTAAACATAGAAATATCTTAGCTAGTAGGTCCCCACTGATAATGACAGCAGTTAAAATCTCATTGCCTGGACCTGACTTTACTTGGCTATTTTATACTGATATACTGCTACAAGCCTAGCATGATATGCCATGCAAGTGAAATCACATAGATCTGCACCCCCCTTCCTACAATGCCATGGAAAGCAAAAATACATGATTTTTCTTTTCCATTGAACTGGCTTGTTAACATAATGTGGTCTTGAATGGAAGGAAGAGTTTGACTTTTGAGTTCAGAGGAAAACTATTTCTCACCTACCAAAAGATCCTTAATAAAGTTATAGAGTACAAAGGTGAAACAGCTGAAATTGTATTTACTTAGAATATCTTGACGTCTACTTGGAATAGCACCTATATTTTATCTTCCTGAAACAGAATGAATTTTGTTGCAAAAATCCAGTTAAAAGCTGGGTGATCTCCTCAAGATAAGATGCTTTGTTAACCCTTGAATCCGGATTCACAGTTGGCAGATGTACTGTTGCCATCACAGTGCTATGGTGATCAGCCCTGCTGAATTAAATGACTACACGATAGAAACACATACCAGACGACATGCAGATATATGGCAGACCTGTATCTGAATAAAATGCCATTGCATAACATATGCTACCCTCAAACAGCAAACATTCTGGGACACATTCATGTGCACAATGACAGAATACAAAACTTCGGTACAAACAATGTTTTGATGTCTTTTAACAACACACATAGCATAGTGTTGCAGAAGTTTAATTACCATCAGCATTGAACACCTTCCAGTTCCTCATTAAAACCTATCTTGGATCAAAAACTATACACATCTATATTGCTGCTACCTGAGGATTTTGTTCTCTCTTGTTGTAATGAGTTGATCAATTTTCTAGGGGACTAAAAGTGTCATGGTCATATTTATATTCTGTTTGATTCATTTGGGTTATGTATAGATGTATTCCGCTCCAGTGTTCGTCGATCACAGAGAAAGGAAATATGAGATTCTGCAATTGCTGCAAATGTGTCAGTTTTCTCCATTCTGTGAGAAAGAGTGATCTTTATGCTAGCATATATTACGAGATTGGGGGCAGCACAGTCTTCACGTGTTGTCGCTACAGAGATGCAAAGTCCCTTCCCTCCCCAGCAAAAACATTTGTTTCATTCATGTTTCACGTATTGTCTTATAAGTTGTGCTGCAAATTGCTTTCTTCATCATTTGCAATTAGCTGTGCTGGATAGACAAATGTATATGGTGCTGATGTTTTGGATCTGAGTGAATAATCTGCGATATTATAGACATTAGTCTAGTGAAAAAGAGCAGTGCTGATATATACATATTTATTTTGTGAGTTGATTGAATTTATTAATGATACAAACTATGAAACACTTTTCCATTTACCTTATAGCTGACCATATAACACACTGTAATGCCCTGGAAAAGAGGAAGTCAACTTTTTATGTTATCAACTCAGTTAAGAAAATGTACATAAATAAATAAAATGGAATGTAAATCCATCCACAAATAACTACCTCTAGAGACCTTTAAACTATTTCACTGTAGTTATTTTCCTTATACCAAGTCTGTTCTCAATTTCACCACACATTTATTTAATTGACACAGAAGAATGTACACATGGATAGATGCACACACACACACACACACACACACACACACACACACACACACACACACACACACACACACACACACACACACATGCAGAAGGGTGTGTGTCGATGCATAAATATCTGCTGCTGTGTATCTGTATCTATTTTTTTTTTGTTTTGCCTGAGAATTATTTCTCACTGGAATTATTCTGTAGATTACAATGGAGTACTTTATTTCCTATTACACCTTACAACATCTTTCTGTTTTTATTTTTCCTGCATGATCAAATTTTCCTCTTTTCAAAAATGCTTCCACTTCTAAGTCTGTTTAAAACCTACCAGTGGTGACTTGTTCTGCTTCTGATTTTTCCTCTCTGAATATCCCATGTATAATCTCTCCCTAGCCTCAGACCTTCCCTCCTTTTTCTATATTTAAATCCTCCTGTGGGAGGGGTAGAACATTGCTGAACATGTCTGGATTAGCTAACAAACTGAATAATAAATAGATAGCATATAGAGATAGACAGATATATAGTTAAATAGATGGTCAGATATGTTTTCTATACTTCTATGTTCCAGTACTCGGTTAGTATATCAAATAAGCAGTCATCTTACATTAAAAGAGCCTCCTTGCACCCTTGTGGCAAAGTGTGTAGCTCAGATTCATCTGAGTTAGGGATTGCTGGGATAAGGCTGTGTATGGGGCTTTACTATTTGTAGTTTGTTTTAAAACTGCTTAAATTCGCTTGCAGTTAAACCTTGTGTTTGCATAGATTTGCACTCAGTTTACCGGAGCTGCTCAGAGTTTGGCATTCTTAGCCAGAGATCTGGAGTGCACCTGAACAGAAATTCCAGGGATCCAGTAAAATCTTCCAATGGCTTTCCCATTGGTAGTTTGTCTTACAGCTCTTTAAATTCACTTGTATTTAAGCCTTGCTTTTCCACATAGCTGTGCACCTGCAACAGGGGTTAGCTGTGCCCTGTATAGATAGAAACTCCTAGATACAACTTTTTTCCCTAGAGGGCAGTCAGTGAAACCCTTCCAGGCTTCTCTGCTGCATTGTGGGCAACTCAGCTAAACCCTGAGCAGCATTGCCACACTTTTTAATTCCTAATCCTCAATAGAGTAAGTCCCCTTGCTAACCCTAGAGGAGAAACTGATCTAACTTGCCTACACCCTAACAGTACTTAAAGTTTAACCTCCCACAATGGACAGTCAGTTTCCTAGCATTTCTCCTATCAACCTGAGCAACATGGGCATCCTCAGGCAATATAGTAATTGCCTCATGTATACTGACAACCGTTGTCTCCTACAGCAAACAAATTCAGCATATGAGAGATGTAGCTATACTATGAAACTTGAATAAATCCTCTCACATAACAATGACAATGCATCAAACAGGTTGTCAACACACTCACCTCTTCTCTCTCTCAAGATAAAGACATGACACATAAACCAATTAATCAAGTCACTCAATAACAATTACCGTTATGACTGTCATAGTACATGTTGGGGTGAATGAGTTGAAACGTACCTCCCCAGACTATATGAAGAGAGACATGACTGAACTCTCAGATTATGTGTCCCAGGCAGGTATGTCCCTAACACTAAGCAGCATTCTACCTTCACCCAGGATGATGCCATAATATAAACAAAAATGACTGACTTCAACAATTGCCTTTTTTTCTGGTGTCAGCCTGGGGTAATCCAGTTTCTCTCAGCCCGTGAAGACATAGTCAACAGACCACATAACTTTGCCAGAGATGATCTTCACCTGTCTCCTCTAGGCTTTTGAATACTGGCAAAGATGTTTGCCTCCCCCAGTAGTGCCTTTTTTAGGCAGTACCAAAACAACAAAACTTCTGATGTAAAAAACTCCAGTACAGACAAACTCAAGGTTATGCTGCTTAATTCTAGGAGTCTAAACAGGAAACTGCACTCCCTGGAAGCTCCCTTGCAAGATGTTACCATCTGTGCAGTAACCTAGACTTTTTTCAAGGCCACAGAAAGCACCCCGGCTATGAAAGGCTGCAATGCCTTCCACACATTCAGACCTCAAAATGTGTGTAAAAGAACCAAAGGTGGAGGTGTATCCATCTTCATTAAATCCAAATACATTGTGAGACTGGTTAAACATTATGACTTTCTTGAGCTATTCCAGGTCCAACTAATTATAGGTAAAACACTCTACCACATCATTGCTAGCTACAGGTTCCCCACCATGAACCATGAGAAGCACACTGTCTACCTGAACTTGCTTGAGTCACTCACTATATAGCCAAACACCTTGGTAATGGGTGATTTCAACTATCCTTTTATTGAGTGGGTGACATACATGAGCACAAGCTCGATCACCTTGAGGTTCCTGGACTTTGTTAATACAAATGCTCTGGAAAAGTTAATCTGCATCCCCACAAGGGGCTCAAATGTTCTGGACTTAGTAGTCACCAACATGGGGAGTCACTGCACTACCCCCCTGTGTTCTGCTCCCCCTAGTAAGGTCAGACCATAAATCGGTGTCATCTGAAGTAACGATCAGACTTGACACCTTCACAGGAGCAATAAAAATGAGAAACTTCTCCAAACAAACTATTGCCTACTAAGCAAGGGTTTGAAGAGTTCCAAAGCCTATGCTAACACAGCCAACAATCACTCCTATGCAGAGGAGTAAACAAATGCCCTGTATAACCACTTAAACAACTATATTGACTCTGATGTACCTGACTGATCAAAAGCAAGTCCTCCCGTAACAACAAGCCATCCTGGTGGACCTTGAGTATAAACAGATTATATAACAAAAGGAAGAAGCTGATATCTAAGAACAAGAGGGAACTTAGTCAGCAGAGAAAGAATACCCTCCACAGTTTGAACAAGCAAATCAGATATCTGGTAAAGTCCTCTAAATCTAGTTATGAGGCTAAATTAACTTCCCTAGCTAAAGACAATCAAAAGGCATTCTTTAGCTAAGTCTGAAATCTAAAAGGGAATACCCAGATATGTATTGAGCTCACAGTGGACAGTACTACTCACACTGACCCTGAGGAAATTGCCAACGTGGTAGCTGACATCGCCCTGTCCCCACCAGCCATTACCCAAATCATACCTGACACATTTCCTCTCCTCAGTATCTCCAATTAGCAGGTCATATCCGCTCTCTCTAAGGCAGGGCCTCTATGGGACTAGATAACATCCCAGGCTGCTTACTAAACAATCTAAAGTACGACCTAGCAGATCTACATGGTACACTCTTTAAGCATAGCCTGAGCACTGGCTTTGTTCCCGCAGAGTGTACAACAGCAACTGCAATCCCCTTGCACAAAGGTGACCCATCAACTGACCCTTGAAACTATAGACCCATGAGCCTAATCATCCTTATCTGCAAGGCCATGGAAAAAATCATCATGGACCTTATCAAAAAGGCCATAGGCAACCTTCAAACTCTTTACTTGACCCAGTTTGGCTTCATTAAGGGTAGATCATGTTTACTAAACCCAGTAGATTTCTTTGAGAATGTCACCAAAGCCCTGAATGAAAACAAAGCAATACATACCACCTATCTTGACTTAGTCAAGGCTTTCAACACAATCCCCCATTCAGGTATCACCAAGAAACTCTCCCAGCTGAGGATTAACCCATATGTCACAAGATGGGTAACCGACTGGCTCACCGATAGAACACATACTGTCAAAGATGGGGATTCCATCTCCACCAGTAGAACAGTTTCCAGCATGTACCACAAGGTTCTGTGCTGGGACCTCTACAATTTTGAATCTATTTCTTGGACATCCAGGAGAACATAGAAGGTCTGTGGCTTACCTAGTCACAGATGACTGTAAAATGGGATCAATCATTGAGTCCCCTAAAGATATTAGCATATTACAGGAAGGGTTAACACCGACAAATGATTGGTGTTAAAGACATGGTCTAAAACTAAATGCAAAAAAGTGCACCATTGTCCCCTTTGGCAAAGAGGTAGCCCTTGCAAATTACAATATAGGTAACCCCCCCCCCCCAAGCTTGAACCCAGTGGTGTGTGACTTGGGAACACAAGTTGATAGCAGTCTAAACTTCAATCACCATGTATCCACAATTGTAAGGAAAGCCTTTTATGTTGCACACCTCATAAGTAAGGGCATCACATCCAGGGCCAGGGATGTTATAACTCATCTATACTCCACCCTCATCAGACCACTAATAGAGTACAATGTTCCCTTTTGCATGTACCTCACTAGACACCTGCACCAGCTGGAGAGACTACAGAGATTCCTGACCAAGAGAATTTAAGGATTACAATTTTATTTATTTTTATTTTTATTTTACATTTGTTGACCGGGATAGTCCGGCTGGATGCATGTCCATTTTCAGCCAAGGCCCGGGGAGAAAAGCTCCAAGCATTACATAATACCAGCATTACATATTACAAACAGATTATTTACAGAGATTACATAAGTAAGCAAGTTAAACAAGTTCCACAGGTTAAAAGTTAGTCCTGAGCACAAGTCAGGATTAAATTAAATTACACAGTAAACTGGTTAACAGATTTTTACACATTCGAGTTAGCCAGGCTTGATACATTGACATAGCCAGTTAAGTGACAAATGTTGCTTGAGTCTAGTTTTAAATTGACCTAAGGTGGAAAGTAAGGTAATATCAGCTGGAAGTGAGTTCCAGGATCTACTTACAGAGTTTGCAAAGAGAGAATCACCGGCTGTGTTATTAATTTTGCTAGTCTGAATTAGTAGTTTGTTAGAGGATCGAAGCGGTCTAGGATTGTTATAGGGGGGTGATAATATTTTTAAGTGCAGGAGTATTGTTCGGATTATAGAGGATTTTATATACCATAATCAGTTGGTTATACTGGATTAGGCTAGGTAGTTCAAGCCAACCAAGCTGATTTAGATTGATGCAATGATGTGTCCTGAAAGGCAGCCCAGTGGCAAACCTGGCAATGTGGTTGTAGCAAATTGAGAGTTTGTTAAGGACAGTCTTGTTCAAATTCGAGAGTAGAGGGGATGCATACAGAAGGGTAGAAAGAAGGTGAGAGCGAGCTATGGCAATTTTAGCTGGAGGGGTTAGGAAGGCTTTTATTCTGTAAAGTGACCCTAGTTTTTTATTGATGGTTTTGATAGTTTGGTTAACATTACAAAACATGACTTACATGGAAAGAATGAAAGCCCTGTTGCTGTACTCTGTGTCATACAGGCTGCTGACAGGCAACCCATGCCTGGCCTATAGAGCAGTCTCTGACCCTTTCCTGATGGAAATGCTGCATGTCCACAAATCAAATGGGACAAATGTCACTTGCTTCAGAGATCTCAACCTAACCTGTGACTTAAACAAAAACATGCTGGAGAGAAAGATATGCCTCCCAGATACTGAAGATACTCTGAAATTAACTCCCAGTTTATATTAAACAGAGCTCCTCAATGACCCCATTTAAGCACAACCTGAACGACTGGATGGGAGACCGTAAATTCACCCCTGGGGTGGCACCTATGTCCTCATGGACAAGGGCAGCTGGTGCTGATCATAGATTTTCTCTGCAAACAATAAAACCATCTAACAATGGTCAAGTAGGGAACCATTTAACAATGGTCAATTAGGGAACACAGGTATTACATGGCTAGGCTCATATAGCCCCTTGGGCCATTAGCCTAGTAACCTGCTATGAACCTATGACCCTATGAGGAGAGGGACAAATAGCTATTAGATTGAGGTGATTAAGAGTTAGCGATTGTATAGATCTGTGCAAGATACAGTATATAACAGAGCTATGTGGGCAATGAAGGCTACAATTGGACTATTCTGTGAAGCAGTCACACTTCCTGGAATCTTGCAAGAGGGTATCTATATATTAAATTGTGACTGCTTGTTAAAAAAATCAAACAAACCTGACATGACATGATTCGATAAATCTTTGTTACAAGAAACTGAATACCAATAAAAGGGGCACAAGTCAGAAGCTAATGTCATGAGCACCTTAGAGTCATTTAGGAAAAAACAAACTCTCATAGAAACAAGCTTGGGAAAAATATCATTCCTAGTACTTGGGTAAGTCGCAGTTAAATGTTGTTTGCCTGCAGGAAATAATTTTATAGCAAAAAATACTCCATATCATTCAAGTTCCCTAGTGTGAAGGGGTTTTTAAATATCGCAGCAGAGTGGGCTACATAACCTGTCAGAAAAATAGAACAGAACAGGTAAGTGTCATGGCTGCCAATATAAAGCATTCTCTGAAAAGACATTTTGCAATCTTGCATGAAACCTGTGACTGACAAAGCTTATAGTATTCCTACAGTATAAGACTTACTTAGCACAAAGTTCTCCAAAACATCATGTCTACATTTTTGCCTTCCAAAGTTCTAAGACCTGGAGCATACTGTCTTGGTTACTTTAGAATAAAGCACAACACTCAGATAAAAGCAAGCATGTCTAAGGCCTGTGATGTGGGCCATTAAGGGAACAATGTCTAAGTATCCACATCTACTTGCACAATTATGATTTTTCTGCCTTTGTACTCTTAACATTTTGAAAATTGACAAGATGATATTCAAGACATTAAAAGAGTGGAGCTGAAAGCTGTAACTGAACTGACAGAAACCAGGAGTCTGGCTTAACTTCTAGTTTGGTGCCTTCCTTACTGATAAGGAAAATGAAACCCAAATGTCTGTCATTTCTCTTGGGTGGTTGTTATGACTGTAAGCAGTAACAGTCCAACAAAACTCATATTATCCATATAGTCAACAAAATCTTAAAAAAATACAATTTATTTGCTGCCTGTCTAGATGTTGAATTAATTGTCAGCCATTCTCAATTCTCCTGTAGTAGTTCAATGACAAATCAAAGAATTCCTTCAGAAATCAAAACTCATCACCTACTGAATCCTTAATGAATAGATATCAGCATTAATTTAACATTATTAATGTCATGTTCAAAGAGATTTACCACTCCCTTTGAGATTAGCCAGTTTTTAGTTTTTATCTAAAATTGGTGTCTAACCCTTTCTTGATCTTATCCAATCTAGGGCAGTCTATCACTTAAAAATGGATTGTACATTTTCATGCAGAGATGTTTTAGTGACAAAGGCATGTTGCTCTTATTTAAATTCCAGTTTGATTTATTTTACAGCATAAATATCTTACATCTTTAAAGTATTATTGCCGAAAGCATGTCCTGATCAGGAGACGGTATAACAAATGTATTGATGTTGATGTGGAGAGCTAGGGTATCTGACTTATAAATAAGGAAACCTATACTGATCTCATGTAACCCCTCTGGTGTCTAAAATTTGTTAGTACAGAAACACAATATACACCACCAATCAATAATCCCCAAGGTCTCATAAGAAATCTAGTTTTATTCCCAACTCGTTCTCCTTAATTTTAAGAATCTACAATTACACTAAACAAAGGCTACAAAGGTAGACAATCACAAAATTCAAAGCTTAAGAGCTCTAGAGAATTTAGCAAAGAAAGTACCACCCACTGATCAACAGAAGCATTTAAATAAATTAAAATATATATTATTTGGAGAACTGACTTTACTCATAGATCCCTAAATGTTCCAGCAGTTTAAATAACAGAAGAATCAAGTTAATTTACTTTGTATTATAACACATTCCTCTTAAACAGGACTAACCCTTCATTAGTATGGTCCAATATATCCCACCTTGTATCTCTGTTCAAAAATAAACAATTCTAGAAACACTTAGTCCATCAGTCATTCCAGAAATAAATAGCTAATAAATAAGTAATTTAGATAATTTAAACACTCAGACAAATTTAAATTAGAAGTACAAAATGATGTCCGACACAGCTTTTATCAGTCTCAGGGATGTTAAGGTTGCTCTGATAATGAGTGAAGAATTAATACAACTGTAAGAAATGCATGACTCATTACATTAATTAAACCACAGACCAGGTTTATTACCAAAACGTTATAAAATAAAAGCTTTTGTCTTGTGAAAATTTCAAAACGTTATTAGATAACAGTCAATGGTAATTAGTGCTCTTATATAAATTTTAAAATCATATGACTGCCAAGCCCACAAAAAAAATTCAAGATTTAAAGACATACTAGCTTTCTATAACAAGAACATAAAAACCTTTTTCAAGTTAAAATCCACATTACACATTCCCCTTATTTGACAAAAAAAGGATTCACATTTTGCTTACTTGTATATTATCAACAATTTTTACTTAAAAAGGTTATCTCAGAAGTGCTTTTAACTTCAGCAGACAGGCAATGGAAGACAATTCGTTAAGACCTGGCCAATTTCCAGCATTCAAGAAGAGCTTCCACTATAGTTCCCTTTTCTCTAATAATAATGCCCAGGGTCCCCTTCTCACATTAGCGGTCAGTTGTTCCAAAATTGTAAATTTAAATTCATGTCCTGGGTATTTGTGTTTACCATTAGTGTTCTTACTTTTCCGTATATGGTAGGTATATTCATAAATTCTGTGTTTTAGTTTATGTTCCATTTTCCAAATAGAGTACCCAGGACACTTTTGGCATAAAGCTACATAAAGTAAGCCTGTAGTTTCACAATTTTATTTACCCTGTATATTAAAGCATTGGTCATTAATAACAACATTTTTCCCTGTAAAGATGAATTTACAATAATTGCATCATCTGCACTTACTCATTTTGCCATTCTTAGTGCTGTGCTTGGTTGGGCGGCCGTGGTGGTGCAGCAGTTAGCATTGCCACCTCACAGCAAGAGGTTCTCTGGTTCGATCCTCAGCTGGGGTGCAGAGTCTGCATGTCCTCCCTGTGGTCATGTGGGTTTCCTCTGGGTGCTCTGGTTTCCTCCCACATCCCAAAGACATGCTGCAGTGGTTTGGACACTCTAAATTGGTCCTAGGCGTGAGTGCATGCATGTGTGTGCTTTCTTTGGAAGGTTGGCAACTTGACACTGTAAAACTCCACTGCCAATCATGAGTGGACTGGTGATCCACTGTAGTGACCCCTAACGGGGAAAAGCCTAAAGAAGAAGTGTTGTGCTTGGTTAAATCAGATATATTCTTTAGGATTGTTCCCTTCCCATACAAAATAACAGGTGTATCCCCTACCTTGTCCTTAACAGCTCTATCATCCTTCATTATGTTCCAATTCTTCTGAAGTATGCAGCTGATTAAACTACTGTCTAAGGTAAAGGTTGTTATAAATAATTCCTGTAATCCTTACTCATGGGGGGTCAGTGCTTCTTCAGTTGTTCTATTAAATTTACTGTATAACCTCTCCTTCTCATCTATTATTCAAAATAGGTATAAAATGATCATTGTCCCTTTTATGTATTACTTCTAACATGAGGTCATTAACTAAGGTTTCAGGGTAGCTCTTCGCTGAGTGTACCTTTTAATAATTGAAACTCATTCAGGAAATGTTTATCAAGTGTTGTTATATGGGTGGCTCTCACAAATTGACCTTTTATGACAACTCTTTCTGAGTCAAAAATTAAGCTAGATGAACACTTCTTCCTGTAATTTTATTTTTATTTATTTATTTATTTTATTTTACATTTGTTGACCGGGCTAGTCCAACTGGATACAAGTCCATTTTCAGTAGAGGCCCGGGGAGATAAGCTCCACTATAATCTACATAAATACGAGACAAACAAAAAGTACAAAACAACAAAAAAAAATCCAAAATACATAAACTTGAAAATATCCATCAACAAGTTGATTTATACCGTAACTTAATTCTACTGTGGATGAGTACAAATGTTTAGCAAGGCAAAAATACAGTAATGTTTACCATGAGAAAAGTCTTAGATAATTCACAAAGAGGGGAGTGAGAGGATTAATTTACTTTTTCAAATTCAGCAAGGTGGGTGAGTGGAGGGGAGATGTAGAAAGGTAATACTGGGGGATTAGTCTGTTAGTACATGGACATAGCCATTGTAATTTTAGTTGAATTTTTAGTTGTTTTAAAGAGTGGTAATGATGAGGGAGATGTCAGTTTACTGGGAAGCTTGTTCCAGATCTTCCCACTGAGTTTGAGAAAAGAGAGTTACATGCCTTATTGTGGGATTTCTGAATGGTTACCAGTAGTTTATTTGCAGATCAAGGGTAGATGGGTTTGTGTAGGGGGAGATGAGGTTTTTGAGAATAGGAGTTTTATTAGGCTGGTATACAATATTATGGGTAATGGAGAGTTGTTGAAATTCAATTTGGTTATTAAGTTCTAGCCAACCTAGAAGTTTGAGATTTAGACAGTGATGAGTTCTAAATGGGAAACTGTAGCAAACCTGGCAATATTGTTATAAGAAGTTATCAATTTGTTTAGGTTGCTTTTGGAAAGATTAGTAAAAATAGGTGAGGCATAGAGGAGGTGGAGGTCAGATGGGTCTAGGCAATAGTAGCTCTAGCATCTGGGGTGAGAAAGGGTTTTATCCTATACAAGGATCCAAGTTTTCTGTTTACAGTTTTAATTGTAACATTAATATCTGAATCAAAGTTGAGGTTATCAACTATTACACCTAAGAGTTTGGTAGCTGGGTCAGGAGCTATGATTGTGCCATCGATGGATGTAATAGAGAAATGACTCGGGGTGGATTTTATAGTAGGAGTGAAGAGTAGTAGTTTGTTTTTTTTGGTGTTTAGGAGTAGACAACGTTGTTAGAACCAGTTTTCTACTTGGTTAAATACAGTTTGGGTGATGGAGTGCAGTTCAGATGAGGTGGAAGCTTTACAAATCAAAGTGGAGTCATCTGCATATTGTATGCAGGTAGGTAGAGGTATTATAGTGGAAAGGTCGTTAATGAATATGGAGAAAAGTAGTGGTCCCAGGATTGATCCTTGAGGGACACCCAGGGTAATAGGAGATGTTTGGATAGGTTGTTGTCCCACAGGACAGACTGCTGTCTATTGTCCAAGTAGGACTTGAACCATTGTAGTGCTTGTGTGTCAAGTGAGAATGAATTTAGTGTGTTGAGAAGTATTTGATGGTTAACCATATCAAAAGCTTTAGATAGGTCAATAAATAGTGCAGAGGAGAGCATGTTATTATTCGAAGTTTATTTATACAGTCCGTAAAGGATAGGAGGCAGTGGTGGTACTATGGGATGGTCTAAAACCATGTTGACAGTCCAGCTAATAGATTATTTTGGAGGATGTGGTCAAGAAATTGTTGATGTATGCATTTTCCATGATTTTGGCAAGTGGCGATAGTAGGTTATAGGTCTATAGTTGGAGAGTTCAGTTGCGTTACCACCCTTGTGAAGTGGGATTATGTGAGAGATTTTCCAGAGTGAAGGGATGTAGCTTTCGGTTATGGTTCTATTGATTAAGATAGAAATGGGATAGGCAAGACCTTTTGCAGCAGTTTGAAGGAATTCAGGTGGTAGGAGATCAGCTGAGGGAGTACAAGGTTTAAGTTTGTGAAGTAGAGTATAGATGTAGGTTGTAGGAATAGGTTTTAGGTGAAGGGTAGGAATAGGTTTTAGGTGAAAGGTAGATGGTAGGGATGTTAGGGAGGATGAGGGGGTAGAGTTAATAGGTGGTAAGGTGTTAGCTAGAGATTGGACAGTTTCTGAAAAAAATGTATTGAAAGCATCTGCTATCTGGATGGGAGAGTTTGGAGAGAGACCAGATGGGGTTGGTGTTTTGGAGTGGCCTGGATGTAATAGTTTGCTTATGCCTGATCAGAAGGTTTTGGGTTGACTTTGGTGCTTGTTCTGGAGTTTCAAGAAATAGTTTTTATTATCCTGAACTATTGATTTTTTGGTGGCATTTCTAAGCTGTCTAAAGAACTGCTGATCGGTTGGGTCTTTAGTGTTTCTCCATTTGGACCAGATTTTGTTTCTTTGAAGGATTTGTTGTCTGGTTTCTTTAGTAAGCCATGGGGCTGCTTTGCTTCTAATTCTTATAGTGCGTGAAGGCATGGAATTCAAGAATTTGTAGGAATTTGGAGTTGAAATAGGATACTGCTTCATCATGGTAGGTGCCTTAAAGGTGACCAGTCACAGGATTGAAGTTCAGATTGAAAGGCTAAGGGGTCAAAGTGTTTTTGTTACTTGGGTGATTTTAAAGGGAGTTTGATTTGGGATAAAGGATTTTTGTCTAGATAAATAGGTAAGTGAGTGGTCACTAATATCGTCGGGAAGGATGCCAACTTTGTAAGAGAGGGGTTTGTTGGATGAGGATCCAATCTAGTATACTTTCTTTGCCGCTGGGTTTATGGATTCTGGTGGGGTGATAATAGTTTGGGAGAAGCCATAGAGATTTATATGGGCTGTAGGTTTAAGAGTGGCACAGGTGTTCCAGTCTATATTAAAGTCACCGAGTACAATGGTTTCTTGAGGGAAGGATTTCTAAAGCCAGCAGAGGATACTTAGGGTGCTGATGTTATTGCCTGGGGTATGTAGGTGCATATTATGTAATTGGATTTTGTAGCACTGAGCTGGAGCTTAGAGATAAGGATTTCTACATTGGTGTCTGGAGGTGGTTGTATTAGTAGAGAAGTGATTTGTAAATAAGATTTATGTAGTATTGCTACCCCACCACCCTTTTTGGTGGGTCGGTCTAATCTTAAGATATTATAACCAGGTGGGGAGTATTTCATTGTCTTTGTAACAGGTTTAAGCCAGGTTTCAGTTATGCATAGGATATCAAAAGAGTGAGTATCTAGTAGTGCATGTAGTTGGCTTACTTTGTTGTTAACACCCTTATATTAAGGTGAGCTAATCATCTATGTAACCCATAATAAAGAAAGTGCTTTTTGGGAAGTAATAAACAATCTCCAGATTCTTTCATGTACCTAATAAAGAACTCTTTTTATTTTGATATATAAATTCAGTATATATAGAGGAAACATATTGAAAAAAATAAGCACAACATGCCACTCCCTAACTCTATATTTGTTTCAACAATGAGTGGAAATGACATAAACTGACAATCAATTTGAATTTATGAATTTCCTGAAAGATGAAATACCTCAGTGAAGCATCCTATATAATTCCAGCATGCTGTACTACTGTCAAGCTTCAATACTGCAAAATTTGGGTGCCTTTCAGATTCAAACTCACAGCTATCATATAAATGTAAGATGAAGGCAAATCAGCAATGGGTCTGATTTACATACAGCATACAACAAACACTTATAAAATCCATTGAAGACTCCAAGATTTTAATGAGTAGATCAATACCCACAGAAGTAATCCAATATAAAAAGCTGCAATGATTTGAAATGTGGCTCCAAGCAGAAACATTATTCTAAAACCCAATAAACAAACCCACAGCTGATAAAACTCTCCAAAAACTGCTGAAAGCTGAGAACCTCCTGAGCATCCCAAGTGCATCTCCAATATCCTTTCAGCAGAGGCTGCCATGCAGCCTCCCTCTTACCAAGTGGGCTTTGATTGTCACAACCTATGTGATAAATATTGAGAGGCAATGTGATTGCTACAACAAACACAAGTGGAGTCTTCTACTATTTGCTGAAAAAAGTGTTGCTTAAATATAACAGGAAAACCAGAAATTCAGTATGGCCTCTTTGGCCAGGAGATACCACAACTAAATAAAACGTCATAGTCCTCTTTATTAATTCACCGCAACTGGCTGAACAGCCATACTCGTACTGACGTAAACAGCCAGTGACCTAGTTGAATACAAACGTGCTCAAATAATCCTTCTAAGCAAATGTTTGATGGGGAATCTGTAGGCTATGGCGACGCATTGGGAGAGATGGATGAAGACTGCCAGTTTTAGTCAAAACAGAATTTGATATACCTGGCATTTGTAAATAAATGCAATGGATCTTGATATCCAACTGACTACACTCTGGCCTGCTCACATGTAAGTTTTAGCACCGTGATTTCTTGTAGGAATAGTTTCAAGCTAGTGTAGATTAACTGCTATTTCTTTTGAAATCAGACCGTCCTACTGTATTATTTTTTCTTATGTTTCTGTGTGATCTCTGAACTTGAAGCTATTTCTGTGGTGTAGTAGTTTTGTTCCTGTGTTTTAATTATTTATTATTAAACATTTTTAAACTCTTCTACCCATGGCTGGATTATGTAGAGATACATTATGCTTTAGAGTCCATTATATATTTATAGAGTTTACTGTCTAAACCCTTCCAATAAGCCTAGACTGAATAGTCACATTACCATTGGATATTGCACAAATAATTAGACACCCTTTTAAGGGCCTTTTAGTAGCTGATATTATTAGCTGGGTGGTGGCAGGGATTACTACTCTATGGTCTGGGTAAAGGGGCACAGCTGGAGAATCTGTGTCAGCCTTTCCCATGAGTATCTGTGAAGTTGTATCAATACTTATCTCAAAGTGATGTGTCAGCTACTTGGTCAGGGACAGTAAGCACTGGTTGGACAGAGAGGGTACTGGAGGTTTTACCTTGCCCAGCTAGGCTGAGACCTGGACCCTATAGCTGTGCCAATGGGGAGTCTTTTTGGGGACCTTGTGAACAAGGGAGCAACCAGCCCCAGACTGACTATGATCTCTGTGTGCACTTAAGGGGAATTGTACTTTACTGTGTGCATTAGTTATCCTTTCCTCTTCTATGAGACGACCTCCCTTGTGTTAGTGGTGAGGATTGAGGCTCCTTGATTGCTCCAGGTCGTCACAGGCTATATCACCAAACTTAATGGATTTAATTTTAAACTTTTTAACACCTCGAGAACAAGTAAAAGCATAATGGGCAATGGCAAATATCACAGGCAGTCAGAAATCACCACCTTTGATAGTACAATGCAGATAAATGAGTCATCTTTAGTCACACTGGACATATCACATAATAACAAAACATTACAACTTGAAAAGGTAGGAGACAGCTGGATGCATATATTTATGTTATATCCATGTAAACGTATAGTTTATCTTATTATTAATATATTTCTGACTGGTTATGGTTCATTATTGGCATCATGCATCTGTGTTTAGTTATTACTGAAGTGGAAATCACATATTTATCACAGTCCATCCTGTCATAGTTCCATTTTAAAACTCAGACCACAAACATGACTACTATTTAGTCTGCTATTGCCACTAGACTTTACAAATGATGCTTAGGCATTACAGAAAACAAAATGATGATTGCAAACTACAGAAACAAAACTTTGTTTGGAATAGTTATGCAAAGGGGACTGCACACACACACACACACACACACACACACACACACACACACCCACAGTCAGTGTTTATAGGATTCAAACCCCTGCCTAACTATGTTATAATACTAGAAAGAAACACATTAACACAGCACACTACTTGCTTTATTGGCTGGTTTCCCTTCTCCTGCTGTATTTGTAGGATGGCGACATCATCAGACTGGACATGGTGATGTGTGTACACTTTATTTTATGCCATTCCAGGAATGATCCATGTGGGTCAGCAGGTGTCAACAGCTTGAACAGGACCTCATAATCCTTACCTTGTGTGATCTATCTGTGGACACATTGACATTCCTTCATATGTCAACACATATTTATGCACAGCTTGTTATTTTTGTGGATACTACATGTGTCTGGGATGTTGATAAAGGGCTATTCAAAGTCTATGTGAGGCATGTGTAGCTGTGTTCAGTGATGTATGTCCTGGGTGGCTGCCTTGCAAACATTCTAGCATGTTTTTGAACCATGATCCGCACATGAACATACCACAGTTGGTAGGGTTGTGTGTATGTCAGCTTCCAATAGCTCTGTTTATGACTCCAACCATGATGGACTCCATGACCTTGCAGATCAGACTTCATAGGCATGCTGGACTGTACTTCCCATGGTGTGTTGTGCACCAACACTTGTGGGGAGTGCCATATGTTGCTGTAACACATTCAACGGTTCCACATCCTGTGTAGGGGGTGAGGCTCAGCTGACTGTTCAGGCGCAGGATCTATTTGTTCTGTAGTTTATGCATGACACATATTGGGAATCAATGTATTCCAGTTGCTGACATGCTTTTGGCATTGGGGGTAGCTGCTCATCCTTTCTACATGTGATATCTCCTGGTATGATGATATGGACTATCGTCAGTGGGAGGTGGGTATGTACATATGGGCCTGTCTGTCAGGATGTCGGCATTGTCAGTTAGGTACAGTTGGCCCTGACTCAGCACATATATGGGTGTACATTGCTATTCATGACATAGCTGAAGGAGGTGTCATGATTCAATCTGGACTCCTTCTCAGCTATTCTTTACAAAACACCAATGAACCTGGGCACTAATCCCTGTTATACTCTTTTACACACTTAACACCCTACTGATCCTTTGTGATCAGGCTACAGAGTATGTCATCATAATATCCTTGCATGTCCAGGGGTTGGTTTCATGTGTACTCTCCAGTTCAGTTGGTGAATATTGTGATGTTCACACAATGTCACATCTGCCTCATGTACACAGACAACCCTCTCCTCCTCTGGACAAACTCAGATATATGTGTGAGATGCACCTATATAGACATACAGTGTCCTGAACTCTCTCGACCCATGACTGGCACAGTCTATCAGGTGGTGAAGGTAACCACACACACCACATATCAGTCTCGCATATCCTCTAGCGACAGCACTCAAACCACATTATCACACATAGACATACTCAGATGCTGTAAATGAACTCTGCCTAAGCAGCAGAGACCTCCAAAACAGACACACACACAACTGCTACCCGACTACAATACCCACATATCACATAGTTCACAATGTTAGTGTGCCACACAGTCACTGCCCTTCAGGCTAAACAACACACCTAATACACTTGTAATAGGCAACACTTATTGTCAGACACACTGACGTACCACTCACCAGCCCAAATAAGGGAATAGTCACTTTGGGCTGTCTGTCGGGTGCCAGGATCTGCCACATAACACATGCAGTCAGGTCACTCCAAAGCAAGTACAGGACTGGCACCATCATTGTCCATGCTGGTGCATAAAACCTCAGATGTTACTCCCTGGACCCCTTGATATGATACATGGAAGAACACTCTGATCATGTAGCCCAGGCCAGTATGACCCTGACCTTGTCTAGCATCTTACACCCACAATTATGATGTCACAGTATACAGACAAACATATCACATTTAACAGTTGGCTAACAAATTGGTGTATTCATAGGGGATACAATGTCTGTCAGCCTGTGGTGACATGCTCAACATGCCACGTAGCTTCACTATGGACAGCTTGCACCTGTCACCCTTGGACTTTCGAATGCTGGCTAAGGCTCTTGCTAGCACTATAGTGTCTTTTTTAAGCAGGGCTCAAAAGACAGACCCACCTCCATAGACATTACAGGTTAAATGAAACTAAGGGTAATGCTGCTCAACACCAGATGTGTTACCCTCATATTGCGGCCACTCAGGACTCTCCTCAGTATGGAGGATAGCGATATCTGTGCACTAACAGATGCCTGGTTCAGGCTCACTTATGCACAACAGCACTACCAGGTTATGTTTCATACCATGCTTTCTGACCACAAGACTTGGAACAGACAACACAACTAGGGGGAGTATCCATATACATCACAGGTACACACACCTCTGGGTTAGTAGCACTGCACAAAGCATCACAGACCATACATATACAACTACCATTGTGCAAAACTGCCTTTCAGTTTGTTGCCTGCTACAGACCACCCTCCCAAACTCAGGAACCACACATGGCTTTCATGGGAACTATGGAGAATATGAAGGTCTCCACAAACACCATTATATTGGGTGACTTCAAATACACAAATATTGACTGGGGATACTACTCAAGCCCCAACACCCTTGCCCAACAGTCGCTACAATTTGTAGACTCATATGCTATGGCACAACCAGTCAGCACAGCCACAAGGAGGAATACATATTGGACCTGATCATCACCAACATGGGGACTTATGTTCCACACCAGCGATATACCCCTCATTGGTAAGGTCAGACCATACATGTATCTCACTATACATACATATACCCTCCACACACCCATCCTGGGTAATCTTGGTGAACTTCTCATGAGCCAACATCTCACTTCACCAAAGCAAGGTGGTATCCTTCAGAGACCCTGAGACAGTGGCAAATACGGCTCAGACTGCTGAATCATTTACTTACACATTCTATGGACACCTAGTGGACTGCATGGATTGTGCTATCCCAAATAACAACAGGACTCACTCCTCCAATGGCAGGGGACCTGTCTGGTAGACCCCAGCCATTAATAAGCTGTACAACATCAGGAGGAAGCTACTACATGATAGAGCACAATCCCAGACAGGGAAGGCATCTGTGATCTGTACTAGCAGAGAGATACGATCACTCATGAACTTTTCTAAGGGCCGCTTCTACCGGACAATTGCACCAGACACATAGGACTATCACACGGCCTTCTTCAGTTATGTCAGGAACCTGGGTGGACACTCACTGATATGTTGTGAGTTACTGCATACTGACTAAACTTACCCTGAACCCACTGGCATTGCCAACATCCTGGCAAACAGGTTCAGTGCAGATGTCTCCCCCCCATCCCCCCTAAGGAGCAACTATCCATCCCAACTGAGTGTAACCTCCCTGACATCACACAGTAACAGGTGAGTACTGCCCTCCACAAAGCATACATCACAGCATCAATGGGACCAGATGGTGTCCAGGCCTGCTTCTTACACCAGCTTCATAACAATCATAACCCTTACATTACAGCACTGTTCAATATCAGAGTTACTACAGGATATGTACCCAAGGAATGGCGTACAGTGACAGTGGTCTCACTCCACAGAGTTGGTGCCACAACGGACCACAGACAGTATTGCCCTATAAGCCTAACTAGCCTGTTCTGCAAAGCTATGGAGCGTATTGTCATGGGACTCATACACATAGACATCGGGAGCCTACAGACACTGTGTCCTACACATTTCAGCATTGTTGTGGGCAGATCTTGCCTCTTGAACCTGTTTGTATTCTTTAAACAGTTAACAGGTCCATCGACATAGGGACAGTTGTCCACACAGCCTACCTGAACCTTGCAAAACCCTTCAACACAATAACCCACTGGGCCATTATGCATAGACTCACCAGCATCGATATGGACACATATCTCACACGATGGATTGCTACCTGGATCAGGGATAGCACCCACATGGTCAGAATTGCAGGTGCCATGTCTGACTATACACCAATTACGTGTGGCATCCCACACAGCTCGGTCCTGGGATCTCTCTTGTTCAGTATATATTTGTCTGACATACAGGCTACCACAGGGGGAATATGGCTGACCATGTTCACACTTGACTGCAAACTGGGTGCCATAATCAACTCTACAGCTGCCACATGCATACTCAAACAGGGTCTCACAGAGATGGATGACTGGTGCCTGAGCCATGGCCTACAGATAAATGCCATTAGTTGCATAGTCATCCCCTTTGGGAATAACAACATGCCCACACATTACCACATAGGCAGTACTCCATTACATATGGTAGGAGTTGTTAGGGGTTTGGGAGACATGACTTGTTCGTACTGTCACCTTTGACAATGATGTTGTCAAAGTGGTTGGACAGACCTTCTATATAGGCCACCTTATCCCATATGGTTTCACATCTAGATCGAGTGAGGTCATTGTGCCCCTATACTCATCACAACCATGCTTGGTTACAATGCCACATTTGGGGTGTACCTTACCCGAAACCTACAGCAACTGTACTGGCCACAGAAGTTGCTCACCAAGCAGACCTAGGGACTCACACGGATGCCCTGCACAGTTCGGATGCAGTAACTCCAGCTCTACTCAGTCACTTACCACCTACTCGGATATGATGTGTGCCTGTTGTTTACAGATATACCCAACCCAGAATTACTGGACATGCTCCACCTCAGGATATCCGACTCCCTTGGAGCTACACACTCCAGGGACATATACCTCAGCACAGATGTTAATAGGACATGCTGGAGGGACAGATTCTTCTCCCAGAGGCTCCACTCACTCTGGATTGTAATCCCATTTTCACATAGGCAGAGCCACCCACTGACCACCTACAGGAGACATCTTGATGACTGTATGGGTGATCATATGTTTACCCCTGGGATATCTTCTGTGTCCCTGCTAGACAGAGGCACACTAGCCTAAATGTACATGGGCTATCTTGTGTGACCTACTATTCACATGCACAGTGTAGTAATCTGACAGGGTTGCGAATGCCAAACACACTCTGGCTATGCTTGTACATGCCCTAGGGCAGATAGCCTAGTATCAACCTCTGAACCTATGCTAATGTTCGGGATACACAATGTTTATTGCTGATACTGTTTGCAGGTCTTTATCGTCTTTGCTTTACCAGTTTCTATGAACAACTTCAGTATCTGCAGAACATATTTGATTATGACAGGGTTCCACTATATTATATATGTCTGTTGTCATATAACTGTGTACACAGGGCAGATTGCTGGATAGTGAGAGGTTCCTGGGTTAACACATGCAACTGCCAGATATGTGTGGCCCACTGCTGTACTCAGACATGGCCTAAGTGTGTGAGCATGCCCAGTTCAGGCTTTCCGTATTTTGTTGCCTGACATTTGTCTCTTTTATTCAGGTGTGTGAGCATGCCCAATGTGACCTTTCAGTATGTTGCTATCTGAGGTCCACTACATTTCTTGATGTGTGTGAACATGACCAATATTAACATTTATACTTTGTGTGTTGGAAGTCAGGTTCTGTTCTTACTGTGGGACTCACCTTTGTGTCATAAATCGACAGGGATTACGCTGTGCCTGCAGGGTTTCCATGAGATACTTTGCATAGACTTATCAACATTCCTTCATACAAACTGACCACTGCAATACTGTCATGGTTTAGTGGTTCAGTACTTTAACTATCGTGTACAGTATCCAGGGTTCGAAGCCCATCACTGCTTTATATTTTCATACTGAGCAGACCAGACTGCTTAAGGGCCAGTTAAGCAAATATGAGCATGTTGGCTTTTGTTCAGCTATGCCCTACTTAGATCAGGCTTGTCCGACATTGCTCAATATTCACCAACATTGCTGGACGTTGCCCAATATTACTCAACATTGACCACAGTTGTGCTAGTTGGTGTGTGCGATTTTGTTTGCATATACTACATGGTGGTAAATGCTGTTTAGCACTGCTTTATATTGCTTAACACATAGCAATCATGCCTCAGGTGGTGCTGCAGGGCTGCCTTTGTCGGATGGAAATACTACACTCCCTGTACATGTTTGAAAGCAGGTAGTGTCAACTTAGGCATCCCTTTTACTATATGTGCAAGTCAGAGAGAGGTATCATTTCCAGAGTTCCTACTGAGCCAGTGTATGTGCTATGCATTGCCTCTTTGCCAAGGCCAAAGCATACTGGGCACGTGGCCTTCTGCCTACTGGGGCAGGCTCAGGTTGTTCCTCCTCCGAGTCACGCTCTGCCTGTGATGACCTTGGCAATGGTGGGGGGCTGTTTGGCCCAGGCCTATGCTGGTCCTGCTGCAGCTGTTTTTGCAGGATCATATTATGTAGCATAGCACATACCATGACAATTTGGGTACATGTAGTTGGTGAGTACTGCAAGTCTCTACCAGATGTGTCCAGGCACCGGAACCGTGACTTGAGCAGCCCAAACACATGCTCGATTACATTACGTGTTTGTGCATGTGCCTCATTATGGCATTCCTGTTCAGGTGTGTGTGCATTTCTGATGGGTGTCATCAGCCATGGCTCCAGTGCATAGCCAGCATCCCCCACTAGGTGACCATGTGGGATGTCCCCATTGGCAAATGTCTGGTACAGCTGCATCAGATGCCAGATATGGGAATCATGGTAGCTTCCAGTGCAGCCAGCACACACATTCTGTATTATGCCCTGGGCGTCACACATGACCTGGCAGTTGACGGAGTGGAAGCCCTTGCGGTTGAAGTAGACTCTACCCCGCTCACTGGCTGGTGCTTTGATGCATATGTGCATGCAGTCTGTTGCTCCCACTACCTCAGGGTATTCCGCTATTTGCTGAAAGAGACACATATTGCTGGCCAATACCTCACTGGAATTGGGGAAATATACATGATCACTGACATGTGCTGACATGGCATCCAGGAACTGGTGCAGTATCCTGGATGCTGATGCCTGTGATATCCCCATCATATCACCAGTTGGTCTCTGGAAGGTACCTGTTGATAATATTCTTAGGCCAACACATACCTTGGTTTTCACTGGAATGGGTTCCCCTCTTTTGGTTCTGTGTGTGAGCTGCGGCCTGCACAGGTCAACAATTTGCTGCAGGAGGTCTCTGCCCACTCTATAGCGCTCCACTATCTCCAGCTCATGTAGCCCCTGGTAGGTTACCCTGGGCCTGTACACTCTTCTCCGTCTCATCACTGTGGGTTGTCCAGCAGCATTTCCATTGTCACCACCCTCAGCATGTTGCATATGTCGCCTTATAACAGCAATGGCAGCCCCTAACATTTCTTTGTCTCAGTAAAGCTTTTTCAGTTTTCACTTCTATTAGCTTACTGCAGTGTCTGTTGTGAGAAACATAATGGACTGTTGTTTGCAGAGTTTTAAGTGCTAGGCTGGGCTGGGCTAGTGTACTGCCTGTGTAATTGTCTGATTCTGATTGTTTTCACCTGCTAGCTCTGCTAGTACTCCCTGGTAGCTTCCTACTATTTGTTGTGCTTCCTTTTTCCTTTCTGTTTCCTCGGGGGGGGGGGTCAGCGCCACGCACACAAGTGCAAACACGCTCACAGCAGCTCACACGCATGCACGCATGCACACATGCACACATGCTTACACGGACTAAAACTTGCTTATTCGGGTTAAAACGCATGCATACCGGTGCAAATGTGCTTACAACTCTTTAAACAGCCTTATACATGCTTACTCCGGCTTAAACACGTGCACTCACGCTTACACGCGCGCACTCTGTCTTACTCGGGTTTACAGGCATGCACACACGCCCATACCTGCTCAGCAAGAAACTTTGGTGTTATCCACGGCATACACCTTCCATTTCTTGCCATTACCTAGCCTACCTGTTGACACACCTATTTCCATGATGTGTAAATGACAGCTAACACATGCCACTCTGCTCCAATGAGCTTCACTTCTTTCATACATACCCCTCTCGTGATGTCACCTATCTTCTACTCTGTTACTCCCCTTATCCTACTCCTACACTCCACTGGCTGTGCTCATTTTCTATGTAAACTTGCGATTCACTATCCTAACCCTCCTTTGCATAGGACTGCCTACTAATGCTTGGTTACATCTCTTAGACT
This sequence comes from Protopterus annectens, assembly GCF_019279795.1. NCBI lineage: Eukaryota > Metazoa > Chordata > Ceratodontiformes > Protopteridae > Protopterus > Protopterus annectens. The sequence continues at coordinate 175,896,472 of NC_056751.1, forward strand.
GAGCTTTCTCCCTTAACAACCTCTACTCGGTGGCTATGTTGTCTTCAGCCTGCCATTCCCTTGCATTGTACATTAACAATTTAAATAAGATCCATATTTGTGGGTTTTAATTTTTATTTTTCTGTTTTTTTAGAGCGCAGCCCATTTGCACGGCGCTGCGCTATGCTTAAACATCGGAACTTGGAGAAAAAAAAAATTAATTATTTTTTTTTCATATTGCATCAGGAAACATTGCCAATGGCCATATATTTGGCCATTGGCATGCTTCCTGCACTGGATGCAACCTTTATTTGGAGTTGTCATGGCTCTGTTTTGCTATTTGCAGAACCATACTCAGTTGTCAACTGAGTACATTTCTGCAAATAACACTGCTCTTACTCGGACAGTTTTGGGTTTCCTGAATCGCAAATCTACCTCAGTTGCATGCCTTTCACCAGCAATTGAGGTAATTTGCATATCCCAGCCCTGTCCGTGTAAGAGCCATTTTAGGAGCTCTCTTGCATGCCCCTGCAGGCTGTTCCTGGATCGCTCGTCGGACATGATGGCTGCATGGAGTCTTACTCTACTCTTAGACTCCGTGCAAGCCATCGTGAATCCAGCCCTCGGATTTTGGAACCCCTTCTCTTCTCATTCTATATCAGTGATATAACATAAATTCTTTCTACATTTAATCTCACTCTGTATGCTTGATAGTTTACCTTTGGAAGTCAATAAAGCATATAGATCCTGACAAAAGCAACCACAAGTAAACTTTCCTAGTCTTTGCCATTAGACATTAACTAACAAAGCTTCTCAATTCTTCAAAAAGAAAATATAGCAAGCTTCCTATGATTTCTCAAGTTAAGATAGTAATCTGAAATTACTTATCAATGGAAGGAAATTCTGACATGAATATCAGACCCCAGAGTATTGATGATTTCTCATTTCATTACTTTGATAATGATATATAGAGGGTATTTGACCTCAGATTGATTGTATAGACAGGGATGGGCAAAATGTGAAACATGTTTAGGGTATGGAGGAGAATAAACAAGGTATCTCCATATGATCTGGAAACATGGTAGACTCAGAGCCATATGGGATGAAACAATCCTAGTGTCAAAAATGGAAATTAGCCAAGGTGGGTGATGGTCAAATAGGGCCCAAAGCAGGGTAATGGGCCAGCCCCCCCTCCCAACCATTCCAGTATTACATTACTTGGCTTCTCTAACCAGTTACCATAAACACTGTTCAAACCTGTCAGTATGCATAATATTTTCTTCTTTACTTTTTCAGTGATTAGATATTTGGATTTTATTTAAAAAACCTTTAAATGTTATAGCAGAAACATTTTAGCCATTTGCTAAACAAAAACAGTTTCACATTGAAAACAGACTTAACATGAGCAGCAGTATATTCCTCTTCCCTTAAAACTTACATTCACTGAAAGTGAATTAAAAGTTGCATTTATTGAAATGCATTTTACCAGTGGCAGATAAAGTGTACCTTGGACACTGGGCTATTTCAAACCAAGAACTCATGCACACCTTTTTAGAGTCAGGCATAAATGCATGTGTTCTTTGATTCACCTTTCTGATTGTTTTAAGTTATATTTCTTGTTTAATACAGCAACATTGTTTAATAGATGAATAGTGAACCAATTATGAAAATACTCACTTCAGAACATGTCAACCGTAAAAGGCCACACAAAGTGCTGTCATTATAATCTACCAATATCTGCACTCAGCAATTACAGTGACTTTATTGACTATACACACATCTCATGTCTGATTGTACTAATAATGGCAATAGTAAAAGTATTCCAATTTACTTTACACAAATTCACACTACTCCTTCAAAGACAAACTAATGACATTTAATTAATGCTTTTAGTCCTTTTTAATTTAATTACATTTTTTCAAACTGTGTGAGGACTAATATTGCTACATACTCAAGTATGCCAGCTGGCACTGCATGTGAATTGTTTTTACTACTGTTTTTGCTACTTTTCTGAAAAAAAAAATTGTAAGCCTGTTTCCTACCTTTCCTGTAATTAGTGTTCCAGATACAGATTTGCTGTATCCAGGACTATTTGTAAGCTTCTGAGCCCCCTAGTCTTTCTGTGTTGGAGGGAAGCCTTCTAGCTTATCAGTGGGAGTGGTAAGCACTAGGTAACCTGTCTACCACATAAGGAGTGGTTCTGGCCCAGAATTTGTAGTTATTGGCCGTTTGGGCAGTCTTCCATCTCTCTCAACTTTCTGATTTGAAGGCCTGCATTTGCACTTGTTTCTGTCCTGTAACTCCTGGGCCCATCTCATTTGCTCACTCAAAAAAAAAAAAATCTGCTTTTACTGTATTTGTGTTTCTTCCTACTTTATTTTGCTTTTGCGTCATCTTAAAAGTACTCAATTGTATTTATTACTGCTTGGTGTAACTCATTCTAAGCCTTTTAGTTTAAGCACTTGGGCTTCAGACCAGTTGTTTTACATTAGGAAGGTTTGTGGTCTGCACTGTGGTGGCAGGACAGGTAGCTTACATCCTTCTAAGTTGGGAACTGCTGATTGAGGGCTCAGTGTCTGTTATTCTAAAAGTGTATTAATTCTGTTTTAAGCACTTGGGCTTCAGGCCAGTTATTTTACATTAAAAGGGTTCGTGGTCTGCACTCTTGTGGGAGGAGAGGCTGGACTCTGCCCTTCTAGCTGGGAATTTCTGGTTAACGGCTTATAGTGCCTGCATATCTAAACTGCTTCTTACTGAAATTGGTACACCTTGTTTGCTGTAGCATAGACTAGATCCAGGCCTGCTGAATCTAGCTTTGTTTGTATAACCTGAGCACTAAGCCAGGCATTCATTAAAGTATTTAATTGTATTTATTACTGCTTGGTAGTAACCTGATTAAAGTGTAGCTATCATTCTAAGTCTTTTGGATTAAGCACTTGGGCTTCAGACCAGTTGTTTTATATTAGGAAGGTTTGTGGCCTGCACTGTGGTGGCAGGACAGGTAGCTTACATCCTTCTAAGTTGGGAACTGCTGATTGAGGGCTCAGTGTCTGTTATTCTAAAAGTGTATTAAGTCTGGTTTAAGCACTTGGGCTTCATGCCAGTTGTTTTACATTAAGAAGGTTCGTGGTCTGCACTCTTGTGGGAGGAGAGGCTGGACTCTGCCCTTCTGAGCTGGGAAGTTCTGGTTAAAGGCTTATAGTGCCTGCATATTTGAACTGTTTCTTACTGAAATTGGTACACCTTGTTTGTTGTAGCATAGACTAGATCCAGGCCTGCTGAATCTAGATTTATTTGTATGCTGCTTGTTTGTTTGCTTGTTATTTCCCTGAAATGCTAATTCCACCTTAAACGCGGCTTTTCAGCACTTCTGTGGATCCCTAGTGATATCTGCATTGCTTACTGTACTTATTTCCTTGTCTCACTTGAAAGAAAGTTACTGTTTGTCATTTTTGCATTTAAGTTACCTGAAACGCATTGCATTTAAGTTACCTGGCACTTGCTCACTAAAGCAATTATATAAGTCAGCACTAAAATATTAAAAGCACTACACCCTCACAAACTCCCCTTGAGTACCTCGTTCCCCATTGGCCCTTTTTTCAATTATAAAGGAATTCCCAATACTATTCTAGCATGTCCAAAGGTCAGTTGTCAATCTCCTCTCCGGTCCAGCTGGTGAATCTCGGAATCTTGAGGCAATGTTACAACTGCCTCATGTACACAGACAACCCTCTCCTCCTACCAACAAATTCCAACACATGTGAGAGATGCAACCATACAGCCATACTGGAGGCTAAGCTCTCTCAACTCAGTACTGGCGAAACCAGTCAGGAGGAGAAGGAAACCACACTCACTACAATTCCAATCTCACATAGACCTACCACGACAGCAAACCAAACACATAAACACACAAAAACATACTCGGAGGCTCTAAATAAAAATCTGCCTAAGCAGCAGAGACCTCCAAAGCAGACACCCAAGCAACTGCTACCCCAAAACAAAACTCGTGCAACACATAGCTCACAAAGCCAGTGTGCCGAACAGTCACAGCCCTTAAGGCTAAACAACACACCTGATACACTTGTAATAGGTGACTCTATCGTCAGGCACACTGACGTCCCGCTCACCAGGCTGAACAAGAAGAAGGTCACGGTGAGCTGCCTGTTGGGCTTTAGGATCCGCCACATAACACAAGCACTCAGGTCACTCCAGGGCAAGTACAAATATGACTCAGTCATTGTCCATGCTGGTGTGAATGACCTGAGATGTACCTCCCTGGACTACATGAAAAGAGACATAGAGGAGCTCTCTGAGCATGTAGCCCAGGCCAGTATGACCCTGACCTTGAGTAGCATCTTACCCTCACCAAGAATGATGCCACAATATGAAGACAAGATGATCAATTTCAACAACTGGCTTAAGTATTGGTGTCATTCAAAGGGGATCCAATGCCTGTCAGCCTGGGATGACATGCTCAACAAGCCACGATGCTTCGCTAGGGACGGCTTGCACCTGTCACCCCTGGGCTTTCGGATATTGGCAAAGGCTCTTGCTACCCACATAGTGCCTTTTTTAGGCAAGGCTCAAAAGACAAACCCACCTCCATAGGTATCACAAGGGATAAGAAACTAAGAGTAATGCTACTCAATGCCAGAAGTCTAAACCTCAAGATGCACACACTCGAAACTCTCCTTAGCATGGAGAACATCAATATCTGTGCAGTAACAGAAACCTGGTTCAAGGCTCCCGAGAGGACCCCAGCACTACCAGGTTATACCTCATACCATGCTTTTTGGCCCCAAAACTTGGACCTTTCTACAAAAGGAGGGGGAGTATCAATATTCGTCAAAGATACCCACACCTCCAGGTTGGTGGCACAGCACGAAGCATCAGAGACTATCCATGTGCAACTAACAGTGGGTAAAACTGACTTCCAGTTTATAGCTTGCTACAGACCACCCTCCCAAACCCAGGAACCCCACTCGGCCTTCCTGAGAACATTGGAAAATATGAAGGTCTCTCCAAACATCATTATATTGGGTGACTTCAACTACCAAAACATAGACTGGGAGCATTACTCTATCTCCAACACCCTAGCCCAAAGGTTCATAGAATTTATAAACTCCAATGCTATGGAACAACTTGTTACCACTCCCACAAGAGGGGAAAACATACTGGACCTGATCATCACCAACATGGGGACTCTGTGCTCCAGACCAGAAGTGTATCCCTCACTGGTAAGATCAGACCATAAACTAATCTCACTGGATATTCACATACCAACTCCACCCCCTGCGCTGAAAACCACAGTGAAAAACTTCTCTCAAGCAAATTTCACATTCCTCAAAACCGAGGTGGAACCCTTCAAAGCCCCCAGGCCTGTGAAAAATATGGCCCAGACCGCAGAATCCTTTATAAACACATTCTATGAACACCTTCAGGAATGCATGAATCATGCAATCCCAAATAAAACCAAGACCCAATCCTCCAAAGGCAGACGTCCTGTCTGGTGGACCCCAGCCATAAACAAACTACACAATAGAAGGAGGAAGCTGCTACATGATAGAGCAAAATCCCAAAAAGGGAAGGCATCTCTGATCAGTATTAGCAAAAAACTACGGGCACTCATAAAATCGTCTAAGGCCAGCTTTGAGAGAAAAATTGCACAGGACACTAAGGATAATCACAAGGCTTTCTTTAGTTATGTTAGGAACCTGGGTGGGAATTCCCAGATATGCTCAGAATTAGTCCAAAATGACAAAAAATACACCAAACCCACAGACATTGCCAACATCCTAGCTGACAGGTTCAGCGCAAACTTCTCCCCACCAAAAGGGCAAATATTTATCCCAGCAGAGTGCTGCCCCCCTGACATCTCAGATGCTCAGGTAAGAGCTGCCTTCTCCAAAGCAAAAAACACAGCATCAATGGGACCAGACGGTGTCCCGAGCTGCATCCTTCATAAACTCCAAGAAGAGCTAAACCCAAACATAAAACTACTGTTCAGTCTCAGCCTTACTACAGGATATGTACCCAAAGAGTGGCGTACAGCAACAGTGGTCCCTCTCCACAAAGGTGGTGCCTCAACGGATCCTGGAAACTTTCGCCCCATAAGCCTGACTAGCTTGGTCTGCAAAGCTATGGAAAGGATCATCATGGACCTCAAAAATAAAGATATTGGGGACCTACAGACACTGGATCCTACCCAGTTTGGCTTTGTTAAGGTCAGATCCTGCCTCTTAAACCTGGTTGATTTCTTTGAAACAGTCACCAAGGCCATTGACGAGGGGAAGGTGGTCCACACAGCCTACCTAGATCTCGCAAAAGCCTTCGATACAATACCCCACTCGGGCATTATAGATAAGCTCACCAGCTTAAATATAAACCCCTGTGTTACTAGATGGGTTGCAAACTTGCTCAAGGACAAAACCCACATGGTTAGAATTGCTGGAGCCATGTCAGACTCCAAACCAGTTACAAGTGGCGTCCCCCAAGGCTCAGTCCTGGGACCTCTCTTGTTCGGCATATATTTCTCAGAGGTGCAGGCCAACACGGAAGGACTGTGGCTGACTAAGTTTGCAGATGACTGCAAACTGGGCACCATAATCGACTCTCCAGCCGACACAAGCATCCTCCAAAAGGGCCTCATAGAAACAGACAACTGGTGCCAGAGCCATGGCCTCAAGCTAAATGCCAAAAAGTGTATAGTCATCCCCTTTGGCAAAAACAAAGTGCCCACAAATTACCACATAGGTGGTAATCCATTAATACAGAAGAAGTAATTAGGGACCTGGGGACCCAAGTTGATAGCAATCTCTCATTTGACAACCACGTGGCCAAAGTGGTTAGAAAAACATTTTATATAGCTCACCTAATCATGAAAGGATTCACATCTAGATCAGGGGATGTCATCGTGCCTCTTTACTCATCCCTCATCAGGCCCATAATTGAGTACAATGCCCCTTTTGGGATGTACCTTACCAGACACCTGCAACAACTGGAAAGACCCCAAAAGTACCTCACCAAGAGGATCATAGGGCTCAAACAGATTCAAACAGATTTCAAAAAGAAACTCCAGCTCTACTCAGTGGCATACCGCCTGCTCAGAGGCGATCTGTGCCTGACGTATAAAGCCATGTCCAACCCGGAATTAATGGAAATGCTGCACCTCAGAAAATCCAAATCCCATCGAGCTACGTGCTCGAGAGACTTGAACCTCAGAAATGAAATAAATAGGACATGCTGGAGGGACAGATTCATAACCCAGTGGCTCCCTTCACTCTGGAATAAAATCCCAGTCCAGGTTAGGCAGAGTCCCTCATTGACTCTCTTCAAGAGGAATCTTGATGAGTGGATGGGAGATCGTAGGTTTACCCCGGGTATCACTTCTGTGTCACTGTTAGACAGAGGCACAGTATACTAACCTCAAAAAAGGGCATAGCAAAATTAATTTAAAATGGGTGGCGAAAGCCAAACACACTCTGGCTAGGCTTATAAATGCCCTATGGCAGATAGCCTAGTATGAACCTATGAACCTATGAACTTAATTTTTATCAGATCAGCAGGGTAAGCCATTTTTATCCTCAAACGTTCCCCAAGCCCAGCAATTATCTCTACATTGATGACTGCATTCTTCTCAGATGCATTTGTCAAAAAAATTAATAATAACCAAAGTCAGGTATTTCAAATTTGTTTAATATAAACAGACAGCAGTCAAAGCATTCCAGCTTAATTCACAGACACTAGTCCTGCAAAACCAGATTAAAGACTATTTGAAAATGTCCAGATAAGAGCACAAGGTATTGTTTTCCACACTCAGCCTCCCCACCAGCGGTTCTAGTTACGTTATTGACTGTGTACACCCTTTTTTATGAAGAAATAAAATTACATATAGTTATTGTTAGTTTTGGATGAACTACATGAAATTGTATAAAGATCACTAGCATCATACCAGAAGTTTAAACAGGAGATGATTTATGAAAGCATAAGAAATATTAACCACCTGATAACATAAGCTTAATTAAGTCAATATCCACACTCTTGGCAGTAGTAAAGTCATGTGTATCACACATTGAAGGCAACTATTACTAATTCAGAGTTTACTGCATTTCCATGCATCTGCTGCTATCTTTGAAGAATAGATTGCCTATGTTGCATTAAACAGTTGGTGTGCTGGTAATATTAACATAACATTTCCTGAACTAGATCAGCTGTGCAACAGGGAGTGTCTGCCAAATAATGTCAGGTTCATAGCTACTAGGCATGATGTCTTAAAAACCTTTACAGAGTCTAGCACAAGTTTTCAATTGCTACAAGTACAGTCTGGTTAAGTGACTTGCCCGAAATGACACCGTAAGTAAATGAAGGTGGAAAGTTTCAAACTCTGCATCCTTGCCACAGAAAGCAGTTCAGCAATAAGTTTAACTAAATGCATACATTTGTTACAATCTGATCTTGTTGAGAAGACTGTATCACAATGGTAATCAACAATGACTACATAATGGATGCTGAAGATTAGACTGTTCCGATCACCCCAAATAATACCGACTGTAAGACCTGACAAATGTCAACCCTGTTGCAGTTGCTGGGGGCTGTAAAGAAGGCACTGCAAAACATTACTACAATGCAACAAGTTTTGACTAAGAAAATACAATATGTTTGGGATACATTACATAATCCAGACCTATTAATGAATTAATTCATTATTTGCTGTAATTTATTATTTATTTATTTATTTTATTTTATTTTACATTTGTTGACCGGGAAAGTCCGACTGGACACATGTCCATTTTCAGCGGAGGCCCGGGGAGAAAAGCTCCAATAGTACATAGTAGGTTACAAAAAGTTCCAATAGTACATAGTAGGTTACAACAATGTTTGACAGCTAACATACGATTGTAGTTATGCACTAAATACCCAGGGAAGAAAAAAAGTTACATTAGTATGTACAATAACAATTATAAAGAGAAAAACAAAGCATCATATAGTTAGTATACACAGGTAAGAAAAAGTTACATTAGGATGTACAGTGAACAATTATTATAAGAAACAAACCTACAAGTAGTTAGTTTCAGGGGGAGAGTAGATGGCTTGAGGCCTAGGAGGATAGTAATTTCACTGAGGAGGTTGAGGGGGAGCTATGGGTTAGTCTGGATTAGAACATTGGCAAAGCCAGTGGGATTTGAAGTGGTGGGAGAGGCCATTTCTGAAAGTATTTAGGGAGGTTGATTCGATGAGACTAGGTGGAAGAGAGTTCCATATTTTACCCACTGTGTTTGAAAACAGAGAGTCACCTCCTGAGTTACAGGATTTGATTGTGCGAGTAATCTGTGAGATGATCTTAGTCTATTTAGGTTGGTATAAGGGGTAATTATTCCAGACAGGCCGGGAGTGTTTTCAGGTTGAGAGAGTATTTTGTAAGCAATAATAAGTTGCTTCTGTAGAAGTAGATTTGGTAGTTCTATCCAACCTAGGTTCTGAAGATTAGTACAGTGATGGGTTTTGTAGGGCAGGCCTGTGGCAAATCTTGCAATATGATTATAACAACAAGAGAGTTTAGATAGATCCGATTTGTTGGGATTTGTAAGTATGGGGGAGGCATACAAGAGGGTAGAAAGGAGATGGGTGCAAGCAATGGCAACTTTAGCCGTGGGAGTCAGAAAAGATTTTATTCTATAAAGGGACCCCAGTTTCTTATTAACAGTTTTGATAGTTTGGTTGATGTGCACATCAAATCTGAGTTTGTTGTCAATGGTAACCCCTAATAGCTTGGTATGAGGGTCGGGGTGATGGTGGTTCCATTGTTGGATTGTACACAAAAGGGAAAAGTTGGTGTTTTATGGGTAGGATGGAAGAGTAGCATTTTCGTTTTTTTTGGATTAAGGATCAGTTGGCGTTCTGATAACCAATTCTCAACTGCAGTGAAACAGTCTTGAGTTTTGGATAATAGAATAGTTGGGGATCTATCTGAGCAAATTAAAGTCGAGTCATCAGCATATTGAATACATGTAGACTCTGGGATGACTTTGTTAAGATCATTAATAAAGATGGAAAATAGAAGAGGGCCAAGTATGGAACCTTGGTGTTGGGTATGAGGTCGGAGAGCTTGCTTTGCCAGAGCACAGCTTGTTGCCTATCAGAAAGATAGGCATGAAACCAGTCTAGGGTTTTGTTATCTAGATAGAGAGTTTTTAGGGTTGCATGCAAGAGTTTGTGGTTAACCATATCAAAAGCTTTTGATAGGTCCAAGAAGAGGGCTGAAGAAATTTTTTTGTCATTCCGGTTAAGATTGATAGTGTTTGTGAAAGAGAGGAGAGCGGTAGTAGTGCTATGTTTGGGCCTGAAGCCATGCTGGGAGTTGGTTAGCAGGTTTTCCTGAGTTAGGTAGTGGATGAGTTGTTTGTGAATACTTTTTTCCATGATTTTGCCAGTGGTGACAAAATGGCTATTGGTCTGTAGTTTGAGAGGTCAGTGGATGAGCCACCTTTATGGAGGGGGATGACATGGGAGATTTTCCATATGGAGGGATTGTGGATTCAGTTATGGTCCGATTAATTAAGATTGAGATGGGATAGGTATAACATCCGCAGCTTTTGTAGAAAGTCTGCTGGAAGTAGGTCTGCCATGAGAGTGGTTGGCTTTAGTTTCCTTAGTAAGGATCGGATGTATGCAGTAGGGACAGGTTGTAGGTTGAATAACGTGGTCTTCTGGGTGGGACTTGTGGTTAGAGCAGGGGCTACTTGTTGGTTGGCTAAGGATTTGATCACATTGATGAAGAAGGTATTAAAGGATGTGGCCACTTCATCTGGGTTTTCATAGTTAGGTTTGCTGGTGTGGGGTGGACGACCTGCCTGGATGGAGAAGTTTGTTTATTCCTGTCCAAAACTTTTGGGGTTGTTTTGATGTTTATGTTGTAGTTGGAAATAGTAGTTCTTTTGTCCATTAAGATAGATTTTTTGTGTCATTTCTTAGTTTTTGGAAGTTGGTACGGTCTAGGGGTGTCTTGGTAGTATGCCATTTATTCCATGCTTTGTTTCTAGCTTTGATTTTGGCTGTGGAGTCTTTGATAGCCATGGTGCTATGAGAGCTTTTGTTTTGATTAACCGTTTGGGGGCATGTGTCAAGTATGTTTAGAAATGTGGAGTTAAATTTTATTACAGCTTCTTCTAGTGGGAGGTGTTTTAGGATTGACCAGTTACAGGACTGCAGCTCATTTCGGAATCTAGTGATGTCAAAATGTTTGGTGCTTCTAACAGTCCTGAGTACAGGATGGTGGCAGCTACCACTTTTGCTTTTACCATATAAGTAATGAGGTGATCACTGAGCTCATTAGTAATAGTCCCAGATTTATAAGTTCCGGGTTTATGGTTAGTGAGTATCCAGTCTAGGATACTTTCTTTTGTTTGTTGCTGCCAATTCTAGTAGAGGTGGTAATATTTTGTGAGAAGCCATGGAGATTGATATTGGTTGGGTCTGTCTCTGACACACATTGATTCCAGTCAATGTTGACATCTCCCAGAATTATGGTTTCTTGTGGGAAGTTATTTGTCAGCCAACTTAGAGTGTTCTCAAGAGTGTCAGAGTTGTTCCCAGGGGGAATATAGATTAATTAGGTTAATACTTTTTCTTTATTTAGTTGTAGTTTTAGGGTTGTTAATTCTTGGGTATTTGCGGTGGCTGAGTGGGGTGTAGGGTAACGCTGAGTGTGCTTTTGAAGAGCACAGCAGTACCACCACCTCTTTTGAGGCGATCGGTCCTGTATATATTGTAGCCAGGTGGCAGGATTTCGTTATCTTTGGTCTCTGGTTTGAGCCAGGTTTCTGTGAGACACATAATGTCAGGGAGGTAAGTTGCTAAAAGAGCATGTAGATTATGAATTTTATTATTTAGGCTTCTAATATTAAGGTGGCAGATAAGAAGGGAGTCAGGAGGTCTTGGAAACAAGGATGTTTTATTTGCACTGTCATTTGATGGAGGGCCTGGGTTTGGATGTATGTCTCCATCTATATTTATGTTTTTCTAAGATACATTATTAGCTTCATCAGTTTATGTAGCAGTTTATCTATGTTTTTGTACTTGGGTAGATTATGTTTGGTTTATAGGAGTAGTGGAAGTAAGCGGTGTTTTGTTGATTAGGTAGTGAGTAGGGTGATTAGTGTTGATCAGAAATGTGGGAGTACTAGTTTGGTACTTTGGATAATGAAAACCTGGGTGTGTCTGGGACTCGTATATAGTTAGCAGGTATAGTGTGATAAGAATTGGTAGGGTGAGAGTTACAGTTTTTGGGCTGGTATAGTGATATGGGGTGTTAAGGACTTCATACTGTTCCTTGATTGGTTATAAGATAGTTAGTGTAGGTGGTTTGGTATTGGTTGGGGGAGAGGCGGGGTGGGGAGTGAGGCAGTGTGATTTGTGAGCCTAGTGGACTTGGAGGGGCAGTGAAAGAGGTGGGCCAAGAGTTTTGAGTGGCTAGAGATAAAGGAGGGGTGTGGTTAGTTAAGTATAAATATAGGGTACTGGGCGGGTGGGATACGGGGCAGGGCTGAGAGAGCTCGAGCGGAGGGCGGCGGTGAGCGAGGGGTTAATGAATAAAGCAAAACAAGCAGCAGCTTTTTCAGCACCCCACGTCATACAAAAATCAGAAGTAGTACTGCAAATAACATGCTTTTTTGGAGGTGGGGTTAAAATGCTTGCAGGACACCTATATCTCATTTTTGACCTCCGTACTTCTCTGTCATCAAGAATAGCGTACCCTCCGACATCACACAGTACAAGTCTGACCTACTTGGATGGCTTGTAATATTGCACTGCAGCAGCATACACTTCTAGAATCAACCGAGTTGGGTCATGGACAAATAGGCATATGCTTCAAATGTTACAGAAAAAACACTGACAACCATTAAAACATTTTCACATTGAAAATAGACAGCTTGAGAAAAATTAAACACACTTCCACTGAAACTCACATTTAGTGAAAATAAATCTGGCAATGCAGTAAATCACAAAAAAATGTGCTGGGAATTCTTGCTTAAGCAGCATATAGTGAAGTTGTAATTAGTACCTAATTAAAGGATGCAGGAAGTCAAAAGATAAACAAGCAACACATTGCTAACAGCCTGAGACAGCCCAGTAGAAGCAAATTTCCCTTTAGAGGAGCAATCTAGGCATACTGTCTGATGATGTAACTTGGCAGAATCATGTACAAGACAATTGAAGGCTGAGGGACTCAAACCATGCACTACAGAAACCAGCTCTTTAACAGTTCATAGACTTACTCATCTGAACCAAGTACTAAACAAGCTGTTGTAGCACAAACAGTGCAATTCATACCTGTGTCCCTTGTAAAAACAAGCCGTCCAATTTGTTCACAGCTAAATGCACATTTTTAATATTAAACAGAGCAATGAAACCAAGGATTGCATCCAAATAACATGGGCCATATGTTGCTTCTTTTTAATACAGTTTTCATCCTTTACAGCTTAACTGACATTGACTGACTGTAATTCTCAGTGATTCACCTATCTGTAGCTATAAGCCAATTTGCAGTTTAACTTGTCTGTTCTCAATGTACAGTCCAATCACTCTTGTTTTAATTAATCCTATTGATGTTGAAACTTAATTGTACTTGTATTTAATTAACCTGCTAATTGATGCTGCTAACTTCTTCACTGTATACTTATCTACTTTTTTATATATTTGGAACTTTTCTCCCCGGTCCTCTACTGAAAATGGGCTTCTGCCCAGTCGGACTTTTCCTGGTCAACAAATATCAAATAAATAAATAAATACATTTAGCAAAGTTAAGGTAAATCTGATCATTGGTGTGGAGGATTGTCTTCAGTGCAGGGTTTCATTCTGAGCAATTTCCTTACTAGATTAGTAGCCTAACTAGGGCATTACACACACACACACACACACACACACACACACACACACACACACACACACACACACACACACACACACACACACACACACAGGATTCTGTTTGCAATTGCTGCTGCTGCTGCTTCCATGTCTTCACTGGACTGACTGATTTGTTTGCTGTCCGACAGTGTGTCCCCACTTTCTGTGAGAATTCAGAAATCACTCCAATTGCAGGAAATCTGTCATTGGTTCTGTCTCTCAAACTTCATGCAATGAAAGAGACTGCTTCCAGAGAAATTGGCTTGCACTTTTTTTTTAAATAGCCTAGCCTGGACTTTTATTTTAACTGTTAGTGTTATATGCCTTACTCCCACCTCCAGCTAGCACTGGGCTCTAGACAGCTGCCTAGGATGTCTTATGCTGGATCTGGCCCTGGCTATTATTTACTAGATCAGAAAAGCAAGTATAATGTGCATTTGAATCATGCAATTAGTGGCAGCCTTCCTTAGCAGTAGCTTTCAAAAACTGGAAAAATCCACTCCTGAATAAGAAACACCAGGTAAATCCACATCTAAGTTTAAAGCTCAAAGATTTAAAGCTATCCAATACATTCAGTTGAAGAACGCTGTTGCATCTTTCTCTAATGGCTTTTTAGAAGAGTTGATACAGTAGCTAAATATATCTCATTGTTTGACGGGAGCTCTTCTAATAGGGTAGAATGTTTTTAATGTACTACTTATGATATAGACAATTTTTTCTCATGCTTTACTCTGTACTGATGTGTTTTTTGTACCTTTCATAAATAATTTTGTGGGGGAGTGGGGACAAAAGAGAGTCTGAAAAATTTGACCATATTTGTAGAGAATATGTGCTGCCGTAATATATTGATACAATGCTTCTTCTTCTGTCGAATACTGTTTTCTATAATAAACTCACTTTGAAAAAATAGCAAGCTTACCTTTTATCATTCTCAAAGACACTATGGATTATGCAATCCCTAACATCTCTAAATGCAAATACATCACATTCACTACCACACAGACAATATTATACACAAAGTACTTTCACAACTGAAGCTTTGTTATAGGATATCTCATCTCCTTTACCAGCACTCACTTGTGTCTGGGCACAGTGGAGGGTTTATTGCTCTGCATCACTGATTGACAGCACTTTGTTTGGGAACCATCTCTGTTTACTCTTAGTCTCTCACTAATGCTTTAAAAATTTAGATTAAAGTCGACGTTATGTACTTGTATATGTTTATTTTCCAGACAGAGAATATATATAGATGAGAAACTAGTAAAAGTCAGTCTGTACAGATATGGCTATAGATATGGATGATGTCCCAATTATACAAAGCTACACACATATTCATGAAATCATCTCATCAAAGACCATTGACTCTATCTTCATGGTTTATGTTGTCCCACTATGTAAAACATAAAGTACAGATGAGATCCATAGGAATACAGCCATATAACATCCTGTAACTCAGTGATAATCTTAGTTATCTCCAAGGACCATAGCCTGTGGCAAGACTCGAAAAGAAAGTCATTCTCAATATTCAACAACTTCTGCAGCAGATAAATAAGACATGTTGGCATGATATATTCATATCCCATTGCATCTGCCAACTCTGGAACAAACTTCCACTACATGTCAAACAGAGAAACACACTTGTCGCCTTCAAGGTAAGCCTAGATAACTGAATGGACAGCTTCAAATTCTCTCCCAGTCTATCTTGACTTGCCCTCCTTGAGGCTACAGGGAAATTTTGAATCATTGTTTTTGGCTAGGTTTGAAATGGTCTGCAGACTGATTGTCTCGTACTTAGCTGTGAACCAATGAACTAAAGCAGCTTCTAGGAGCTTGGTCTTTGGAACAGTTGACTTCAAAGTACTTCTTGAAGTGTTGTCATTATTGACAAGGACCTGACCAATGCAAGGATTTCTGCATGCGACCTGTGTATTCTACTTGCTGGATATACATCAGGGCATCAGTGATATCTCTCTGTGGATTACATTATTCTTCCAAGATTCCTCCCATTCCAATGTCCCTCTACTCTTGTATTGAACCACAAAAATTAAAGAAATAATCTCCTTAGAAGACATGTTGTGCACACATCTTAAGTTAAAATATGCCTCCACACATAACACATAGTCAATGCATATACTGCATAATTGTCTCAGTACTCAAATTTATGTTGAGTTGTAGCTCTTGGTACCATGAATATACCGCCACCAGTTAGAATATTTCTTCTTAGAGAATTTTACTTCATTAGTTACATCCATATTTTAATTCTACAGATTATTATTTACTTTTCAACAGAGTACAGCACCTTCAGCAGAAAAAAATAACATCATTAGTCAACAGTTTTCAGGTATTATTGCTTTCACGATTAACCTTGGTACAGCTAGTGTGTGTGTGTGTGTGTGTGTGTGTGTGTGTGTGTGTGTGTGTGTGTGTGTGTGTGTGTGTGTGTGTGTGTGTGTGTGTTTATATGACTGGCAAAAAATTAAGTCTTGGTTTGTTAAATATGTGTCTCTGTATTCTTCCCCTTACAAAGAGTGTAAAACAAGTATATTTAAAAGATAACTGGTACAAGTAATATAATCACTGTAATCATTTATTGTACATTGAACCACATTAGCAGTCTCAAGTAGGTTAGTGCACAAGTCCTGGACCCACCCTAAACTTGGACTAGTTATCCACTGCTCATTTATTTGTAGACTTGTGATAAGTTGTTTATGTACAAACTATGGTTGTATCGCTACTATCCTTAAAGGCAACAAAGTGTAAACATAGAAATATCTTAGCTAGTAGGTCCCCACTGATAATGAGAGCAGTTAAAATCTTATTGCCTGGACCTGACTTTACTTGGCTATTTTATACTGATATACTGCTACAAGCCTAGCATGATATGCCATGCAAGTGAAATCACATAGGTCTGCATCCCCCTTCCTACAATGCCATGGAAAGCAAAAATACATGATTTTTCTTTTCTATTGAACTGGCTTGTTAACATAATGTGGTCTTAAATGGAAGGAAGAGTTTGACTTTTGAGTTCAGAGGAAAACTATTTCTCACCTACCAAAAGATCCTTAATAAAGTTATAGAGTACAAAGGTGAAACAGCTGAAATTGTATTTACTTAGAATATCTTGACATCTACTTGGAATAGCACCTATATTTTATCTTCCTGAAACATAATGAATTTTGTTGCAAAAATCCAGTTAAAAGCTGGGTGATCTCCTCAAGATAAGATGCTTTGTTAACCCTTGAATCCAGAATCACAGTTGGCAGATGTACTGTTGCCATCACAGTGCTATGGTGATCAGCCCTGCTGAATTAAATGACTACACGATAGAAACACATACCAGACGACATGCAGATATATGGCAGACCTGTATCTGAATTAAATGCCATTGCATAACATATGCTACCCTCAAACAGCAAACATTCTGGGACACGTTCATGTGCGCAATGACAGAATACAAAACTTCGGTACAAACAATGTTTTGATGTCTTTTAACAACACACATAGCATAGTGTTGCAGAAGTTTAATTACCATCAGCATTGAACACCTTCCAGTTCCTCATTAAAACCTATCTTGGATCAAAAACTATACACATCTATATTGCTGCTACCTGAGGATTTTGTTCTCTTTTCTTGTAATGAGTTGATCAATTTTCTAGGGGAATAAAAGTGTCATGGTCATATTTATATTCTGTTTGATTCATTTGGGTTATGTATAGATGTATTCCGCTCCAGTGTTCATCGATCACAGAGAAAGGAAATATGAGATTCTGCAATTGCTGCAAATGTGGCAGTTTTCTCCATTCTCTGAGAAAGAGTGATCTTTATGCTAGCATATATTACGAGATTGGGGGCAGCACAGTCTTCACGTGTTGTCGCTACAAAGATGCAAAGTCCCTTCCCTCCCCAGCAAAAACATTTGTTTCATTCATGTTTCACGTATTGTCTTATAAGTTGTGCTGCAAATTGCTTTCTTCATCATTTGCAATTAGCTGTACTGGATAGACAAATGTATATGGTGCTGATGTTTTAGATCTGAGTGAATAATCTGCCCTATTATAGACATTAGTCTAGTGAAAAAGAGCAGTGCTGATATATACATATTTTTTTGTGAGTTGATTGAATTTATTAATGATACAAACTATGAAACACTTTTCCATTTACCTTATAGCTGACCATATAACACACTGTAATGCCCTGGAAAAGAGGCAGTCAACTTTTTATGTTATCAACTCAGTTAAGAAAATGTACATAAATAAATAAAATGGAATGTAAATCCATCCACAAATAACTACCTCTAGAGACCTTTAAACTATTTCACTGTAGTTATTTTCCTTATACCAAGTCTGTTCTCAATTTCACCACACATTTATTTAATTGACACAGAAAGTACAGAAGAATATACACATGGATAGATGCACACACACACACACACACACACACACACACACACACACACACACACACACACACACACACACACACACACACACATGCAGAAGGGTGTGTGTCGATGCACAAATATCTGCTGCTGTGTATCTGTAGCTATTTTTTTTTTTGTTTTGCCTGAGAATTATTTCTCACTGGAATTATTCTGTAGATTACAATGGAGTAGTTTATTTCCTATTACACCTTACAACATCTTTCTGTTTTTATTTTTCCTGCATGATCAAATTTTTGTCTTTTCAAAAATGCTTCCACTTCTAAGTCTGTTTAAAACCTGCCAGTGGTGACTTGTTCTGCTTCTGATTTTTCCTCTCTGAATATCCCATGTATAATCTCTCCCTAGCCTCAGACCTTCCCTCCTTTTTCTATATTTAAATCCTCCTGTGAGAGGGGTAGAACATTGCTGAACATGTCTGGATTAGCTAACAAACTGAATAATAAATAGATAGCATATAGAGATAGACAGATATATAGTTAAATAGACAGTCAGATATGTTTTCTATACTTCTATGTTCCAGTACTCGGTTAGTATATCAAATAAGCAGCCATCTTACATTAAAAGAGCCTCCTTGCACCCTTGTGGCAAAGTGTGTAGCTCAGATTCATCTGAGTTAGGGATTGCTGGGATAAGGCTCTGTATGGGGCTTTACTATTTGTAGTTTGTTTTAAAACTGCTTAAATTCGCTTGCAGTTAAACCTTGTGTTTGCATAGATTTGCACTCAGTTTACCGGAGCTGCTCAGAGTTTGGCATTCTTAGCCAGAGATCTGGAGTGCACCTGAACAGAAATTCCAGGGATCCAGTAAAATCTTCCAATGGCTTTCCCATTGGTAGTTTGTCTTACAGCTCTTTAAATTCACTTGTATTTAAGCCTTGCTTTTCCACATAGCTGTGCACCTGCAACAGGGGCTAACTGTGCCCTGTATAGATAGAAACTCCTAGATACAACTTTTTTCCCTAGAGGGCAGTCAGTGAAACCCTTCCAGGCTTCTCTGCTGCATTGTGGGCAACTCAGCTAAACCCTGAGCAGCATTGCCACACTTTTTAATTCCTAATCCTCAATAGAGTAAGTCCCCTTGCTAACCCTAGAGGAGAAACTGATCTAACTTGCCCACACCCTAACAGTACTTACAGTTTAACCTCCCACAATGGACAGTCAGTTTCCTAGCATTTCTCCTATCAACCTGAGCAACATGGGCATCCTCAGGCAATATAGTAATTGCCTCATGTATACTGACAACCGTTGTCTCCTACAGCAAACAAATTCAGCATATGAGAGATGTAACTATACTATGAAACTTGAATAAATCCTCTCACATAACAATAACAATGCATCAAACAGGTTGTCAACACACTCACCTCTTCTCTCTCTCAAGATAAAGACATGACACATAAACCAATCAATCAAGTCACTCAATAACAATTACCGTTATGACTGTCATAGTACATGTTGGGGTGAATGAGTTGAAACGTACCTCCCCAGACTATATGAAGAGAAACATGACTGAACTCTCAGATTATGTGTCCCAGGCAGGTATGTCCCTAACACTAAGCAGCATTCTACCTTCACCCAGGATGATGCCATAATATAAACAAAAATGACTGACTTCAACAATTGCCTTTTTTTCTGGTGTCAGCCTGGGGTAATCCAGTTCCTGTCAGCCCGTGAAGACATAGTCAACAGACCACGTTGCTTTGCCAGAGATGATCTTCACCTGTCTCCTCTAGGCTTTTGAATACTGGCAAAGATGTTTGCCTCCCCCAATAGTGCCTTTTTTAGGCAGTACCAAAACAACAAAACTTCTGTTGTAAAAAACTCCAGTACAGACAAACTCAAGGTTATGCTGCTTAATTCTAGGAGTCTAAACAGGAAACTGCACTCCCTGGAAGCTCCCTTGCAAGATGTTACCATCTGTGCAGTAACCTAGACTTTTTTCAAGGCCACAGAAAGCACCCCGGCTATGAAAGGCTGCAATGCCTTCCACACATTCAGACCTCAAAATGTGTGTAAAAGAACCAAAGGTGGAGGTGTATCCATCTTCATTAAATCCAAATACATCCTGAGACTGGTTAAACATTATGACTTTCTTGAGCTATTCCAGGTCCAACTAATTATAGGTAAAACACTCTACCACATCATTGCTAGCTACAGGTTCCCCACCATGAACCATGAGAAGCACACTGTCTACCTGAACTTGCTTGAGTCACTCACTATATAGCCAAACACCTTGGTAATGGGTGATTTCAACTATCCTTTTATTGAGTGGGTGACATACATGAGCACAAGCTCAATCACCTTAAGGTTCCTGGACTTTGTTAATACAAATGCTCTGGAAAAGTTAATCTGCATCCCCACAAGGGGCTCAAATGTTCTGGACTTAGTACTCACCAACATGGGGAGTCACTGCACTACCCCCCTGTGTTCTGCTCTCCCTAGTAAGGTGAGACCATAAATCGGTGTCATCTGAAGTAACGATCAGACTTGACACCTTATCAGGAGCAATAAAAATGAGAAACTTCTCCAAACAAACTATAGCCTACTAAGCAAGGGTTTGAAGAGTTCCAAAGCCTATGCTAACACAGCCAGCAATCACTCCTATGCAGAGCAGTAAACAAATGCCCTGTATAACCACTTAAACAACTATATTGACTCTGATGTACCTGACTGATCAAAAGCAAGTCCTCCCGTAACAACAAGCCATCCTGGTGGACCTTGAGTATAAACAGATTATATAACAAAAGGAATAAGCTGATATCTAAGAACAAGACGGAACTTAGTCAGCAGAGAAAGAATACCCTCCACAGTTTGAACAAGCAAATCAGATATCTGGTAAAGTCCTCTAAATCTAGTTATGAGGCTAAATTAACTTCCCTAGCTAAAGACAATCAGCTAAGTCTGAAATCTAAAAGGGAATACCCAACTATGTATTGAGCTCACAGTGGACAGTACTACTCACACTGACCCTGAGGAAATTGCCAACGTGGTAGCTGACATCGCCCTGTCCCCACCAGCCATTACCCAAATCATACCTGACACATTTCCTCTCCTCAGTATCTCCAATTAGCAGGTCATATCCGCTCTCTCTAAGGCAGGGCCTCTATGGGACTAGATAACATCCCAGGCTGCTTACTAAACAATCTAAAGTATGACCTAGCAGATCTACATGGTACACTCTTTAAGCATAGCCTGAGCACTGGCTTTGTTCCCGCAGAGTGTACAACAGCAACTGCAATCCCCTTGCACAAAGGTGACCCATCAACTGACCGTTGAAACTATAGACCCACGAGTCTAATCATCCTTATCTGCAAGGCCATGGAAAAAATTATCATGGACCTTATCAAAAAGGCCATAGGCAACCTTCAAACTCTTTACTTGACCCAGTTTGGCTTCATTAAGGGTAGATCATGTTTACTAAACCCAGTAGATTTCTTTGAGAATGTCACCAAAGCCCTGGATGAAAACAAAGCAATACATACCGCCTATCTTGACTTAGTCAAGGCTTTCAACACAATCCCCCATTCAGGTATCACCAAGAAACTCTCCCAGCTGAGGATTAACCCATATGTCACAAGATGGGTAACCAACTGAATCACTGATAGAACACATACTGTCAAAGATGGGGATTCCATCTCCACCAGTAGAACAGTTTCCAGCATGTACCACAAGGTTCTGTGCTGGGACCTCTACAATTTTGAATCTATTTCTTGGACATCCAGGAGAACATAGAAGGTCTGTGGCTTACCTAGTCACAGATGACTGTAAAATGGGATCAATAATTGAGTCCCCTAAAGATATTAGCATATTACAGGAAGGGTTAACACCGACAAATGATTGGTGTTAAAGACATGGTCTAAAACTAAATGCAAAAAAGTGCACCATTGTTCCCTTTGGCAAAGAGGTAGCCCTTGCAAATTACAATATAGGTACCCCCCCCCCCCCAAGCTTGAACCCAGTGGTGTGTGACTTGGGAACACAAGTTGATAGCAGTCTAAACTTCAATCACCATGTATCCACAATTGTAAGGAAAGCCTTTTATGTTGCACACCTCATAAGTAAGGGCATCACATCCAGGGCCAGGGATGTTATAACTCATCTATACTCCACCCTCATCAGACCACTAATAGAGTACAATGTTCCCTTTTGCATGTACCTCACTAGACACCTGCACCAGCTGGAGAGACTACAGAGATTTCTGACCAAGGGAATTTAGGGATTACAATTTTATTTATTTTTATTTTTATTTTACATTTGTTGACCGGGATAGTCCGGCTGGATGCATGTCCATTTTCAGCCAAGGCCCGGGGAGAAAAGCTCCAAGGGTAAGCAGATACAGCATTACATAATACCAGCATTACATATTACAAACAGATTATTTACAGAGATTACATAAGTAAGCAAGTTAAACAAGTTCCACAGGTTAAAGTTAGTCCTGAGCACAAGTCAGGATTAAATTAAATTACACAGTAAACTGGTTAACAGATTTTTACACATTTGAGTTAGCCAGGCTTGATACATTGACATAGCCAGTTAAGTGACAAATGTTGTTTGAGTCTAGTTTTAAATTGACCTAAGGTGGAAAGTAAGGTAATATCAGCTGGAAGTGAGTTCCAGGATCTACTTACAGAGTTTGCAAAGAGAGAATCACCGGCTGTGTTATTAATTTTGCTAGTCTGAATTAGTAGTTTGTTAGAGGATCGAAGCGGTCTAGGATTGTTATAGGGGTGATAATATTTTTAAGTGCAGGAGTATTGTTCGGATTATAGAGGATTTTATATACCATAATCAGTTGGTTATACTGGATTAGGCTAGGTAGTTCAAGCCAACCAAGCTGATTTAGATTGATGCAATGATGTGTCCTAAAAGGCAGCCCAGTGGCAAACCTGGCAATGTGGTTGTAGCAAATTGAGAGTTTGTTAAGTCAGTCTTGTTCAAATTTGAGAGTAGAGGGGATGCATACAGAAGGGTTGAAAGAAGGTGAGAGCGAGCTATGGCAATTTTAGCTGGAGGGGTTAGGAAGGCTTTTATTCTGTAAAGTGACCCTAGTTTTTTATTGATGGTTTTGATAGTTTGGTTAACATTACAAAACATGACTTACATGGAAAGAATGAAAGCCCTGTTGCTGTACTCTGTGTCATACAGGCTGCTGACAGACAACCCATGCCTGGCCTATAGAGCAGTCTCTGACCCTTCCCTGATGGAAATGCTGCATGTCCACAAATCAAATGGGACAAAAGTCACTTGCTTCAGAGATCTCAACCTAACCTGTGACTTAAACAAAAACATGCTGGAGAGAAAGATATGCCTCCCAGATACTGAAGATACTCTGAAATTAACTCCCAATTCATATTAAACAGAGCTCCTCAATGACCCTATTTAAGCACAACCTGAACGACTGGATGGGAGACCGTAAATTCACCCCTGGGGTGGCACCTATGTCCTCATGGACAAGGGCAGCTGGTGCTGATCATAGATTTGCTCTGCAAACAATAAAACCATCTAACAATGGTCAAGTAGGGAACCATTTAACAATGGTCAATTAGGGAACACAGGTATTACATGGCTAGGCTCATATAGCCCCTTGGGCCATTAGCCTAGTAACCTGCTATGAACCTATGACCCTATGAGGAGAGGGACAAATAGCTATTAGATTGAGGTGATTAAGAGTTAGCGATTGTATAGATCTGTGCAAGATACAGTATATAACAGAGCTATGTGGGCAATGAAGGCTACAATTGGACTATTCTGTGAAGCAGTCACACTTCCTGGAATCTTGCAAGAGGGTATCTATATATTAAATTGTGACTGCTTGTTAAAAAAATCAAACAAACCTGACATGACATGATTCGATAAATCTTTGTTACAAGAAACTGAATACCAATAAAAGGGGCACAAGTCAGAAGCTAACATCATGAGCACCTTAGAGTCATTTAGGAAAAAACAAACTCTCATAGAAACAAGCTTGGGAAAAATATCATTCCTAGTACTTGGGTAAGTCGCAGTTAAATGTTGTTTGCCTGCAGGAAATAATTTTATAGCAAAAAATACTCCATATCATTCAAGTTCTCTAGTGTGAAGGGGTTTTTAAATATCGCAGCAGAGTGGGCTACATAACCTGTCAGAAAAATAGAACAGAACAGGTAAGTGTCATGGCTGCCAATATAAAGCATTCTCTGAAAAGACATTTTGCAATCTTGCATGAAACCTGTGACTGACAAAGCTTATAGTATTCCTACAGTATAAGACTTACTTAGCACAAAGTTCTCCAAAACATCATGTCTACATTTTTGCCTTCCAAAGTTCTAAGACCTGGAGCATACTGTCTTGGTTACTTTAGAATAAAGCACAACACTCAGATAAAAGCAAGCATGTCTAAGGCCTGTGATGTGGGCCATTAAGGGAACAATGTCTAAGTATCCACATCTACTTGCACAATTATGATTTTTTTCTGCCTTTGTACTCTTAACATTTTGAAAATTGACAAGATGATATTCAAGACATTAAAAGAGTGGAGCTGAAAGCTGTAACTGAACTGACAGAAACCAGGAGTCTGGCTTAACTTCTAGTTTGGTGCCTTCCTTACTGATAAGGAAAATGAAACCCAAATGTCTGTCATTTCTCTTGGGTGGTTGTTATGACTGTAAGCAGTAACAGTCCAACAAAACTCATATTATCCATATAGTCAACAAAATCTTAAAAAAATACAATTTATTTGCTGCCTGTCTAGATGTTGAATTAATTGTCAGCCATTCTCAATTCTCCTGTAGTAGTTCAATGACAAATCAAAGAATTCCTTCAGAAATCAAAACTCATCACCTACTGAATCCTTAATGAATAGATATCAGCATTAATTTAACATTATTAATGTCATGTTCAAAGAGATTTACCACTCCCTTTGAGATTAGCCAGTTTTTAGTTTTTATCTAAAATTGGTGTCTAACCCTTTCTTGATCTTATCCAATCTAGGGCAGTCTATCACTTAAAAAATGGATTGTACATTTTCATGCAGAGATGTTTTAGTGACAAAGGCATGTTGCTCTTATTTAAATTCCAGTTTGATTTATTTTACAGCATAAATATCTTACATCTTTAAAGTATTATTGCCGAAAGCATCCTGATCAGGGGAGACGGTATAACAAATGTATTGGATGTTGATGTGAGAGCCAGGGGTATCTGACTTATAAATAAGGAAACCTATACTGATCTCATGTAACCCTCTGGTGTCTAAAATTTGTTAGTACAGAAACACAATATACACCACCAATCAATAATCCCCAAGGTCTCATAAGAAATCTAGTTTTATTCCCAACTCGTTCTCCTTAATTTTAAGAATCTACAATTACACTAAACAAAGGCTACAAAGGTAGACAATCACAAAATTCAAAGCTTAAGAGCTCACGAGAATTTAGCAAAGAAAGTACCACCCACTGATCAACAGAAGCATTTAAATAAATTAAAAATATATATTATTTGGAGAACTGACTTTACTCATAGATCCCTAAATGTTCCAGCAGTTTAAATAACAGAAGAATCGGTTAATTTACTTTGTATTATAACACATTCCTCTTAAACAGGACTAACCCTTCATTAGTATGGTCCAATATATCCCACCTTGTATCTCTGTTCAAAAATAAACAATTCTAGAAACACTTAGTCCATCAGTCATTCCAGAAATAAATAGCTAATAAATAAGTAATTTAGATAATTTAAACACTCAGACAAATTTAAATTAGAAGTACAAAATTACGTCCGACACAGCTTTTATCAGTCTCAGGGATGTTAAGGTTGCTCTGATAATGAGTGAAGAATTAATAAAACTGTAAGAAATGCATGACTCATTACATTAATTAAACCACAGACCAGGTTTATTACCAAAACGTTATAAAATAAAAGCTTTTGTCTTGTGAAAATTTCAAAACGTTATTAGATAACAGTCAATGGTAATTAGTGCTCTTATATAAATTTTAAAATCATATGACTGCCAAGCCCACAAAAAAAATTCAAGATTTAAAGACATACTAGCTTTCTATAACAAGAACATAAAAACCTTTTTCAAGTTAAAATCCACATTACACATTCCCCTTATTTGACAAAAAAAGGATTCACATTTTGCTTACTTGTATATTATCAACAATTTTTACTTAAAAAGGTTATCTCAGAAGTGCTTTTAACTTCAGCAGACAGGCAATGGAAGACAATTCGTTAAGACCTGGCCAATTTCCAGCATTCAAGAAGAGCTTCCACTATAGTTCCCTTTTCTCTAATAATAATGCTTAGGGTCCCCTTCTCACATTAGCGGTCAGTTGTTCCAAAATTGTAAATTTAAATTCATGTCCTGGGTATTAGTGTTTACCATTAGTGTTCTTACTTTTCCGTATATGGTAGGTATATTCATAAATTCTGTGTTTTAGTTTATGTTCCATTTTCCAAATAGAGTACCCAGGACACTTTTGGCATAAAGCTACATAAAGTAAGCCTGTAGTTTCACAATTTTATTTACCCTGTATATTAAAGCATTGGTCATTAATAACAAAATTTTTCCCTGTAAAGATGAATTTACAATAATTGCATCATCTGCACTTACTCATTTTGCCATTCTTACTGCTGTGCTTGGTTGGGCAGCCGTGGTGGTGCAGCAGTTAGCATTGCCACCTCACAGCAAGAGGTTCTCTGGTTTGATCCTCAGCTGGGGTGCGGAGTCTGCATGTCCTCCCTGTGGTCATGTGGGTTTCCTCTGGGTGCTCTGGTTTCCTCCCACATCCCAAAGACATGCTGCAGTGGTTTGGACACTCTAAATTGGTCCTAGGCGTGAGTGCATGCATGTGTGTGCTTTCTTTGGAAGGTTGGCAACTTGACACTGTAAAACTCCACTGCCAATCATGAGTGGACTGGTGATCCACTGTAGTGACCCCTAACGGGGAAAAGCCTAAAGAAGAAGTGTTGTGCTTGGTTAAATCAGATATATTCTTTAGGATTGTTCCCTTCCCATACAAAATAACAGGTGTATCCCCTACCTTGTCCTTAACAGCTCTATCATCCTTCATTATGTTCCAATTCTTCTGAAGTATGCAGCTGATTAAACTACTGTCTAAGGTAAAGGTTGTTATAAATAATTCCTGTAATCCTTACTCATGGGGGGTCAGTGCTTCTTCAGTTGTTCTATTAAATTTACTGTATAACCTCTCCTTCTCATCTATTATTCAAAATAGGTATAAAATGATCATTGTCCCTTTTATGTATTACTTCTAACATGAGGTCATTAACTAAGGTTTCAGGGTAAGCTCTTTTGCTGAGTGTACCTTTTAATAATTGAAACTCATTCAGGAAATGTTTATCAAGTGTTGTTATATGGGTGGCTCTCACAAATTGACCTTTTATGACAACTCTTTCTGAGTCAAAAATTAAGCTAGATGAACACTTCTTCCTGTAATTTTATTTTTATTTATTTATTTATTTTTATTTTACATTTGTTGACCGGGCTAGTCCAACTGGATACAAGTCCATTTTCAGTAGAGGCCCGGGGAGATAAGCTCCACTATAATCTACATAAATACGAGACAAACAAAAAGTACAAAACAATAAAAAAAAATCCAAAATACATAAACTTGAAAATATCCATCAACAAATTGATTTATACCGTAACTTAATTCTACTGTGGATGAGTACAAATGTTTAGCAAGGCAAAAATACAGTAATGTTTACCATGAGAAAAGTCTTAGATAATTCACAAAGAGGGGAGTGAGAGGATTAATTTACTAAATTCAGCAAGGTGGGTGAGTGGAGGGGAGATGTAGAAAAAGGTAATACTGGGGGGTTAGTCTGGGTTAGTACATGGACATAGCCATTGTAATTTTAGTTGAATTTTTAGTTGTTTTTTAAAGAGTGGTAATGATGAGAGAGATGTCAGTTTACTGGGAAGCTTGTTCCAAATCTTCCCCACTGAGTTTGAGAAAAGAGAGTTACCTGCCTTATTGTGGGATTTCTGAATGGTTACCAGTAGTTTATTTGCAGATCGAAGGGTAGATAGGTTTGTGTAGGGGGAGATGAGGTTTTTGAGAATAGGAGTTTTATTAGGCTGGTATAGAATATTATGGGTAATGGAGAGTTGTTGAAATTCAATTTGGTTATTAAGTTCTAGCCAACCTAGAAGTTTGAGATTTAGACAGTGATGAGTTCTAAATGGGGAAACTGTAGCAAACCTGGCAATATTGTTATAAGAAGTTATCAATTTGTTTAGGTTGCTTTTGGAAAGATTAGTAAAAATAGGTGAGGCATAGAGGAGGGTGGAGGTCAGATGGGTCTGGGCAATAGTAGCTCTAGCATCTGGGGTGAGAAAGGGTTTTATCCTATACAAGGATCCAAGTTTTCTGTTTACAGTTTTAATTGTAACATTAATATCTGAATCAAAGTTGAGGTTATTATCAATTATTACACCTAAGAGTTTGGTAGCTGGGTCAGGAGCTATGATTGTGCCATCGATGGATGTAATAGAGAAATGACTCGGGGTGGATTTTATAGTAGGAGTGAAGAGTAGTAGTTTGTTTTTTTTGGCGTTTAAGAGTAGACAACATTGTTAGAACCAGTTTTCTACTTGGTTAAATACAGTTTGGGTGATGGAGTGCAGTTCAGATGAGGTGGAAGCTTTACAAATCAAAGTGGAGTCATCTGCATATTGTATGCAGGTAGGTAGAGGTATTATAGTGGAAAGGTCGTTAATGAATATGGAGAAAAGTAGTGGTCCCAGGATTGATCCTTGAGGGACACCAAGGGTAATAGGGAGATGTTTGGATAGGTTGTTGTCTCACAGGACAGACTGCTGTCTATTGTCCAAGTAGGACTTGAACCATTGTAGTGCTTGTGTGTCAAGTGAGAATGAATTTAGTGTGTTGAGAAGTATTTGATGGTTAACCATATCAAAAGCTTTAGATAGGTCAATAAATAGTGCAGAGGAGAGCATGTTATTGTTACAAAGTTTATTTATACAGTCCGTAAAGGATAGGAGGGCAGTGGTGGTACTATGGGATGGTCTAAAACCATGTTGACAGTCAGCTAATAGATTATTTTGGAGGATGTGGTCAAGAAATTCTTGATGTATGCATTTTTCCATGATTTTGGCAAGTGGCGATAGTAGGGTTATAGGTCTATAGTTGGAGAGTTCAGTTGCGTTACCACCCTTGTGAAGTGGGATAATGTGAGAGATTTTCCAGAGTGAAGGGATGTAGCTTTCGGTTATGGTTCTATTGATTAAGATAGAAATGGGATAGGCAAGACCTTTTGCAGCAGTTTGAAGGAATTCAGGTGGTAGGAGATCAGCTGAGGGAGTACAAGGTTTAAGTTTGTGAAGTAGAGTATAGATGTAGGTTGTAGGAATAGGTTTTAGGTGAAGGGTAGGAATAGGTTTTAGGTGAAAGGTAGATGGTAGGGATGTTAGGGAGGATGAGGGGGTAGAGTTAATAGGTGGTAAGGTGTTAGCTAGAGATTGGACAGTTTCTGAAAAAATGTATTGAAAGCATCTGCTATCTGGATGGGAGAGTTTGGAGAGAGACCAGATGGGGTTGGTGTTTTGGAGTGGCCTGGATGTAATAGTTTGCTTATGCCTGATCAGAAGGTTTTGGGTTGACTTTGGTGCTTGTTCTGGAGTTTCAAGAAATAGTTTTTATCCTGAACTATTGATTTTTGGTGGCATTTCTAAGCTGTCTAAAGAACTGCTGATCGGTTGGGTCTTTAGTGTTTCTCCATTTGGACCAGATTTTGTTTCTTTGAAGGATTTGTTGTCTGGTTTCTTTAGTAAGCCATGGGGCTGCTTTGCTTCTAATTCTTATAGTGCATGAAGGGGCATGGAATTCAAGAATTTGTAGGAATTTGGAGTTGAAATAGGATACTGCTTCATCAAGTGGTAGGTGCCTTAAAGGTGACCAGTCACAGGATTGAAGTTCAGATTGAAAGGCTAAGGGGTCAAAGTGTTTTTTGTTGCGGGTGATTTTAAAGGGAGTTTGATTTGGGATAAAGGATTTTTGTCTAGATAAATAGGTAAGTGAGTGGTCACTAATATCGTCGGGAAGGATGCCAACTTTGTAAGAGAGGGGGTGTTTGTTGATGAGGATCCAATCTAGTATACTTTCTTTGCCGCTGGGTTTATGGATTCTGGTGGGGTGATAATAGTTTGGGAGAAGCCATAGAGATTTATATGGGCTGTAGGTTTAAGAGTGGCACAGGTGTTCCAGTCTATATTAAAGTCACCGAGTACAATGGTTTCTTGAGGGAAGGATGTCGAAAGCCAGCAGAGGATACTTTCTAGGGTGCTGATGTTATTGCCTGGGGGTATGTAGGTGCATATTATGTAATTGGATTTTGTAGCACTGAGCTGGAGCTTAGAGATAAGGATTTCTACATTGGTGTCTGGAGGTGGTTGTATTAGTAGAGAAGTGATTTGTAAATAAGATTTATGTAGTATTGCTACCCCACCACCCTTTTTGGTGGGTCGGTCTAATCTTAAGATATTATAACCAGGTGGGAGTATTTCATTGTCTTTTGTAACAGGTTTAAGCCAGGTTTCAGTTATGCATAGGATATCAAAAGAGTGAGTATCTAGTAGTGCATGTAGTTGGCTTACTTTGTTGTTAACACTCCTTATATTAAGGTGAGCTAATCATCTATGTAACCCATAATAAAGAAAGTGCCTTTTGGGAAGTAATAAACAATCTCCAGATTCTTTCATGTACCCAATAAAGAACTCTTTATTTTGCTATAAATTCAGTATATATAGAGGAAACATATTGAAAAAATAAGCACAACATGCCACTCTAACTCATATTTGTTTCAACAATGAGTGGAAATGACATAAACTGACAATCAATTAATTTCATGAATTTCCTGAAAGATGAAATACCTCAGAAGCATCCCATATAATTCCAGCATGCTGTACTACTGTCAAGCTTCAATACTGCAAAATTTGGGTGCCTTCAGATTCAATCAGCTATCATATAACAAGATGAAGGCAAATCAGCAATGGGTCTGATTTACATACAGTACAACAAACACTTATAAAATCCATTGAAGACTCCAAGATTTTAATGAGTAGATCAATACCCACAGAAGTAATCCAATATAAAAAAGCTGCAATGTATTTCTGAATGTGGCTCCAAGAAGAAATATTCTAAACCCAATAAATCCACAGCTGATAAACTCTCCAAAACTGCTGAAAGCTGAGAACCTCCTGAGCATCTCAAGTATCTCCAATATCCTTTCAGCAGAGCTGCCATGCAGCCTCCCCTACCAAGTGGCTTGATTGTCACAACCAGGTGATAAATATTGAGAGGAATGTGATTACAACAAACACAGTGGAGTCTTCTACTATTTGCCAGTGTTGTTATTAATATAACAGAAAACCAGAAATTCAGTATGGCCTTCTATTAGTGAGACACCACAAACTAAACAAATGTCATAGTTCCCTTATTAACTACTGCAATCTGATAACACATATCATATCAGACCATTTAAACAGCCAGTGACTCAGTTACCAAATGCAGTTTCAAATATCCTTCTACAAATATTTGATGTGAATCTGTAGGCTATGAGACGATTGGGGAGAGATGGGCGAAGACTGCCAGCCTAGTCAAATAGAATTTGATATATAATTCTGGCATTTGTAAATAAATGCATTTTGATCTTGATATCCAACTTATCAGCACTCTGGCCTTATGCTCACATGTAAGTTTTAGCACTGTGATTTCTTGTAGGAATAGTTTAAGCTAGTGTAGATTAATTAGGTATTTTTCTTTGAAATCAGACCTGTCCTACTGTATTATTTTATGTTTCTGTGTGATCTCTGAACTCTTAGCTATTTCTGTGGTGTAGTAGTTTTGTCTTGTGTTTTAATTATTTATTATTAAATATTTTTAAAACCTTCTACCCATGGCTGGATTATGTAGAGATACATTATGCTTTAGAGTCCATTATATATTTATAGAGTTTACTGTCTAAACCCTTCCAATAAGCCTAGACTGAATAGTCACATTACCATTGGATATTGCACAGTAATAATTAGACACCCTTTTAAGGGCCTTTTAGTAGCTGATATTATTAGCTGGGTGGTGGCAGGGATTACTACTCTATGGTCTGGGTAAAGGGGCACAGCTGGAGAATCTGTGTCAGCCTTTCCCATGAGTGTCTGTGAAGTTGTATCAATACTTATCTCAAAGTGTGCATGTGATGTGTCAGCTACTTGGTCAGGGACAGTAAGCACTGGTTGGACAGAGAGGGTACTGGAGGTTTTACCTTGCCCAGCTAGGCTGAGACCTGGACCCTATAGCTGTGCCAATGGGGAGTCTTTTTGGGGACCTTGTGAACAAGGGAGCAACCAGCCCCAGACTGACTATGATCTCTGTGTGCACTTAAGGGGAATTGTACTTTACTGTGTGCATTAGTTATCCTTTCCTCTTCTATGAGACGACCTCCCTGGTGTTAGTGGTGAGGATTGAGGCTCCTTGATTGCTGGGCCAGGGCGCGGTCGTCACAGGCTATATCACCAAACTTAATGGATTTAATTTTAAACTTTTTAACACCTCGAGAACAAGTAAAAGCATAATGGGCAATGGCAAATATCACAGGCAGTCAGAAATCACCACCTTTGATAGTACAATGCAGATAAATGAGTCATCTTTAGTCACACTGGACATATCACATAATAACAAAACATTACAACTTGAAAAGGTAGGAGACAGCTGGATGCATATATTTATGTTATATCCATGTAAAGGTATAGTTTATCTTATTATTAATATATTTCTGACTGGTTATGGTTCATTATTGGCATCATGCATCTGTGTTTAGTTATTACTGAAGTGGAAATCACATATTTATCACAGTCCATCCTGTCATAGTTGCACCATTTTAAAACTCAGACCACAAACATGACTACTATTTAGTCTGCTATTGCCACTAGACTTTACAAATGATGCTTAGGCATTACAGAAAACAAAAATGATGATTGCAAACTACAGAAAACAAAACTTTGTTTGGAATAGTTATGCAGAGATTAACAAAATTCTACAAGTACTGAAATACCTATTAAGACAAATTTAACTAAGACAGCATATCCTCTGCTCTACTATCAAGTGTGAGGGCATTTAAAATAACATCATGCAAGTTTTGCAGGTGCTCAGTAGATGACATAGTGAAATGAAAGTATCATACATTTAAATATGTAAGTGAGCATCTGTTTAAAGAGTGTACAGCTATTAGTGTGGCAAATGTTCATAGCAAGGTGCATAATTTAACTCAGAATTTCACTGGGCAGTGTGTACACATGGAAAAGGTTGGCATGTATATAGTGTGCATAACATTTCAGGTTGCATGCCCACAGATGTATGTAGCACAAGGGCTGCTAGATAAAAAGATTTCTTCATTTAACGACCTCATCCCATCTCAAGCTGGGCTTCAGTGATATCATGCCGTACAGGAACACCTCAGTGTGAGGAGGCTGCTTAATTAAATGTGTCATGGTACTATAGGAAAACTGCACAATACATGAAGCACTGAGGGGTAGAGATGCACTGATACACACTGATAGGAACTTGCTGAAGTAAGAACAAGTACTTCTTCTTGTAGGGAGAGGGTGGTTCTGGGAGTAATGGAAGATGTTGTCCTGCCTAGAGTCATGTGGTATGTAAGTGCATCAAATTGTTCATTAACCTAGTTACCAGTTTCATCTAATACTTAGTGCAATATTCACCATGACTGTAACTTATAGGCCATCTAGGGCAGTAGGAATGCAGTAAAATACCTCTTCTTTCAGTGCAATACATGTTGCAAATTCGTAATTAACCATAGTGCAATACCCTAAGGTCCATACTGCAATACTCTAATGTTCACAATACAATACTAAAACGTTTCTTTCTGTGCAAGGATCAATGCAATGTCTTAACCAAGTACCTGTGCAATACTAAAGTTTCATGCAAGTAAGTGTTCAGTTCGAAAAGTGTTAAAATGTGTTTCTAATTATATGCAGTATTAGTCTGTCTACCTACACGTCCATAATGTAATAGCTAGGTGTTATATGTGTAAATGTCTGTGAAAATAGTCTATGTGTTGTCTGCAACTCTGCACACAGAATTTCATTCAGTTTTTGCACTTGTGTGATTTCTGAATGACAATAAAGTTTGCTTTGACTTTGACTTTGAAGTGGTGAGAAAGGAAATCAATTCATGCCAGCATAGTGATACTTTATGGCAACTCACAGCAGAAGCACTCCGGGCTGTACTGGTGTGTGTGTCTTATAATTGCCAGTGCAATGTTCATTACTGCCAAATGTAGTGCAAAACCCTTCCTGACACACACTCATACACACATGCGCGGGCCTGCATGCGCACACAGACACACACACACACACACACACACACACACACACACACACACACACACCCCTGTAACTGCTGCTGTTTGTTTTTCACCGCTCACTAACTATTGATTTTTAAAATACATGATTAGTGAGGGGAAAGGAAATGGCAGGTCCTTGTTGGTGCTGCTTATTTTGCTGTTGCTTGCCTTAGTTCTGTATTTTTTTTTTTTTTTACAAATCTCTAACATCAGCTTTCTAAGAGCTGAATTTAGCAAGCTGAAAGAAAATCATGGTTGCCAAAAAAAGATTTCAGTCTTGGGACACAGATTTTATGATGGATTAGATGTACTTTTATTTACTGGGCTCTCCCTTTATATTAATTTCTCCATTTGGAATATCAATCATCCACTGGGGTTTGCCGATTATTCAAGACCATTTTAAAGAGCTAGTGCCTGCTTAAAGGCACAGTCATCTAGAAGTAGACAGTAGAATGTAACATGTATATGACAGCTGTATTGTGCGGACCCTTGCTTTTTTGTGTAGTATGCAGCAGTAAACAACACAGTTCTGAAAGTTATTAGAATCCACTGTGGTTATTATACATTCTTCCACCCTGGTAGGAAAAAAAAACATTTTACTGTGTGTGTGTGTGTGTGTGTGTGTGTGTGTGTGTGTGTGTGTGTGTGTGTGTGTGTGTGTGTGTGTGTGTGTGTGTATGGGTAAAATCTGGTGTGCATATATGTGTGTGTGTGCATGTGTGTGTGTGTATATAGGTAAAATCTGGTGTGCATATGTATGTGTGTGTGCGTGTGTGTGTGTGTGTGTGTGTGTGTGTGTGTGTGTGTGTGTGTGTGTGTGTGTGTGTGTACTGGTGGTCCAGGGATCACAGTGGATGCCCTTAAGTGAAGCTCTATGACTATCTTATCTGCATCAGAAATACATTACCCCTCTTTTGCAGAATTTGCATTGGATTTGCATGTCCACTGCCTCCTTTTATACAGTAATGTATTACTCTAGCAGCCATACTCTCAGCCATCTCTAAATCTGGAAATGTCTTTTCCCTGCATTTCCCTTTACATCAACAGGCCCTATGTGGAGATCTCTGAACCTTGTCTTCTGTCTTTAAATAGGAACTTATTATGTCTGCAAAAATATAGGTTAATTTCTGACTTTTTAAAGTGCATTACAAGATCAGTTCAGTAGTTATAAATGCTAGACTAATTGCATTAAGTAATACCACTGAATAAAATAGCATTACCTACAAGAAGGATTCACAGTCACTAACAGGATTGTTCTACTCCAATAAAATACACATCTACAGCATTACAACTAGTTTTTGCATCACTTTCCAGGATCACACTACTTGCATACTGGAATAAAATTCTATGTACTGTAATTCAATTTTTGTTTGTGGTAAATCTTAAAATATTACATTTTCCTGCATGCTCCTTTTACATACATTCATAGAAGTAGAAAAATGTGTGACATGATATTTAAGGAACTAACATAATTTATAATTCTTTCCACACTGGATTTTTCCCAAGTTACTTACATGGCTCAGCATTCAATATATATAGTATTAACATTGCTAAGTGCAATTACTTTGAGAAGAAACATAATATCACTGCAACAATCTTTATATAATAATGATAAAATAAAATAAATGCAGTAAAGGTATCACTGATTGGATTTGTATTGCTCTGCTAAGTGCATTTCAGTATACTGATGTCAGTAACCTTTTAAAGGAACTCAGCGTAAAAGAGAAGTTTTACCACAAACTCAGTTATCTTATCTAGAGTCTGTAAGATCCTTTTACACTGCAATGTTAATGGCAGAAGTAAGGGAAGTATTTGCAGATAACATTTTAATTTTATTAGGAATACAGTTTGCAATTCGGCATGTATATAAAAAAAATGAGTTCTTAACTTCAGGGAGCATTGCATAATACATTTATTGTTTTGTAACATCAAATGAAAATGACACAAATTTCAGACAAACTGCACATGTCCTTTAACAGACTCATACACCTTTAACATTGCATTCTAAGAAATATGTGTTCCACACCTGTCATGACTTGGAAATTTATTTTACTGACCCGAGCTTCACAGAGAGTGTTTACTCTGAAACTCAGTGACTGTCCTTAATGTCTATGAATTAAAGGAACAGGTCTGAAATTTCTAAGAGCTGAACACATGGTCTGTGCTTTAGATTATGATGTATCACAGATGATTCTAGCTAGAATCACTTCAACATAAAAGACAAAAAGAACTGGGTTCAGAAAACTTTGTTGCATCGCAGTAAGTCAATTTTCATGATCAACAGCTATGCACAGTGTGTGTGTGTGTGTGTGTGTGTGTGTGTGTGTGTGTGTGTGTGTGTGCGTGTGTGTGTGTGTGTGTGTGTGTGTGTGTGTGTGTGTGTGTGTGTGTGAGATTCAGAAAAGTCATCAATATGACACGGCCAGCTAAAATAACACGGTCAACCATGTCATATACTAATGATTTATAATGAAGGGCTGCATATGCTAATGAGGCAAAACAGCTTGTTGGAATGATTCAGAAATATGTAAAATGCACTTTGTGATGCTTACCAGCTTTAAATTTCTACACAGCTATGTGTTCATGTTCAGACCGAATAAAATAGTGTGCAAATTTAGTAATCTCTGCAGCTTTTGTAAATGTGTATCTGCAAGAGGGTCCTATAGCAGCTGCTGCAGCTGATGGTATGCACAGTCACCCCCAGAGGCACTGAGTCATCTGTCCTTGCTTAAGATTTCATGCCCTCCATGACATTGATATAGTGGACTAGTACTGTGTGGACAGGGCCACCAAGCAGGATGTGGTAGATATGTGTCAGCCTCATCTGCAGCTCTGTTGAAGGCATGGAATACCTCTACCAATGGATATCAAGTTATGCGTGAGTTTCTGTATACTAGCTACACTGACATTTCAGTGATCTACTGGCGACGCAATCAAGGTATCTCAGACATCTGCCTCGAGAATAGCTCATCAGGTCCTCACTGCTATACTGCAGCATGTTGAGAACATGTGTGGTTTCCACATACCCCAGAGGAGAGAGAAAACAGGCTAATACACTCAAGTGTACTAGCTTTTGATAGCATTTAGTCGAAAAACACAGCATTTATTGTATTTTCTGCCTATCTGAAAAAACTTGAAAAAACAAAAAAATACTCTTGTTTTCCATACTTTCCTAATAGTTTGTTCCAGTGATCAGATTTTGCTGATCCCTGGGCTTTGTCTTGGTTCCTGTTTTCTCCATTTTCCTTGTTTGGTCAAGGGGTAGTTTCTTTACTCACTAGTGGGAGTAGGGAGTACTGAGCTGCCTGTTTGTCCTCAGAGGAGTGGTTTAAGGCAGTAACTTGTAGTTTATTGGCCATTTTGGGTCATTTCCTGTCTTTTCCAGCCTCCTGCTATAAAGCACGCTTTAGCGCGCATTAGCGCGATTTAGCCCAATTTAGCGCGGAGTTGCTACCGTTGCACACTAGGGCAGCGCCAGTTAAGCAGGTTTAAACTATTCGGGCTACCTAAAGTCCACTCTTCAAATTTTCCCTTAAAACTACCTTCCTCGAACTATACTACTGATCTAATCAGCGTATCCTATAACTAAAAAGATCATCTCTACTTGACTCCAAGTAGACTATTCTCTATCTGTTAAACCTAGCACTTGCTCCTACAGTACTTATTACCTTGATACGGCACTCTTATAGATAGCAGCCCAAAAGGCAAACCCCATTTTCTCGGTCACCCACGTCCCCGGAATCTCTTTTAAAGTTTTTGTCTAGTCCTTCTAGCATGTCGAGGGATCAGTTGCTAGTGTCCTCTCCTGCTCAGCTGGTGAACCTGGGAATATTGAGGCAATGTTACAATTGCCTCATGTACACTGAACAACCCTCTCCTCCTCCCACAAAACACAAATACATGCGAGAGATGCAACTATACGGCCAAACTGGAGGCTGAGCTCTCTCAACATAGGACTGGCAAGACCAGTCAGGAGGAAAAGGTTACCACACACAATATAGACCCAGTCTCACATAGTACCATCTCAACCTCAAATCATACACATAAACACACAAAGACATACTCAGAGGCTCTGATCAAAAATCTACCAAAACAGCAGAGGCCACCAAAGCAGACACCCAAACAACCACCACCTCAGAACACAACACCTGCAACACATAGACCTCACAGTCAGAGTGTCAAACAGTCACAGCCCTTAAGGCCAAACACAATGCCAGACACACTAGTCATTGGTGACTCCATAGTCAGACACACTGGCGTCCCGCTCACCAGACTGAGTAAGGAGAAGGTCACAGTAAGCTGCCTGTCGGGCGCTAGAATCCGCCACATAGCATGCACTCAGGTCTCTCAACAGCAGGTACAAATCTGACTCAGTCATTGTCCACGCTGGTGTAAGCGACCTGAGGCGCACCTCCTTGGACTACATGAAAAGAGACATTGAGGAGCTCCCAGATTATGTAGCCCAGGCAGGTATGACCCTGACCCTGAGCAGTATCCTACCTTCACCAAGAATGATGCCACAATACAGAGATAAGATGATCAGCTTTAACAATTGGCTTAAACTCTGGTGTCATTCAAAGGGGATCAATGTCTGTCTGCCTGGGATGACATGCTGGACAAGCCACGCTGCTTCATAAGGGCGGCTTGCACCTGTCACCCATGGGATTCGGATATTGGCAAGGCTCTTGCCACCCCATAGTGCCTTTTAGGCAAGGCTCAAATTCTAAACCTACCACCCTAGAACACAAAAAGGGAAAAACACTAAGGGTAATGCTGCTCAATGCCAGAAGTCTAAATCTCAAGATGCACGCACTCAAGGCCCTTCTCAGTATGGAGAACATCGATGTCTGTGCTGTGACAGAAACCTGGTTCAAGGCTCCTGAGAGCACCCCAGCACTATCAGGTTTTACCTCATATCATGCGTTCGGCCCCAAAATCCGGAAAATACCAAGAAAGGAGGGTATCCATATTCATCAAGGACACCCACACCTCCAGACTGATGACAATGTACGATGCATCGGAAACCATCCAGGTGCAATTAACCATAGGCAAGACTGCTCTGCAAATTGTAGCATGTTACAGGCCACCCTCACAAACTCAGGAACCTCACATGGCCTTCCTGAAAACATTAGAGGGGATAAATGTATCACCAAACACCATCATACTAGGTGACTTCAATTACCCTAATATAGACTGGGTACACTAATCAAGCCCAAACACCCTAGCCCAAAAGTTCCTGGAATTCATAAACTCAAATGCCATGGAACAACTAGTCACCATCCCCACAAGAGGAGAAAACATACTTGATCTCATCATCACGAACGTGGGAGCACAATGTTCAACACCGGAAGTATACCCCTCACTGGTGAGATCAGATCACAAACTAATCTCGCTGGAGGTCCTCATCCCACCCCCACCTGAAATAAAAAGACCACAGTAAAGAACTTCGAAAGCCGACTTCACACTTCTAAAGACTAGTGTGGTCTCCTTTAAGGCCCCGAGCGGGAAAACAGTCCTCAGGCCGCTGAATCACTTACAAATGCCTTCTACCAGCACCTGCAGGACTGCATGGATAAGGCAATCCCAAGCAAAACAAAGACTCTTTGTACCAAAGGCAAGCGTCCACTCTGGTGGACCCCAGCCATAAACAAACTCTACAACAAAGGAGGAAGCTACTACAAGATAGAGCAAAATCCTTAAAAGGTAAGACACCCTTGATCACTATAAGTAAAAACTAAGAGCTCTCATAAAATCATCCAAAGCAAATTTTGAGAGAAAAATAGCTAAAGACTCAAAAGACAATCATAAGGCCTTCTTTAGCTATGTTAGAAACCTGGGAGGAAACTCCCAGATATGTTCAGAACTAGTTCAAAATGATGTGAAGATTACTGATCCTACAGACATTGCCAACATACTGGCTGACAGGTTCAGTGCAAACTTCTCCCCAAAAGGAGAGATATCTATACCAAGCGATTGCAGCCCCCAAACATCTCCAGCCCAAGTGAGAACTGCTCTCTCCAAAGCAAAAACACAGCATCCATGGGACCTGATGGTGTCCCCGGCTGTGTGCTCCACGAACTCAACGAGAATTAAACCCACAGCTAGGACAGCTGTTTAATCATAGTCTTACCTCTGGATACGTACCCAGGGAGTGGCGCACTGCAACTGTGGTCCCACTTCACAAAGGCCCTGGAAATTACCGGCCCATCAGCTTGACAAGCCTTATCTGCAAAGCCATGGAGAGGATCATAATGGACCTCATAAATAAAGACATAGGGAATTTGCAGACTTTGGATCCATCCCAGTTTGGCTTTGTCAAAGGCAGATCATGCCTTCTAAACTTGGTTGACTTTTTCGAAACAGTCACCAAAGCCATTGATGAGGGAAAGGCAGTCCATACAGCCTACCTCGATCTGGCGAAGGCCTTCGATACAATACCCCACTCGGGTATCATTGAAAAACTCATCAGCTTAAATGTTAACCCATACATCACAAGATGGGTTGCAAACTGGCTGAGTGACAGAACACACAGGGTCAGAGTTGCTGGCGCCATGTCAGACTCAAAGCCTGTCACAAGTGGTGTACCACAGGGTTCAGTCCTGGGCCCACTCTTGTTTGGCATCTACTTTTCCAGTACAAGCAAACACAGGAGGGTTATGGCTGACAAAGTTTGCAGATGACTGCAAACTGGGCCATAGTAGAAAACACATCTGACACAGATATCCTTCAGAAGGGTCTCACAGAAGCGGATAACTGGTGCCAGAGCCATGGCCTAAAGTTAAATGCCAAAAATGCATAGTCATACCCTTCGGGAAAAACAAGGTTACCCTAGCTACCAAATAGGTGGCAATCCACTGAGCACAGAAGAAGTTAGGGACCTGGGGACCCAAGTTGATAGTAGTCTGTCATTCGACACCCATGTAGCCAAGGTGGTTAGGAAGACCTTCTACATTGCCCACCTTATCATGAAGGGATTCTCATCTAGATCAAGGGAGGTCATAGTCTCCCTATACTCATCACTCATCAGACCAATGATTGAGTACAATGCCCCATTCGGAATGTATCTGACCCGACACTTGCAGCAGCTTGAGAGGCCACAAAAGTTCCTCACCAAAAGGATAAAGGGTCTCAAACATCTGTCCTATGCTGCCCGACTGAAAGAACTCCAACTCTATTCAGTCGCATACCGCCTGCTCAGAGGTGACCTTTGCCTAACATACAAGGCCATGTCAAACCCAGATTTGATGAATATGCTTCACCTCAAAAAATCTAGATCCGTCAGAGCCACAAGGGTGGGAGACTTAAACCTTGACACGGCTATTAATAGGATGTGCTGGAGGGATAGATTCATCAC
Organism: Protopterus annectens; assembly: GCF_019279795.1. Classification (NCBI taxonomy): domain Eukaryota; kingdom Metazoa; phylum Chordata; order Ceratodontiformes; family Protopteridae; genus Protopterus; species Protopterus annectens. Next base: position 175,938,527 of record NC_056751.1, read on the forward strand.
CCAAAGACTCCCTATGCTGTGGAACAAAATCCCGGTATATGTGAGGCAGAGCACCTCGCTGGCCTTGTTCAAGAGAAATCTTGACCAATGGATGGGAGATCGCAGATATACCCCAGGGATTACCTCACTGTCACTGCTCGACAGAGGCACAGCAAAATAATGGGTATAGTTCCCCATACTAAAGGGGTGGCGTAAGCCACAAAACTATGGGCTAGGCTTGTAAATGCCCTCGGGCAGATAGCCTAGTATGAACCTATGAACCTATGAACCTATGAACACCATGTGGGAGTTCTATGACATGGCCCATTGCCTGATGTTATGGGGGCCATAGACTATACCCATAATGAAACAATGTCCCTACCTAGTGAACTGGGATTGAGTTACATGAACCACAAAGGGTATCACTCTATCAATTGCCAGGTGGTTTGAAATGCACAGGGTATCATCTACAATGTGTGTTCAGACAATCCAGGCAATTTTAGCAACTCACCCATATGCCACACCTATGACCTTTATCAACAGTTTACAAGGAGTGACTTTCCACAGGGCCAACTTGGGGATGATGCTGGACATGCCCTACAACACTGGCTCATAGTACCCATTAGAAATCCACACTATCAAACTGACATGGGTGCAACCATGCCTGATCACAAACCAGAAATACTATTGTGCATATGTTTGGACTGCTGAAGTCACACTTTCTCTGATTGGATACATCCAGTGGTGTCCTGCTGTAGAGACTTCACACATATACAAAAATACTGATGTGGTGTGCTATGTTACATAATGTGATAGTTAGCAAGCAGTTACAGCAGGGGGGGTTTATGCTGAAAAAAAAAACATTTCCCATTATCACAGGCAGCAGTATCTCTGACAGATGAGGACTCAGAGAAGGACCCAGCAGAATAGGATGACCATACCAAAAGGAGGTGGGCAGAGTACGCCGTGGGCACTAGCAAAAAGGTAGCACATTACACAAAGCTTATCAATGTAGCCAAATAAGAGCTATGCAGATAAATACAGTAAACATGATGCATACAAAAACACCAGCCTGTGCTTATCCATGGTGTGTGTCAGACATAGGCAACCCAAGTAACAATGTACAATAGGCAGGGCATAGTTACTATCATTTGCACAAGTGGGAAATAGGATACAGGAGTGAATGTCCTTAACAGGAAAGTGTGTGAGTGTGAATGCTGAGATGCAGCAGAATAAAGTAGGCATTTATATGCACTGTGAGTACTAGCTTGGTGGGGTGCTGACATGTAGAAGGGCCAAAGTCAGTGAGTGTATGTGATATGCTGGGGAATGTGATGGTGTGTGTGTGTGTGTGTGTGTGTGTGTGCGTGTGTGCGTGTGTGCGTGTGTGTGTGTGTGTGTGTGTGTGTGTGTGTGTGTGTGTGTGTGTGTGTGTGTGTGTGCGTGAGTGTGTGTGTGTGTGTGTGTGTGTGTGTGTGTGTGTGTGTGTGTGTGTGTGTGTGGTGTGTGTGTCTGCAGGGACATAGCCACGGCATGTGGGGCAGCACCACTATCTGTCCTACTGGCAGGTGCAGAGCATGAAGGGCCAATGGTTTACTGCTATATCATGTTCAAATAGACGTAACACTTGGATCCCCAATGTACCTGTATGCCAAAAATCAAGGAAGATTTCAGGAACATTATACCAACATCTTGTTAAGGAGGGCTTGCAGAAATTTTATAATAAGAAGTAGGGTCACATACCTAGGGAATCTGCAGTTGAAAGTCTCTGTGACCTGTCCAAATAATCCACCACCAGTTACTTTCTGTTCCTGTGACACAACCACTGCTCAGTGGGTGGTAGCAGGGATTATGTCCTTGGCCCAGTGATGGATCACATCATAGTTCCAGTCATGAGCACACACCATGTGTACATCACTGACAATGTCACCTAAGCATGATCTAGAAAGGGCTGGTCAGAGGCACAGACAACCACCCATGGAGATGGAGGGCCTGTAGTACCACCACATTTTTTGCATCTGTAAATTTGGACTTGCAGGTGTATGTGAAGAGACCACCAAATCTTGCACTTTTTTTGGATCATTTTTTTTAGCCATTGTTCTATTGGTATACAAAAGCACAGGTGTTAATAGCCTTGCTTCTTCATGGCTATAACAAACAATACTCATATCATACAAGGCCTTATGTCATGCTCATTTTGTGCCTGACAGTTAAATATGACTATTCACAATCATTAAAGAAATTTCAGGTAGGGTATTTGTGCTGAATGCATATTCCCCAAAAACAATTACAGAAGTGAAAGTAATCAGCAACCCTGATCATTTACAACAATTGCAAAATAGTAATCAACATTACTCAGAATATGGCCCAGAGTGGTGTCTACCTTTAGACTTAACAACTGTCTACAGATACTACTTGCAGAGCACTTTCAATGTATCATCTATAACTGCTTTGCCCAATACATCTTAAAAAGTACTGACAAAGTGACAACCCCTCACAGGCAAAAATGTCTAGGAAGAGTCAAAGGTAACATTCTAGAAATGAATTAATTGTGTGAGAAAAGAACTTACCTTATATATACAGATAATCTGACTCAAACTCAGCTCAGAGGATTCAAATATATTTCAAAGTAGTTTCTTCCACAGCATGTTGATGCTCTGGGATTCTCATCATGCTTGTATTATTTAAATTCACAGCTCTGGCCATGCTGATTATGCCAGTGAGGCTCATCTCATTATTCTTTCTAAATTGCTCAGTTTGTGTGATGACCAAACCTGATAAACATCATGAAGATTACTACATGATGGCATGTGTATGCCAGAGCTTTTGTAGTCAGCTCCACACAAGTGCAGAGAGCCCATGATTGTAGGGGTGAAGAATCTGTCATACTGTCTTTAGCCATCTGAACATGGAGTCACTGTTGAGCATATAGTCTTAGCAGCAAAAAATAAACTAATCCAATGCCTTTGCTTTATTATTCTGCCATCCATTACATAAATGCTATTCTCTTGTCTGATCATTGGGAATGTTTCCGGTGCCAGTTCTCTGCCATTTTTTCCTGAGATCTTTGAAGGTGAGATAACTATCCTGGAGAAGGTGAGGACAGTGCTCCTTTTAAAGCACAGAGGTGATGTGAGGAGGAGTCCAAGATTTTTCTGGGCATCTTCAATAAGCAATACAGGCAGGGACTCCTACAGGATGGCTATACCAGGTCACAGTGTAAGGCTGATGTCTGGACTAGTTTGGCCAAGGCTGTTATTCATGTTACTGGCATCTAACACATGGGAGAATAGTTCCATCACCACTACAGTGACTTGAAGCAATGCAAGTCTGATCTCCTTGGCCAATGGGAGGCTGATGATAGTGTGTAAGCACCACCTCAGTACTGTAAGTTTATTATCTGTTAGGTCAACCAATATCCTAATAACCAAATCCACGGCCAAGGAAGTAGGAAACAGCACAATAATATATCTGGAGAAAAACGTTCTTTATTAACACAGTTCACGAACCAAAATGACACAAGCGCTTTCACTCAGGCAGTCCTGAGCTTTTTCAAGTGATACAAACATCTCATTCAGCAATACGCCTTAAATATTATATCAATCAAGGCCTTAATTGAAAGTGCATGTTGTCAAATTAGACTAAAACATTTAAAGGTACATACTAAAATATTTTTTCAGTATAAATATGAAATATGTTGTAAAACTGACTGGCAAATAAAATGCTTTCCAAACTGGAAATTAAAATAGTAAATACATTTCATGGATTTGAGCAAGTTGCATTAAATTAAAATCAAGTGATTAAAAACAAGTGTGTTATCTACGTTACTATCTATACAACGTTACTAATAATAAATAAATTTATTTAAATTTAAAAATTGATACTCCCAATATGTCTAGGACAATAATATGCATGTTTGTAACATTAAAATCCTTCTTCATAGAAGTTCGTGAACTGTGTTAATAAAGAACGTTTTTCTCCAGATATATTATTGTGCTGTTTCCTACTTCCTTGGCCGTGGATTTGGTTATTTGGCTTTTGTTACTCAACCAATATCCTGTCAATGCGTTTCAACATCCAATATCACATTATGCCCTGATTATGTCTCTAGCCCCTGCAGAAATTGAAAAGAACAAGAAATGTATAGAAACAGATTAAAATACCTAAAATAGTGAAGGAAAAAATAGGCTTCCTATTGTGAAAGTTGTGTCTGTTTACATAGTACCAGTTGCAGACATTAAAATAAGTCTGTACAACTTTTATGTATCAGTACCTCATCTGTCAATACTGGCATACCTTAAGGGAATTAGTATGACTGTGTATTGTATCATTAGAGATGTGCTTCTGCATGCCCCACCACCACAACAGTTTAAGTGGACAAGTAGCTCATCAAGTTAAGTCTATGTGAACTATGATTGTTAGGATGACTGTAGGTTCAACCCCCCCCCCCCCCCACAGCAAAAAAGTCTTAATTGTCATTGCAAAGTATATACTTTATCCCAGTAATATCACTGCACCACTACAAGGCCCATATATGTAATATCCATAATTATTAGTTGGCTGGGTATTCACAATATATAGTAGACATATCTGTCCCTTGTCTGTCACCTGTGCTTGACATATGTATTGTGTGGACAGCATGTTTTATATGTAGATTGAAAGTTGCATTATTGTCAAAATTGAAATAACATCTCTGGCCACGGGCACAGATGTGATGTCTTGATAAATAGCTCCTGTAGTTAGTAAGCGCCTATGTCAGATTTTATGTGAGGAAAGTTTTTGGCTTATTCCCCCACCTCAAATGTAATCCTTAGATAAACAAGCTGATTACATAACAATGTAATTTATGCTATTAAAAGGTTATTTTACTTCACTGCATGAGTACCAGCATAGTTAAGAACACAGTGTCACTGTTTTTGTATGTCTCTTCTGCCTCGATGTTTGATGCTATCCTTTTTCTTTTATACAATTATTTTGTTTTTTCCCCCATTTCTACTGTATGCAGCAGAGTAGCAACCTTCACTAACCACACTGGCATGGCTTGTCTTCCATCCAAATGAGGCAGTAGCAGTGCTACCACTACAAACAAAGGCACCCAGTGCATGTTTGTCCCCGCCTGCAACAGTTCCTCCATACTTCTTGCTCTAATGGCAACAGCTGAGTCAGGTAGCTCTTTACTAGATGGTGGAACAGGAGTACCCAGAAGTTGCAGTGCAAGTGGAGGTAACACTGTTGCTATCTGTCAGGAGCTGGCAGAGCCTGTGGGGGAGATAATAGACAGGAGATGATGCCCACATAGGAGGACATGCTTCTGTGATTCGCTGAGTCATGTCCCTACCCAGAATGGTCTCCAGCTTCTGAGGTAGGACTCAGTGGTGACATCTCCCAGGTGATGAATAATCTCCCATTTGGTCTAAGCTGGCAGAGACTGCCTCTTTCAAAACTCAATCCTATCCCCTCCCTTTTGAGTTTAACCAGACTCCTGCATGTTGTGCAATCCTCACCACCCAAATGTCTTTCCTCTAGCTGTCTGACGTCTCCTTCACCAGTGTGTTCCCCCTCCCTCATTATTTAACTCCTGCCTTAAGAATGGAGAAGTGGAAAATTAGTAATAAAGGTGCAGTATATCAAATGCTTTCATTTATATTTCTCTTTTCTTGCTATCATTCCTTCCATTCCCCTGAAATGTTCTATACTGACACCTTCACAAAGAGTGATTTTGCTTTTTAGCTAGATAATGCACTAGTTCAGAGAATATGAGTAGCAAAGGCATTGGCTCAAATAACATTCAGGTGTAGTTCTGTTTTCTTGCTCTCATGTAATTAAATTTCCAAGCAATGAAACATTCCTATCATCAGGCTGTAAATTATGTTAGGAAGTTTGACACTTTCTAACCAAATCCATTGCTGGATTCATCTATCATTGTTGAACTAAGACATGAAGCTATGCTCCTGCCCCACCTCCAACCTTCTCAGTCCTTATTTACTCACCTTGTGTTCTAACCTCTGCTTGCTTCCCCTTTTTATCTCTGTCACATACTCCTATTTATAGAGATAAAAATACCAAACACACATACCAAAAAAGGGATTATAAAAATAAAACTCTGCGGTCACACTAATGACCTAAGCTTCACTGTGTATACTGATCTGTAATACAGTACAGTTAATGCCCTGATTCTATTTCCTTAGATAGCTCAGGGTACAAATGCAATTATGTTTACAGTGTCGATGCACTGGTTGTGGATTTCAAATGCCCTGGGGGTCGTAAGTTGTTTTACAATGTTTGGTTTGCAGTCTGCACATGTGCTACATTTCCCTGATATATGTGTGCTATGACTGCTTTTATTCTGACAGCTTCAGTGTTTCCCTTTCTAATACAGTGATATAGAGAATTGCAGTAGGAAAGTCATGAGCTTACTTCCCTTGAGGCCTGTCATTCATTTCTTGCCATCAACCTGCACACATACTACATTTCCCTGACATGTATGCTATATGTCTGCTTTTACTCTGATTGCTGCAGTAGCTCCACTTGCTAGGAAACTGTGGATATAGCAGCGTATGAACTGAATTCATGGGTTGACGCCATTGATTATATTTTCCTTTTGTGATAACAGTAACATTATAGTAGAGGTACAATGTTCACACTGTGATGCTGTCACAACTGGTGCTTTATTGTATCCCCCTGTTGTGTAGGTTTCACATAATTCTACATGCACTTATTGTCAAACCACCTTCTCCATTCTGCTTTTCCACCATATTTTGCTGCACAATGCCATTTACACTTTGTTATGCCCCTCTTTGTGGATTCTGTTGCTACAGTATAACCTGGCACTCCTCACTCAGCCATCGATGCTATTTCCCTTTTATTGCACAGCTCTCTATAAATACATACAGATATATATGTGTGTGTGTGTGTGTGTGTGTGTGTGTGTGTGTGTGTGTGTGTGTGTGTGTGTGTGTGTGTGTGTATGTATGTGTATGTATAAAATACTTCACTACCACCACTCTGCTCAAAAAAATAAAACTTATGCATCTCCTCTCTAAATGACTACACTTCCTTTCAAAACTCCCACGATCTGGTGATTTCCACCTCAAACCAGATACCAAAATCGCACTAATTAATCTAAATAGTAAAGAACCACCCCTACAAAACTGTGACTTAACTAACCTTCCTTCCTTCAACTACCACATCAAACTATCCTTCTTCCCAGCTGTACTGACCTACCATTAAATCTCTACAGATCCATACTAATAAAACTAGTGCATCAAAGCCCTCACCGCATCACTCTACTACTGGTCGAACAAAAGAATTCAGTATTGCCACTATCAACCTCTGTAGCATTTGTAACAAAATTACAGAACTACATGCCTGGACATCACAGTATAACCCTGATATTCTTGGCATGACAGAAACCTGGCTTAGGCCTCATATTAAGGATTCTGAACTGCTTCCTCCAGGCTTCAGTATTACCAGCCCTGATCCTACAAGAAAGGATGTGAGGTAGTCTTAATCTATCAAAGATCATACAGTTTCTCCCTATTTACACAACATCCCAAAAATTCCAAAATGCCAAAATACTTGCATCACTGGTGAAGCTTAATAATAAAAAGCTGTTTTGTTATGGTCTATATCTTGAAATACTATAACAACTTTAGAAGAAATCCTGTCCTAGACAATTAATAATACACTGTATAAAAAATCATACTAAGAGATGTGAATATTAACTGAGAAGACCTTACATCAGATTTTCCCTCAGGTAGTATAAACCTTTATGGTTACACACAACTTATCAAAACACACACTAGATTTAATAATACCAACAATAAAGGAGCAATTCTAGACTGGATAATGGCCTATAACTCCACTAAATTTCAACCTCTTGAACCTATCTAAACTATGTGACTATCTTCTACCCTATACCCATAAAAATACCACCCACCCACCTAACACTCACCAACATAAAATGTCCCAAAGCCTTTCTTTGAAAACCTTTAATTAGTCTTGCCTAAAAACTCATCCACTCAATGAGGGGGTCAATACTTTAAATACCTTATTCATAAGCAGTCAGGCATCACTCCATAAAAAAGAGTGAAAATTAACCACCCATCATGATTCAGTACTCACACAAAAACTACAATGTCAAACAGAGACAAAGTTTGGAAATAAAGTCTTAAAACTTAAAACTCCCTATAACCTGGAACTTTACAAGGAATTGTGTAATATGAGTAAAAAATAAGTTAACCTAGATAAAAAAAAAACAATATTATAGCCATTTACAACTTCAGTACGAAAAGTGCAGCCAAAGATTCTGGACTTCAGTACATAACCTGCTACATCTGGGCTCAAACAAGGAACCCAGTTATTCTCATAATAGCTCTTCACTAGAAATTGCTACCTTATTCAATACCTACTTTATAGAAAGCATTGCCTCATTAACCAAATCTCTTCACACACATCCAATGCTTCTACCACCCACACAATAACATCTAATCTTCAATCTTAGTAATATTAAGCTAACAACATTGGACAAAAACAGACATTGTCCATACACTACCACTTTCTTTAGCACCCTCCCAGCATTCTCACATGAACCTAATTTACCCTCTATGTCTATTGTTAGCCTCTTCAACTTAAAACCTGTCTCCATATCAATGAAAACAAAACATTCTACTTAAACGCAAACCTTGCTCCACTGCAGCTGACAACCACCCACCTGGATACCTAAAGATACCTGCTGATGCTATAACATACCCAGTATCTATCCTTATCAATAAAACAATAGCTGAATTCCGTTTACCCTCACTATAGAATAAAAATCCCATATTATCACTTTTCATAGAGGTGGTATGTTGTCTGATCTATCTTTCAACCTATTGCAATATTATTATTACCAGTTTCAAAAATTATTAAAAGATGTATTCATAAGCAACTCCTCCACTATCTTCTACAAGAACGGCTCTTAACATCCACCCAACATGGCTTCCACCCAATGCACAGTACAACTACTGCCCTCCTATAATTCAATGACACCATAAAAATACAGGGAATCAGATAAACTTGTTTCCTCCTTATTCACTGACCTGTCCAAAGCCTTCAATACAGTTTTTCACTCTAAACTCATGTGTAAACTGTCTCAACTTAGACCATCCCCTTCTTCATTTCTGTGGTTCTATAGCTGTTAACTGATAGTCTCCAATCTATAAAATGGCAAAATATTTTATATCCCTACCTGCAAGTCCCCAGTAGTGTACCCATGGGCCTATTCTTGGTCCCCTACTCTTTAAGATCTTTATCAATGACCGCTATATGTCCATAGGTCCAGCCTCTGTTATACAATACGCTGATGAGTCTATGCTTATATATGCATCTAATAATTTGCCTCATCTCCTCCATTTCATGCAAGAAGCTTTCTCTTCATTTGAGAAATTGCTCCATAATGCCCAACTAGTGCTCAACCCTAAAAATACAAAGTTAATGTTATTTTTCACCAAATCACTCATGCCTGATAAAATGCATTTCAAAGTCTTTTCACTAAACAAAATTAAAATGAGTGTAGTCTCCCATACAAATCTTCTTCTAGTGATTATAGGTGATAACCTTAAATTTGACCTGCATTTTCAAAATAACATAAAAAAGACTCACCAAAATGCTCTACAGGCATAAACACTTCTTTAGTAAAAACACCAAAGCCATTCTTGCCCTTGCCTACTTTCACCCATCTTTTTTATAAGGTGTAGCTATCCTAATCAACCTTTGGGCTACAGTTAAAAACAAACTGGAGGCATGATATAATACAATTGCAAATCTTACTACCAACAAACAATACTGCAGTCACCACTGTATTAAGGCTTTGAATTGACTTGAACTGCTTCGCCACTTAGATTGCATACAAATTAACTCCACACAAAATATTATTCACAAAGAGGATGGCTGCTCTGCTTTTCTTCATGTTCTTCATTCCTATCTCTGTAATTGACTACTTCAGTCTAATGAACAACATCTTGTCAACATACAAACCCCCTCAAATGCTCTGGCCAGTCTCTACTCATACTCCAAACCACATAATTGGAATTGCATCCCTCTGCAAATTGGATCTAGCTCTAACCTTTTTGACTTCAAACAGCTACTGAATGACTAACTAAATAAGACTTGGTTTTGCTCCTGCACTATCCCTTTCTCCAACCTATCCTTTGGTTATGTTCAGAGTGAAGGACTTAGTAAAGTCTGTTATTTATATAAGGGACACAGTCGTCTTTGTTCCAAAGTATGCGCTCACTATGTTTAATGTCATCTCTATGAACTGCAAATTATGAATACTTTAACAAGTGACAATATTCTTTTTCAATTTGTTATATATTTCCAAATACTTGTACTATGTACTGTATGTATATATGTTTAGATTCAGACTGTATGAACTGAAGTTGAATTTTTCCTTAGTTAATATTTTGTAATAACTTTATTTAACTGTAACCATGGTATGTCAATGTGGAACTTTTCTCCCTGGGTCTCCGCTGAAAATGTGATATTATTCCAGCTGTACATTACATCAACATTGTCAACCTTTGTATGGAAATTTGTCACAACCACCAGGGGTGGCATGAACCTTCAATGTTTACCCCGGTGCTCGTATATCACTCAGGCCACAAGGTGATCGAACATGATGTAGCCATGGGGCTGTGCTGTGGCCATGATTAGGTGCTGTTCTTCATGCACAATGGTCTGTCCAAATGCATGTATAATTAGCATTTCTGCTCATCACCTACACAATGTAAATAGCTCTGGCTTGGCCATGATTGCAGGCATGGCAATTCCGATTACCTGAGAATATATTCAGATATGATAAAACATTAGGTGATATTATTGATTGTGTCCACTGACAATTCACAAGATAAAACAGAAAATCTTTATGCATTTATCATACTCAAATATGCTTTGCTGCTGTTGCTGTAACCAATAACTTACACACATTTTCATTAGCATTACAGTCAGAAAATTTACAAAATCAGTGCATTCTACTATGACTTTATAAATGCATTCATTGCTATTAGCCCAGTCTGCCACTATTTTAAATTTTTTAACTATGTAAAAATATAAAACTAAGAGTATATTACAGATAAGAGAGGATTAATACACATGAAATGTTGATATCTGATACCTCTTTCACATAGTAATGTACACTTTTTAGAATGTGTGTTGTGTAGTCTCTCCATATACTAGTTTGATGATTTTAACAACTTTTTTAAGCTTTAAGAGTGAATATGACGGAACTACTTTTAATTTTTGGGATGTCAAAATTATAAAAACTAGGGATCGTTCACAGGTTAAATCAACAATGCATAGGAAGGATACTTATTCTAATGGTTTGTTGTATTTTAGGAGCTGTCACCTTCCTTGGCAAAAAATAAATTTACTTAAGGGCCAAATGGTATGCATTTCACATTTGTTCTTTGAAGACACAGTGTTTTATAAATAAAAGAAAACCGGGGGCATCCAAATAAATTAATAGATATATTTTTGGAAGAAGTGTATGAAGACATAAAAGATAAATTCCTGCATATTATTGGATATCTAACATCTTGGAAAAAAAACAAACAAAAACAGCAAAACAGAGAAAAGATTATTCAAGGAACATGGCTTGTGATAACAATAGTAGGACCAAGGATGGTAAGGATATTTTGACTAGAAACTGGTCCTTGGTGTTTCAAACTTGGGTGATAAAATTTTGTATACAAAAGGGGTAGGAATTTAAATCAGCATTTTGAGAAGGGTTATGTAAAGATTAATACCATTTTCAGTAAAGGTGCAGAAAAGTGTGGATTTTTGTGCTCAGTGTAGGTTTGTACATGAAGGAAACAACATTGTTGTGGCTAATTATGCCAGCATTTTAGCCTTGACTGGAGAATGTAACTGTAACACAAAAGGGGTTATCCATTTAATGCAGTGTGTCTTATGTCTAGCCTTTTATATTGCAATGACTAAAAATGCTATAAAAAGAAACTTTATCATCATGTTAATGTAGTCAAAAGGGGTGACACCAGTAATGCACTATGTCGACATGCTATATGTCCTATTTTTAAAAACTTTTGTGTTTATTTTTTTATTCTTATAAGAGTTCCTCTAATTAATAGAGGAGGGAATTGGGTTGTGTACTTGGAGGTAAGAGAGCTACACTGGCAATTGCTATTAGATGCCACCAAGTTGCCAGGTTAAATGATAAAAAAATTCTGTTGGATTGTAAATCTTGTGAGGAGCCACCTCATGAGTGAAAAAAAAAATATTCTATTAATTTTTTATAGAATGTCTTGTATATGTTCTTAATTATTTAATTTGGGGTGTTAAGTTAATTGAAAATTTTTTGGAATGTTTATGATAAGTCATTGTTTTTAAGTTTTTCTAAATATGAAGTTATTGGATGGCTATCAGTCACACAATTTTATTATGATTACTCATATGTCTTTTAATAGTGGCTATTAGTTCTGAGGAATTCCAGTAGCAATATAAGAATGAAAGTGCATAACTTTTTACAGTAAAAACTGTGGTATATATTTCATTGCTGATGCTGTCTTTTTAGTAGCTTTTTATGTTTCAGTTTGACGTGCAGTATTAATTGTATTCCTACCTCCTAATTTAACCTTTTCTCCTATAATTGCACTTTGCAATTTGTTGTATATTTTCTACTCTCTGAACCTGCATCATGACTCAAAATGATCTTTAGATCAGTTCACTAATGTGATTAACAAACAAATAATAAAATCAATTAGAAAACAAAATAACTCTTCAAAAAAAATTTAATTTTTTGTCTATGCAGACGATCCATTTTTGTCCACTGCAATTTTTGTAGATATGCCACATTTTACATGCTTGGTTCTACCTTGCCAATAAACAAATGGCTTGGCAGAATACAAGCACTGTGTTAAAGACTAGTATGGAGGAGTCAAGGATGGAAGTGTCAGAAGGGCAAAGTTAAAAGTAGGTACAAAACAAACAGCTTGGGATGTGGGGCTTCAGCTTAATGTGTGTGGCGTCAGTAAATGGTGCTGGTTAACTTGTTTACAGTATGATGAGCTAAAATGGTTGCTGTTTTGAAAGATACAATAAGAAAACAAGAGCATGAAGGCAAAGGATAAATGTATCTGAGGCTTGAAGGCCCAGGGATGGTGAGAACCTGAACATGAAAGGTTGGGGTGATTCCTAATTATGTGATTGGATGCAACAAGAATAATGTATGGTAAGTCTGATGAGGCTGGTAGAGAAGTACATTTGGAGCATGATGTCAGTAGACATGAGAAGAAGCTGGAGTGGAGTGTCTGAAAGCTGAACCCATAGGAATTACAAATATAGATACTCCGTAAGTGGTACCCAACACTCAATAAGCTTGCAGAGTAAATTGTAAAAAAGATTCTGGTTGCCAAAGGTGCAAAAGGGAGGGCAAAAATGAAACACATATATGATGGCTTTTGACAGCAGGTGAAAGATCGGGGAAGAAAATTTGATCAGCCACTCGGGTGGCATAAAGGGATGAAACGCTGACTATGACTCATTCACCCGGAGTTTGATTAGTGTCCTTAGTGACTGATGGGGCAGCAGGAAGACAGGGATGGGTGTTCCCATACTTAGGGGAGGGTGATATGTGAATGTCTCCAGATGCCTCTTCTGGTGGAGACTGGGATGTCACCAGAAGAGGCATGGTCAGAGGGTCTTGGCTGAGCTGCCTCAAAGGTGGGAGATACACTACTGATCCCACACTGCACATCCTGCAGCTGCAGGGCTGTACTACACTACCACAGAGGGGAGGAGAGACTGCTAAAATACCCCCCCGATGGAAACTTTGATGTGCAAGCCCCCATGGCCTGTGATCTGTAACCAGCCCCAGCATTTACCGGAATAAGTCTGGCAGGGACATGGAGTAGCAGATTGAGCAGACAGGGCATCAGGGCCTTGTTGGTAATAATGAAGGATGGCTGGGAGGAAAAAGCAAAAATAAAAACAAAACTTGGTGGGGTGTGTTTCAAAATGTATAATAAGGCTATGGGGTGGAATGGGAGATTTGGATGTGTGGTCCACTGAAGAAAGGGAAGGAATTATAGTCATGATTCTTAGGCTAAGTAATTGCAGGTGAGATGCTGGAAGATGTCAATTATGGATGTCTGTGTGGCAGTGTAGGGTATGAAGTGGGCAGGGAAAATCCATGTGAGGCTGAAAAAAGAGGGCAAGGTGGAGGTAACAGAGAATGAGTGGTATGAGTAAAGGGGTTCATTAGCCATGGGAAGGAAGAGAAGACAGAAATGTGGTATTTTGGAATAAGAAACCATTCTGAAAAACTTCCTAGCTACAGTCTGACTCTGTTCTTGCTCAAACCTAAGATAAACTATATCACTAAATATGAACACGTGCCTATTCATAACTTACGCCTCCTTACACCCCTTCTTCATTCACTACTTTACTTCTGTCACTTTCTCTCCCATGACTCTCTATCTAAATATGCCTTAACCCTTTTTTCTGTCAGTTCATATTGCAGTTCCTGTTTATATTATACTAACTTACATTTAATTTCTCTAAATTGGTAAAATCTTATATGAATATTAAATCATTATCATATAAGTTGTATCTGTTTTTAATCAATATTGTCACATTATGTCTAATCTGGTACAATTTAAACTGTATGTTTTACATTATTTTTGAGGATTATAAAATTATTGTTCTCCACTGAAATAGGCACCTACCCAATTGGACTTTCACGGTAATCAAATGTCAATGAATAGTAACAATGAATAAATTAATAGGAAGAGGTTTTGAATATAAAGGGAGGATGAGGGCATAAAAAGGAAAGTGAAGAGGATGCAAGGCATGGTTACAGGCACTAGTCAAACAAATAGTATTAGCCAGTTTAGGCTCATTCTCTGTATTATGCTGGAAAAAATAAGTCCTCCTGGGGGATATTGTAGATAGCATTCTTAAGGAGCTAAAAAAGGGAAGGAATGTTTTAGAAGACAGAAATTAGGACCAAGAAAGCTAAAAAGAACTGCAAAATGATCCAAAGAAACTGTAAGATACTGATGGAGATATGTAGTTCATAGGTTTTGTTGAAGTTCTTTGGACAAAAACTGAGATCTTTGGCACAGAAAGACTGAAAGAAGGAAAGAAACATATGCTACATCAGAAGTTGTGGTACTTAAGTATAGTATATAGCATACAGAGTTATAGGTGTAGAGGCCACTGCATGGGATGCAGAGGCAACCCTCCCAAAAATGTTTTAGTGGCCCAGCAGTGAGTTTCAAGATTTACTATATTTTTTGGGAATCACAATTTATTTTCATATATTTAAGACTCACACTGAAGGGTCTAATAAATCTAAACCCTGCTTATAAAATGCTGGCAGGACATCTAGGTAACAAGCTGGGAAATGGGGAAACAATTATTTGGCAAAGATTCACTGCTACTTGTATACCATTGGTGTCTATAATTAATTAAATGTTTTTTACTGTGTTGACCTGCTCTGGTATTATTTTCCAGGATGTGCTTTGTTACAGGATATGTAAAGTTGCACAAAATAATAGGTGTGCACATATGTCTCAGCTGTCCAGAATTTCACAGGATGTCCACATTTGTTCCTCAAGGTTATATTCTGCTTCTTGTAAAATTTTTGGTTTTCTGGCAAATATTTGAAGATTGTGGTTACTAAATAATGATGGACCTTTGAATTTCGGACTCCATATCCTTCCGAAAATGCATCCTAATGCAGAATATGTTGTTTTAGCAACATTCTGCATTTAAAAGAGCAATTTTTAAAAAATATGTCAAATTTTGTACCTCTGTTCCCCTATTATTTTGGCTGCAATACACTGTCTTGATTTTGTTTAGTTATGTAAGCAATTTGAAGAGGCTTACCTTGCATAAAAAAGGCACTATGGAGAAAGACAAAGTCCTTAGACAGTACATGCAGAAGGCTTGAGGGGAGAGCAGTACAGTCTATTCCTTGCAAAGCAGCGATGGTTGTCAATCATTTCCCAGCAGGCTGATATATATTACAGCTTACTGATAATTAAAATCAATTAACTTTAGATTGTATTTGTGCATCATTCTTGCAATGAGAGGATACTACTCAAGGTTAGGACCACACCAAATTCAGATGCTTGTTCTGAAAGCTTCATCATGTCCCTTTTCATGTGATCCAAGAAGATGTATCTCAAGTCATTCACTCCCTCATGAACAGTAACCAGGGTGTATGTGTACCTAAGGTGAAGGAACTTGAGGGCCCTAGTGACATTTCAAATTCATCCTGGCACCTTAGAGACAGCTAGCCATCACCCAAACATTGCTCATCTGGGTGTGTTCATCTGTGTACCTGACTATAGGGTTAGACATTACTAGATGTACCGACTCACCCTTGCTGCCTTAAGGGGTTTAGCATGCCAGCTGTTACGTTTTCTATAGTGCTTATTGTTTACCTGTCTGTGTGATGCTGATTGTCACACATGTGAAACCTTCATTTAGGAGGCCTTTGTGGTTTGGGCAGGGATATTTTTAGGTACCTCAGTGTTAGAAGGCTTATTTTATGTTTAGAAAATTGTAGGCATGGTTGTATGAGGTGGGTATCAGAACTGACAATATGTTGGGTACAGTTAAAAATTTTATGGGAGAAGCTAGCCTCCAATATTAGTAGACACTTGCCCCTCTCACATATAGCATTATCAAGTGGAAGAAGCAAATAGTTGTCAGTAAGAATTAGGCCATTCTTGCATTGCCTCTGGTTACCTATTTATAGCAGGCTGACAACATATGGTTTGGTACCAAGTGTCATCCTGAATTAGAGTGACAGATGTAGTAGGGAGTATTGTTTGGTACTACTGAAGTGGAATTTCAGGAAATGGTCTCTATATCAGAGAAAAGGAGGAACTTGATTCAAAGCACCAGAGTTACAATCCTCTATGTACAGTTGCTACAACTGAAAAGCACAAAAGTCAGGAAAAATTGAAACAGCAACTTGTGCATACTTGAAACTGTGACTTCCAACTTGATTCACCTACTACAGCAACAGCAATAGTTTGTTGCAAGTGATTTGGCTGCCTGCCACAGCAACAGCTTAGTACAATGATGAGCCAATCAGCAGTTTACATTAATGAGTGGTCACAGGTTCAGAGTACCCACCATAGACAAAAGCAAATGACAAGTACAAAAGGCAATAAGGGCAATAGTAATAAGTAATTAATGCTTACTTAAAGCAAAATTTATCAAGTTGGCTTGGATGTCACATCCACAGTTTAGTGAAGTTTACAAATAACAGCAAATCTAGACTTAGGCACAGAATGCCTATAGCTGGTAAAAGCAGTGAGGTGAGATAATAAACCTAGAGAAAAGTCTAACTTAATTGAATATGGCTACTAACGGTATGTCTACACCTAGTGAGAATTCTATCATAAATGAATATGGCTACTAGCAGTATGTCTACACCCACACAGAATTCTACCCTAGGTGAATATGGCTACTACCTGCAAGTGCATTCAATGACTATTCTCCTGTACACAATTGCACTTGTGTGTCCCTAACAGTACATAACTGCTCTCAGTCATCTGAAGAAGTGTGTGACCATGTTCAGTAGGATACTGTTGACCACTAGATTGAGTACCCATTCAATAGGAAACAGGGATAACACCACATCACAGAGTTTATTACAGAACCAAGAAAAGTGAACATTTGGAACTGTAGAAAGAAGTTTTTGATAGTGTACAACCATGCTACGGACTATGCAACACTTCCCAGCTGCAGTGAGATTTGGTTCTGAGGTCAAGTGCTTGTAGGTCTTCTCAGTAATGATCATTAAGTCACAGCCCAACAGAGAAGAGCAAGAAGATCTCAGAGCCACTGAGTTAAAAAAAAAAAAAAATGAGAAGACAGACAAATCAAAAAACATACTGCCATTGCAACCAACAGCAGATTTCACCCATAATAGTAGCAGTACCCCTTTTCTCACCAACATATTACTTGTTAAACCTTTCTAAATTCAGAAATCAACCATTTCACAAAGTGCAGTACAGTATTTAAAATAAAAAAACACCACAGTCTAATTTAAGTAGAAAACCAGAAACTTATACTTCCCAGATATAGTAGGGGTCTGATTCTTAAGTCAAGTCCAAGTAGGTAACCTCAGGCATCATTATATGGTTGCAGCCCAGCCATGCAAAATTTGCTGTGAGGTTATGTTATTGCAGATGAGTATGGATATGCCCATGCCATCACCAGAGGATCTGTATGAATTAATAACAGGCACTAAACCCAGGCAAAGAGTGAGTCCTCACAGTTAAACTGAAAACAAAAACAAGTTTTAGTAATTGTACAGATGTATACATATTTTTCATGATCTGGAAGGCCTCAAGGTCAGAACTTTTCATATTAATGTTCCTGATATAGAGCAATGTGAAGCTATTTTAGGACAGATTAGAGCCTGTTCAGCTGGAAGATAAAGAAGACTAAGTCTACCAAAAAGGCAAATTTGTGGGATAGAAAATGTCATAAACAATGTGTTGAAGTACTCAGTAGACAGGCACAGGTCATCTCTTTTAAAAGCAGGTAGAATTCTTAACACTCACCACTCATGCTAACACACACTGAATCTCATTAGAATGGCAGAAGTTACTAAGACAGTTGTTAATGTCATTTTTTTTTTGTTTGACTTCTGGTATCATTCTTGATACTGCTTAAGACTAGTTTCTTTCCAGTCTTGGTCACATACTCTGAGATCTCAACCATGTCTCTTTTCACCGGTTGTTCACTCCCACATGAGCATTGACCAAATCATATGCATACTTTTGGGTGAATAGACCTAAGGAATTTAATGAAATAATGAATATTAACACATGAGAGACAGGTGATCATTGCTCTATCCTTGCTCAGCCTGGAGAGTGGAACATCACTGTATCTGACTATGGAGTAACTGATAAGTAGGACTTTTTGATGAATGGACACATACTCTGATATCCCTAAGGGCCATGACATGCAAATGGGGTGACCTGTATTTGTGGAGCAAATAGTGGATTCATGTATATGTATAGCTGATATGCTGTGGCTATGTGGCTGAAGTCTGGGTTTTCTAGTGCTCTGGCTAGGAGGTTTAGGTAGGGTTTCCTTTCAGTATTTCTGCATATGTGAGCTTAGTGTTAATGCTGGATTGCAGTGGGTTGGCACTGTGCCATTTGCTGACATCTATGGTTTGTGAGATGTTAGTATCCACTATAAACAAACATCACACCTCTCACAAGCAAATTCGATATTATTGAGGTAGCAGTAAACAGTTGTGAATAAATATAAGGCAGTTGTCACATGGCCTGAAAGTTGCTAGCTTTCTGTTTCTGTTGGCTGATACTGAGCAGTGCAGTGTTTTTTTTTTTCCCCAAAAACATTTTTATTTTGTTTTCATTATAAACATACGCAAATGTACTTATAACAAATACAATAAAACAATAACAAAACTATTTACAATATTTACATTCATCCATGATAAACAATAATTTTATCCATGAGAAGTTATCAGTATTTGTTTAAAAGGTTTTCCAATTTTTGCCATGCTATTTTTTATGAGTAATGTTATGAGTTCTATAACAAATGGTTTGCAGTTCTTTTTTACAAACAACTTTTGCTAAATTCTCTAAACATACTGAGCAGTGTTTTGATGGCTGTACTATTATTGAAAACAAAATGTGTTTAAGAATGCAAATGTGTCAATAAATAAGCTCTCTCTCCTCAAGACAAGCATTTTGAATGTTTATATTGCTTGTGTAAAAAGCATAATGCTTACAGGTGAGAAATATGATAGTCATTTACTCCAAATATACTTACAGATAACCACACTGCTGGGGTATGGCAAGCTCTTGGCACTAAAGAAAGCTGCACATCCAGGCTCACTGACCTCAGTGTTGGTGACAGGTTCAGCAACATCAATACAGAAAAAGACTATTATTATTACTATTATTATTATAATCATTCATTTATTCATTCATTTATTTATTTATTATTTATCTGCTCATTCTCCTAAACTTTCAGATCAGGAATTCTAAATATAATAGCAAAAACATAGACCTTCAGACCTTCCCTACAGATACTCATGTCAAAAATTAAAAGTCTTAATAGTTTTGTGCCTATTTTCATTTTTATGTTTTCTGAAAAGCTCCTGTGTTAGTCAAATCACCAAACTTGGTATATTTGAGATGTAAAAAAGCACCAGTAATTATGACTGAAGACCATCTTCAGCTATATCTCCCTCTGTCCCTCCTACTGATACAGATTAGGAGGAGCTTGCGGATACATTTATCAGGGCTCATCAACAGGTAATAAGTGCCACCTCCCCATTTTTTCTTGGTGGATAGAGGCCATTGTTTTGACATTCATTTTCCAACCAGGTCATCCTATTTTTCCTCACCAGTCCACTTATTACTGGCAATAGTGCTGTGAAGGGACAACCTCAGCACATGCAGTGTTGGTGCTCATGTTGGAGTACTGATGACCATTGGCTTTCGTCCTGTAACTGAGACACAGCTACTGACACTGATGAGTTTGACATCCTCAGTGTCACTGTCACCAATGATGACCTTAGCATCAACATTGCTGGTGCCAGTGGAGTTGATGGTTTTGATGTCAAGGGTCAGCCTTTTGGTATCAAGCTTGGCATCATTCCCTTAGGTGGCAGTGGTGACCAATGTTCTAAGCCTTCTAGTGGTTGAGACTGATATCCTTGGTACTGACCAGTACATCAGTGCCATAACAGATGCTATCACATGCAGCACTTCTGTATGTCCTCCTCCTTTAGCATCTGTGCCTGCCACAATGTCAACACTTGAATTGCAGACATTCATTTGGCTGTTCTGTTTTTCATGTGCTAGGATAGAAGTTTTTAGCCTTGTGTGGGGTCTTTTACAAGCTTCTAGATAGCACTGTGTTTTCTTTTCTTCCTCAGACCTGTCACCTCTGATAACTGTTAGGGAAAAAACACATTTAAGAAGAAGCATATTAACTTATCTGTAGAGTTGCTCACCCCTGTTATTGACTGTGAAGAGACTGGATAATCCCAGATTTAAGGACATCTTATAGATAATGAGTCATTCAATGGATCATCTACAGGTCAAGCATCCCTGCTATAGAAGTCTCTGTAGAAGGCATTTTGGAACCTTCCAGCTAACTTCCTCTGTGGTTCTTTGAAAGATAAAATTATTAAGTTGACTACTTCTGTGGCATAGAAGAATCCTTACAGTGTGGCTCTCATACCAAGGAAAGTGGATATGGTCCTACAGAGTCCTAATAACTGTTAATTCTTGGTGAATTATACCAAAACCTGATTCACTTATAGAAACAGCTGCCCTTAAAATGGATTCTACAGCCCAAACCTCATTTGTCTGTCCCACTGATAAGGATTTAATTGTTAAAGATAAGTCTAGGAAGCAAGTTTATGTATCCTTCAGGTTCTCATTTAGGATATTAAACTAATTATTTCAAATGACATGGATTCAGACAGAACTCCCAGGTGAGAAGCAAAAGTCACTGAACTAGTAATCAAATAGGCAATTAAAGCAAAAGTTGCAGTCACAGATGTCAACTTGCTTATTGATTTCTTGATTTCCTTGTTGTTCAAACCCTGTGGCCAGTGTGTTTCTGTGCCACACATGGCTGGGATATACAGAGCTGTGCATCACATAGCAGCAAAGAGCAATGTGCAAGCCAGTTAAAGCTTTAAAACTTGGGCTATAGCTTTAGTGGCCTTGTCTTTTTTTTCTGTTCTACAAACTCTACCAGATATGGGATTATTTCTACTTTGATTAATACTTCAAGAACAACTTTACCAACGTAATTTACTACTTATGTGCTGTCCATTGTGCTGAGAGTCTTGACTGGTATATTCACCCTACTCCATTTTCCTGACTGGGTAGGGTAATAATTGAAAATCTCTCTGTCATACCCCAACCTGTGTCATCTGTGTAGTGTTGCATAACTCCCACCATGCCCAATTTTTCTGACTAGGTAGAGTATAAATTAAAAAAAAAAAAAAAAAGAAAATGAAAATCCCTCTGGTAGTTAATACACATTTACTATATATCATTTGCTACTGTTTTGTGTTTAAGATACCAGGCTAAAACAGGCATCTCCTCTGCTATGTACCTCACATATTTAATGAAGAAATCACTCTGCAACCAGTTGCCAAACCAGCTGTCATCACTCCTAAAAATTCAGTATCACTCTTACTTTCTTATGCACTCATGCCTGACTATCACAGGTCTCCCCTCATGCAATCCATTCATCTTTTGGCTGGATGAACCTTGCTTTTTCTTACCTTCTTCTTTTCTCTCCCAAATCTTCTTCACTAAATCATCCTCTGCACATGTGATTCAACAACTGTAATCTCTTCTTCTTGACCCTCTCTGCAACTGGGGTTATTTTGGCTTCTGCTTTGATGCCCTCATTTCTCCATCTATGTCACAGTCTGCATCCTTCAACCCATCTCAGGCACTGCATTTCCATCATGTCTATGTTCTTCAGCTGCTCTTTCTTCACTGCTCAGCTTCCTGTACCTTATAGAAGTAATAGTCCCCCCACAGTTTTGTATGCCTTACTTTTCTGCATTCTTCTGTCACACACTGTCCTTAACACTCTATGCCAATAAGCTGGAACCCATCTGAGTCTAACTTTGATCTCCTCAGACTTCACGTCTCAACCACCACCCCAGATAACTGAAGTTGTGAACATGTTCCACTATTTTCCATTCTATCTCAGTTTTCCTTTTTGATTTGACCAATTTGCTGATATAACTTGTCTGTACTCATTTTTATCCCATGTGCCTTCAAATTTGCATTCTGGTCCCTTGTAATTTGCTGAAGTTCCTGCTTAGTGTCCGCTTACAGTACCACTTTATCTGCATACAGCAGCTTTGTTGATCTGTCCCCAGTGACCTGTTTGTTAATGTAGTCCTTCATCATTATGAGTAGTAATAGGATCAAAGATGAGCTGGTGAGCCTTCATGCACCTCCTCCGCCCACTAGGACTCCCTCTTTGAGACCTAACATTTTTCATACCTGTGTCACTGGAGCCTTGTACATAGCCTATACTAATTCTACCAGTGTTTCTGGTGCTTTATACCATTGCAGGACTGCCCAAATCAGCTTTATTGGGATCCTGGCATATGCTTACTCTGTATCTAGGAATGCCAATTTGAAATCTTTCCTCATCACTAGCTCCTTTCCCACTATCTGTCACACTGACAACATTGGGTCAGTTGTACTGCATCCTGATCTAAATTCAGACTGCTCATCCTCCATATTACTTTCTAGTACTTTGCATATCAAGTTATCAATCACCTTCTCCACCACTTTCATGCAGCACAACAGACGTCTGATGGCTCTTGTACTGCCTACAGTTGTGAATGTCACTTTTGCTCCTGCACCCTGGAACTAGTGTGCTTATTTTGCAGTTATTTGGGATAAGCCTTTCTTTCCATACCACAATAAGTACCATCTGGAGTCATTTCTTCTATGACTTACTTAACATCTTGAAGATATCTGCTGTGACTTTATCTGACCCTTGATTTCCCTGACTTCATTTTACTTAGTGCTGTTCTTTCTTCTTCGTCTGTCATTGTGGCTTCTTCTTTGTCTTTTGTCATAGAGAGTATATGGCACATTATATGGGGTTTTCCTCATTCAGAGGCTGCTAGAAGAACACCTTTCATCTGCTTGCAATTTCCTCTGGAGTGATGAACAGATTGCTGCTGGCATCATATGCAAAAGATGTCTCATTGGGTCTACTTCACATGAATGAAAACTCAAAATACTGAGTTTCATTTGACTGAGACCACAACACCTAATTTTCAAAACGATGAAAACTCATTTGATTGAGTACTACTATACTGAAAGCTTATAATGCTGAATTTCAGGATACTGAATTTTAAGCCATAGACGTGCTGTGTGTTTTGCTTCACCTGTGACTTGCTTGTGATAAAAAAACATTACTGTAACTTAAAGTGCTGACTGTCAAAATACTGTTTGTAGTGTAAAAAGTGTTTTAGTGTTTCTAAATGTGTGTACGTGTCTTTAAATTTTTATGGGAAATATCTAAACTAATACAACAGACATTTTGTGTGCTCCTGTCAATAGTGGCAGTGTGTACAGTACTGTAAGGTAAGTAAAATGTATATGCCCTTTTCCTCACTGTAGCATGCTCCTGGAGTTAGTATATCTAGTTGGAGGCTGGGGGATGCAACCCCCTATTGGAGATGTGGGGGGCATAGCTCCCACCTAGTTTGTTTTCATATCATCTGGTTTCTATTAAGAAGGTAAGTAAGTAGTTTTTAAGTTTTGGAAGGAGTTAAATCATTGGTGTTGTAAGAGTGCATGTCTATGGCTTAAAATTCAGTATTTTGAAATTCAGCATTGTAAGCTTTCAGTATAATGAGACTCAGTCAAATGAGTTTTAAGTATTTTAAAAATTAGTTATTGTGGTCTTAGTCAAATGAAATTCAGTATTTTGAGTTTTCAGTCGTATGAAGTAGATAATTTTCATTATGTATTTGCCTTGAACCCGATACAGTTTTGTTGTGCCATCTACTGAGTCACTTTCCAAAAGCTGATATGGTTTCTGTTATCTAAGTTCTTTGCTATTATGGATTATCTCTTAATCTTTTAATATCTTTGTTAGACAAGCAGTGCTCCTTCTTAGCCTTGTACATCTTTTCTATCTATCATTTCTTTCTGCTCTCCTTATTTGTTTTGATAACTTCCTGAATGCCTTCATTCTACCAGCAGCTTTACTCCATACCTCTCAACCTCTTAGTGCAAGAAATCTGAATAAAGCCTGAAAAAATGGGGGAGCAAAGTCCCAAAAATAGTGACAGATTTTAACTATTGCTATTATAAACTTAGAAAGTTGCTAAAGTAACAGGGTTTGTGTTAACATACATTTTGTGAAGGATTTGAAGTCTGAAACTCAAACGCATGTCATTATTTAGTAACATCAGTCCTCAGATCATCCCAGTGATTTTCCAGAAAACCATAAATTTATGAGAAATTAACCACACATTTGAGGCAAAAATCTGGACACCCTGTGGAAATCTGTACAGTTAAGAGTTATTCTTTCCTAATGTACCTCATTTCCATAGCTGTCTTGATTGTCTTTCCATTCTATGTTTTTCACATATGCAGTTTTAAGACATTGCCATTCTTTTGTAGTGATACCTATTTCCTCTTCTTCCTCAGGTACTAGAGCTCTGAGCATTTTCTTGCTATCCTCTACTTTTGCTGCAGTCAGTTTCTAAGTCTTCAGCCTAGTCTTTTTGATCTTAGAGCCTTCACAGACTACTTCTGACTGTATCCCTAGGAATGATGATGCAATATCTGATTCTATCTCAGTCTCCTTTATCTGCTAGAAGGAAGTCTACCTAAGTTGCATGTTGGCCACTCTTGTATGTGATCTTGTGGCTATCTCTTTTGGTCACTAGTGTGTGTTGGTAACTCTAAGCTCATGACTGTGAATTCTTCTGTAGCTCATCCTGTTAATGAAGAGGTTTGCACAGCTTATTTGACAAAGAAATTAAATTTATTATTTCTCTGTTCTTGGCTAAAGGTTATACTGATTCTGTATTAGCTGCTAGTGCACGTGAGGTTAAAAGTACAAGAGCTTATTTTTGCTCCTATTTTACATCAACTTCTTATTGTCCAAAAAAACTCATTCACTACTAATAGAAATTTAAATGTAAATAACAGTTTAGCTTGTGCTTTGGATATGTCTGTAGACAATTTTGGTATCAGGAAGATAATCCAGGACAACTGGTGGATTATAAAAGGGACTGTAGATTTACAGAAAGCTGTTGGTGAGAAACCTTTGTTTGTTTACAAAAAGAATTAAAGTTTAAAGACTTTATTACAGCATGATAGTACTCTGGCTAAACCTACTCTTACTGATAGACTGAAAGGTACCTATGAGTGTGGGTTCTGCACTGCCTGTAGATATATATATGAGAGTAGTTATATTATGTTACTACATGGTAACATTGTACCAACAGACAGTGGGAGGTTTAATTGCACTTCTAATGGAATTGTTTATATCAGTGTATGCATGGGGTGTGAAGCCTTATACATAGGTATGACCTCAAGAGGCTTTAATAAAAGGATAAAGGGGCATATTTATGCTTTAAAAACTAAGAATTCTGGTAATACTTTGTACAAGCATAGTACTGCAAGTAAAACATTCTAGCAAAATTCTGTTTTTTGTGTTGGAACAAGTACTAGCAGCTAAAAAGGGGGGACTATAAGAATTTTATAGAGAAAAAAGAAACTATGTGGCAGATCAAGTTACAAGCTGACCAAGAACCTGGTTTAAATGCGATAATTTTAGAAGGATGAAAATTAGAAAAAAAAAAAATATATATATATATATATATATATATATATATATATATATATATAATGTTATGGTGGGGACAATGATTTTTTCTGTATTCTTCTATATTTTTAACAGTTTGTGTCTTTAAAAAAACTGAATTGTGATTTAATTATTCTATTATCCTATTATGCTTTTTATATAAAAAGATTTGCATTTGAATAGCATACCTCTCAACTGTACAGATTTTTGCAGAATGTCCACATTTTTGCCTAATATTTTTGGTCCATTTTTCATAAAACTGTGGTTTTCTAGCAAATCATTGGCAAATTATTTATAATTTAAATCAGAAAATAATAACGGACATTTGAGTTTCAGACTTCATAGCCTTCATGAAGTTCATGTTAATGCAAAACCTGTTGTTCTATCTACTTTTTAACTTTGTAAGAGCAATATTTAAAAATTATCCCTATTTTTGGGCCTTTGTCTCCCCCATTATTTATGGCTTTGTCCAGATTTCTTGTGCTAAGAGGTTGAGAGGTATGAGGAAAGTTTATGAAGTCCTTTGGATGAAAAGTGGATAAATAACTTGTGTTACACTTAATTGCTCACATTTATTGCTTCCAGTTTTAGTACAGCAAGTAGCTTTTTTTAATGTCTTGGCCAGTATCAAGCTGTTTGCTAAACAGAAGTCTAAAATGGCATCTCCTTATTTATTCCTCTTGTCCCATGTGGACCCAACCAGCCCTCCTATCTTGTTCTGTCTATGCCAGTGTGGGCTTTCAGGTCAGCCAATACCAACACCAACTTATTTCTCCTGCTCATACTAGTAGATCTCATTTGCTTCCTCACTATTACAGCCCTGCTGTGGGGAACAGGGGGAATAGGCTGAGATTATGAATTCTGCTCTTTCTTTATACCAGAGTCTGACTGCCATGAATCTGAAACTAATTTGGATAATATCCTTCACTATCTTTAGAATACTCTGTCTTATTCAGATATTATCCAACTCCATTACTAGTCTGCACTCCCTCTGAGTAGAAGACTGGTTTCCAAGCCAAGTGACTCTGCTGTACTGCCCTTCCACCTTGCCTTCTGGACACACAGAGTGTCCAGTCTTTTCCTTACCATTATGTAATCCACTTCTAAGGTATATTTGTGAGTAAACCGATATTCAGTGTAAAAAACCTCAATTCATGTTTGGCATGTTGATTGGTTTTACATCTTAATTTACCTAAAATGTGCTATTCCAGGCAACTGGACACAGGGCTACAGGGCTTAATGGCAGGCATACACTAGTCTATAAAGGCACATAGACCCCCCCCTCCTTTAGCATGGGTACCTGGCATAGACCAGGTCCTCATTTTTTGTACTTTATTCTTGGAGACAAGAGCTTAACCCATTATGCCAGCCACAACTGAAGCATTGCAATCATTGAAGAACTAGCGCAAATATCTCAAGAATGCTCAGCCTATAGTGATATACTCCCCTCTGAAGACTGCACTAAATGACAGACAAATTCTGTCAGTCTCCTAAATACACTGGATGAATTGCTGAGTATCCCATCTGAACAGTGATATTTGCATCAGGTCATACTGTCTTGGATGTTACTTGAATGGAGATGATGTATCATCAAGAGGAGCTTGGGCTAGGGATTCTACAGAAAGATAAAGAGACATCCCTTTTAAATATAGCTAAAATACATATGCATGTGCACTCAAGGCTGTCTTCAGAGCAGAGTGGCCCCTTGTGGACAAACTTGCCTATCTTTTTTGTATGTGTGTGTATTTGTGTGTGTGTTCTTGGGGACAACCATTTTTCACAGCATAAGGATAAAGAAGGTAAAAGAAGAGAGCCTCATGCAATGGGTTTCACAATTTAAATGATTTAAAAGCAATGGAAATGGTAAAATGATGGAACTGTGCATATTATAGCAGTAACCTCACAATATATGAAACTTACACCCCCGGATTCACTAATCCTCCATGCAGGACTACTCTAGTCCTGCACGGAAGAGCCAGTCTAAGAGGAGGACAGCAGCGCACCATGCATATTAAGGAAGGTGCGCTGCCTGAACACCTAATGCTACACGGAGCATGGATGAGTGCAGGGGGTGTGTCAGAGAGCAGAACTCTCAGAATAAACATGCCCCTGCAAATTAGAACAGAAGAATGTGTACATAAAAGAGTGAGACCACTCATAGGTAAAGCAGCATGAAAGGCTGAAGAGGATAACAAGGAAGACATAGCAAATGAAGTGACACAGCAATAGCATAGTGGTCAGAGCATCTGCCTAATGAGGAGGCATTCCCGGCTCGAGTCCCACTGCAGCACCTACCATTTTCCATGTGTAATCTGTATACGAACAATTATGTACATTTTATTGCTGTATAACCTACCAAATAACATTTAAATGTGAACTGGAGTTCTGCATGAAATGCACATGTGAAGAGTCAGTGCCATAATGAATAAGTCATCAATAAGCAGGCGTAAGCACAGATAAGTAGTAGTAAGCATATGTAAGCAATAGTAAATGTGTGCAAGTGTGTATGGACGGGGTGAAGCACCGCTGACACAGATCAAGCAAAGGAGACACTAACTGCATGTAATACACTGTGACCGGAAGTCAGCAGTGCTAACCAATGTGCAAACCCACTCACAACCGCTTGAAAGTGCCTTAAGCACACCATATCCAACGGCCGGTGTCAATTGTGGGTCTGTGTAAACAAACAGGGTCAGTCATAGGTATCGCAAAGCATACGTGGCACACAAGGTTGGCCGGTATGCACACGAAACACAGTACCCAGCAATACCAGTCAACATTACCGGATATGTAGCAAAAGAATTAGAGGTATATGTGTTTGTGTGAATACCCATAACTATATAGATATATACCTCCCCTCTCTGTAGCACAAATGTATACATACATAGACAGACATATAAATAAATACCCACAAATACAGCCATACATATGCAGATACCCATACATCTATATGTCGTTAGATATATATGCAGCAATATATATAAATATATATATATATATATATATATATATATATATATATATATATATGTGTGTGTGTGTGTGTGTGTGTGTGTGTGTGTGTATGCAGACATATACATATACATTTTATTTTATTTTACATTTGATGACTGGGAAAGTCTGAATGGACACATGTCCATTTTCAGCGGAGGCCCGGGGAGAAAAGCTCCACTTAATTGCTAAACAGATAAATTTACAAGATACAGCACTGTATTTTTAATGCACACAATATAAACATAATATCTAACATTGCTTCACAGACTTATGTAAAGTACATAGCTGTGTTCATAAGGCAAAACAAATAGCATACAGGAACGTATTTAGTATTTAATTACAGAGATATACGTCAATACCATTGGAGTAAAACGGTTTTAGGAAAGAATAAGAATCCTAGACATTTTGCAGTACTGGGTCATCCTTGGTAGAATCCCTGCATCACTGCAATGTAGTCGATTAGCCTGGGGAGTCACATGGGCACAGCCAGTTTCTAAAATAGTGGGTTTTGAGTAGTTTCTTAAATTGTGGAGTGGAACTTGTAGAAGTAATGTCATTAGGAAGTGAATTCCAGGTTTTTGCTATTGTACAGGCAAAGAGAGTTTACCAGCTTCATTCTTATCTTTGATGACTTTTATGAGATTTTGGTCTGTTGATCTTAAGACTCGGGTGGTGGTGTAGGGTTGTATTAGATTTCGTAGCATGGGGGTTTTGTTAGGGAGGTAGAACAGTTTGTGGGCTGTGGAGAGCTGTGTAGTAAGAAGTAGATGGGGCAACTCAAGCCATTTGAGCTGTTTGAGGGAATTACAGTGATGGTCCCTATTAGCACCTGTAGCAAACCTGGCAATCTTGTTATAGCAAGCTGCCATTTTGTTTTGCTCGCTGTGGCGAAGATTAGTCAGAAGTGGGGAGGCATACAGTAGGGTGGATAGTAGGTGAGTTCTAGCAATAGTGGCTTTGGTATTGCTGGTTATGAATTGCCTGTTTCTATACAAGAGACCAAGCTTTTTGTGTACATTTTTGATTGTTTGGGCTATGTGTATGTCACATTTAAGATTGTTATCGATTACTACTCCTAGGAGTTTAGTGTGTGATGTTGGGGTGATCACAATATTAACTTTGGAGTTTATGCTGAAATCATTGTTTAGTGCAGAAGATATATATATATATATATATATATATATATATATATATATATATATATATATATATATATATATATGGATTCACTTCATAACATTGAAATATCAAAATACTGAAACTCAAAACACTGAAACCAAAATACTGAAAGCTCAAAATACTGAATACTCAAAATACTGAAACTCAAAATACTGAAAACACATATTATGCGTAAACTCAGCTTAAACAACATAAATCATAACAATGTCTACCAAATATATGCAGGGGGGCAAGCCCCCCTGCACCCCCCATGTGGGGGGCTGCGCCCCACACCCCCTGCTAATTAAATATATCAACTCCAAGATTGCACATAGTGTAGTTAAGTGCAATCTTGGAGTAGATATATATAATTAGCAGGGTGCAGGCGCTTGCCCCCTGCATATATTTGGTAGAAATTGTTATGATTTATGTTGTTTAAGCTGAGTTTATGCATAATATGTGTTTTCAGTATTTTGAGTATTCAGTATTTTGAGCTTTCAGTATTTTGGTCTTCAGTATTATGAAGTTTTGTCATTTTCAGTATTTTGAAGTTTCAGTGTTATGAAGTGAATCCACATATATATATATATATATATATATATATATATATATATATATATATATATATATATGTGTGTGTGTGTGTGTGTGTGTGTGTATGTGTGCATAGATATACACAGATATATACCTATGATAAGATATAGCACCTAAGAATGACATATGTTCACAGGCCATGCCAATGGAGTGGGTAGTGTGTACTGGTGTGGCCAGACCCGACCTGCACCCGGAGTAAGGAAGTGTGCTGAAGGGAATGTGCAGTATGGGAACCATGGGTATGAAATTATGGGCCTATCTGTGTTGGTGTTAGCGGGAGTGGTTCTATGTGGATCGCCCCCGGGATGTTAGCAATAGTGCACATTGGGCAGAGCCGATGCCCAACGAGCAGCCATGCCTGGTACGAGTCCCACTGCAGCAAAGTCAAGTTTACATGGCAAAGGATGGTATAACCAGATGTGCTGTTGCAAACCCACTAAATTACACCAAAGAACACTTGGTGGCAATACCCCACTGTAGGCATGTAAGCCGGACATATTGTCATCACAAGGTAGTATTGCTGTCCAGACCTCTCAACTGTCCCTGCTATAGATGCCAATATTAGGTCTGTCCCTCTTAATCCCCCTGAAAACTGGTGAGTGCTGAAGAAAAGGTGGTGAATTGCCCCTAATAAATAGTGATAGTAATTCAGAGTTATAGACGTTTCACGTCAGAAATCCTATATAAATCCACATTCTGTAATTCTGCAAATGTTTCAATTTAATACTACAAATATTTAGAAACTGTCCCTGATTATTTGAGGAGTTGTCCCTGATTCTGTTGAGGTTTCCTCTAATCAGTTGAGAGCTATGTTGCTGTCCTCACTCCCACCCAGGAGTGTGATTGTCCAGACCTACCCCCAAATGCAGGGTATATACACAGCTGTTGCTGTAGAAGAAATGGCCAGCTGTGGACCTTTCCGTCAGCCGTCCTGCACATCCCTGGACAAGTCTCCTACTATCAGCCCCTCTGTGTGGCCCAGTAACACCACGTACCTATCAACTCCTGTTGCATTCGTAGTAATGTCGACAGTCACAAGTAGGTAACACCCTCTACACAACTATATTGGCAGAATCTGGAACCCCCAACCCAGGTGTATTACTGCAGCTGCCCCAGACTACACATGTAAAAACACATGAAGGGAAAACCCAAGCACACTTGGATCACCACCTGGTGAAGTCCACCAGTCCCCAACACTCCAGATCCCTACACCAACTACTGACACTGACACCTCCTGTCCTGCCTTGCATATATATCTCAACACCCTGCAAACCTGCACTACCGTACCCCCACCAGTCATTTGAATGGACCGACTATACAGTCAAAATGACCCCCCTCCACCTACCCACCTACACCTCCACTATTCACATCTACTCTACTACACAGGTATGGCATATGTAAACATAACCCGAATACCTGAGTGTAGCCTAACCAGAAATGCTAAACCCGAATTCCACTTAACCTTACACTGACCTTCGTGAACAGTCATACCTGACATGTACACCTGACTTAAGCATGTATAATGCCTACATGTACATGAAGTAGCATGGGGGTATGTGGCAGCAAGCGGGAGTACGCCTGTGTGTGTGGGGGGTGGGGTACTCAGATTAAGCAAAGTCGAAGCTAACAGGTTTAAGAAACTGTAACTGGAGGTTAGCAGTGCTTACTGTCACACAAACCCATGCAAACCCGTGTGTCCTGCCCAGCAACAAAATAAACTGCCTCTGCAAGGCTCGAATCCAGGACCCTGTACACTATAGTCATAGTAGTCACCCATTAAACCATCATAGCAATACAGATAAATGAGGTATCGGCAAACTAATCCTCACCACAGGTAAATCAAAACAAAGATGTGAACTGAATCTATGTATAGTGTGAAGTGGTCTACCTTGCTACATAACATAAATATGTGAATTGGAGTACTGCAGTAAGCATAGATGTGAGGTGTTATTGTAATAAAGTGGAGAAGTCCCCAGGTCCCTATACAGTGTATGCACACATGGGTCATGGATATCAGAAACATAAAACCTGTAGTGAAGAATAAATTATTGCCAGAAGGCAAATATAGTGTAAATTAACTATTAAGCAATGCTAACCGCAGCACAGCTCAACTTAGTAAGAGTAAGTAATGTGTATGGGAGCCAATAAAATCTGCCTACCGGTATACCCCTATAAGCACTGCCAACCTTAGGTAAGCAGGTGTACCCATAGCTTAGCCTCTTCAAACCCATCCAATCATGGAAAAGTGCAGGTAAATGGCCGTATATAAACCACACAGGCGGGAATACGTGCCATAAGTGGTTGTAGCTTCCTAATGCAGGCAGAATGGCTGGTGTGGGTGAAGGCACTCATTTTAGAGTGCAGCGCTGGTGCATCAAGGAGACACAACTCATGGTATGACTCCTGGTACAACACCATGAGGAGAGACCACTGCAGGGCTAGTACCAGGGCTCGCAGTATAAAATGGAGGCCTGGGACAGTCTCCCCGTGACCTAACAAGTGCCACAGGTATCCTCTGGACTGGTGATCAGGTCAGCTGACCTGAAGTGGTGGAGGTGGGATGTACTGGAACAGTGGCTCCAGCAGTCTTGGCAGATGGCTAATGCCCCAGAACTGAGTAACTACTCATTCCACTAAGTAGTTAAGAATTGCCTAGCTTCTGTATACTATCAATATGTATGGCTACATATCACTGTATACCTCTGACATCTGCAGATGAGCGGGCTGTGAACCAGCAAGCCCACGATGCTAGGTTGTAAAGGCTGTGATGCAGGTTTGTATTCCTCTGCATGTACTGTCATAACAAATAAATATAAGAGCCTTAGAAAGTATCATACCAGTTGGAATAAATGTGTAATATTCTGTGAATAAAGGTATAACCACTGGAGTGCTTCTGTGTACTCTTCTGTCATGTGTAGTTGAACTGTTGCATACTATAAATAGTACTGTTGTATTAAGCAGTGTTACCCATGCTGAGCTTTGCAGATAAAATGTGTATGAAGATCTGTATAACAATGTTGGAAGTGCCAAGAGGTCAGTCATATTGTACACATGAGTGATATCAATTCCCTGATGGCACAGTGTACTGTGATGTTAACTATATTTTTGTTGTCACACATAGCAGGGGTTTGAATCCCAGGATTGCTAGTAATCTGTATGCATAATCGTACCCCACAACTGTATGGATTTTGTTACAATGTTCAGATAGAAAGCTGTATGTATAATTACACCCAACTGTACAGAATTTGCTAGAGTGTTCAGCTAGACAGTTGTATGCATATTCATACCCCACAACTATTCCAGTCTGTCCAGCATGTACAGATAAATGGCCCATATCACCAGCCTGGTACCCTGTCCCCCTGAAAAAGCAGTGTGAGGAAGCCAGAAATGTAGGCATCTGTTAACGACATATAACTGAAAGTCAAATATGTACATAGTCATAGAATGTGTAGGAAAACAAACCTGTCATTTTAGACCCTCACCCAAAGTGTATGACAGCAATACACAACAAATGTTGCATTAACACCTGCATCTTGTCACGGCTGTATGTAAGACACAGGTCACGTATATAATAATCTATAAACATACCAGTGTACAATATAAGGCCATTGGGTAGTGCCATAATATGTGTGAGGGAAAGATCACTGCAGTGACTAGGAATGTCATGAAAACTACAAGGATATGTCAGTTGTTAATTGAACACTCTCTCACCCCTACCATATGTGCGAAATAACCCAATGACACTCCTCAACTGGTATGTGTACACTCCAAACATTTGTTGGGATGTATGTCCTAATGGGTTATACATATTCACATTTGTGTCTATGCCTGTGCCACGTTAAAACACACCCATATTGGTGGCCTGTTGCCATCAATGACACCTGCATGCTCTTATGGCCACTGTTGTTCCATATATGCATGTGCTCTGCTTACTCTGCAACTGTGTTAAATCTGGTGTGTCGGGTTAATGGGAATATCTATGCATGCTGTTATAACTAATCCTGAATGCTGTTGACTGTTACTAACCCATATCTGCCATAAACCAGTGACAACACAGTTTGTATGGGAATGCCAGTCCCAGCGGACCCACCTGTCCCACCCCAGCTGGCCATGGCACCGGGCACCAGCACATCTGGGGCCCAGCCTGGGACCTCCTCCTCCGTGGGCCCTGTGCCACCTTCGGGAAGAACCGCTGCAGGGGATGGGGCTCATCCCCCCCTTGGAGCGGGTACAGAGGGGAACCTGTCACCCATCAACAGGTCCAGGCCGTGGTGTGTAGGGAACTCGATCTGGAGTATCGAGAGCAGCTACGCCAACTTGAGGGCCGAGTGGCACAATTAGATGGTGAGCCTGTCCTTCCTACACAGCCCTACAGCACAGCCACCTTCAGGGCAGTGAAGGTGCAGGGGTGACTGGCCACGGGTGGGGACCCCAGTCCCACTGTTTCTGGTTGGGCGCTCATGGGCTTGCGACTTCCAAACACCCCTCCCGGTCCAAGGTGTTTACCCCCACGTGTCATATACCAGCCCTGTATGCATCTTGTGTGCCTTGTCTGTTAACCTACTCAAACTCCCTCCGCAAATATACCTACTACCCCTCCCCAACATCGCACTCTCACCTGAAAAATAAAAAAAAGGGCAATCTGTTCCCACAACAAAATTTTGACCCATATATAGCCATCCATTTTGCACATGTGTCCACTGGACACATGTAATCTGGTCTATTTGGCATCACAATGAATATATGTTGTCCTCAACCCTCCCCCAGGGGATTGAGGGTCCAAATGTACCTGCAAATATAGTGTATATGCACAGCTGTTGCTGTAGAAGAAATAGACAGCTATGGACCTTTCCTATAGCCTTCCTGCACATGCCTAGCTATTTTCCCTACTGTCTTTCCCTCTTTGTGCCCATTTTTTACCACTTTCCTATCAACCCCTTTTTCTTTTATTTCAAATAAATTAGCATGGGGGTAAGTGGCAGTCAGCATTTTTAAACAGCAGTAAGTGGGTTTGTGTGGGCTTGCGCAGGGGTAAGCTATGCCTACACAGGTTGAGAAATCAGAATTTAACTGACTATACAAAACCATAAGGGGAGGTTAGCAGTGCTTACCATCATGCAAACCCACGCAAACCCACTGACAACTGCATAAAAGTGTCTTAATTCCTCTGTAGCCAATGTCCCTTGTTCTAACCAGCAACAAAATGTAATGCCCCTCCAAGGCTCGAACCCAGGACCCTGCACGCCATACAAAAAGTGATCTACCACTAAACCATGGCAGATATACATAACCTGATGTTTTCACAAACATATCATCCAGGACAACAATACAGGAAATGTAGTAATATTATACCACACAACCAAGTTATGCAATAATCCTGGACAAAGTGTGCCAAAATGTGTGTAAAATTAAGGATATATGTCAAATACTGCTCTAAGACACCTAAAATGTTGCTAGTCACACAGTGATATGTATTAGAACATATATCTTGAAGGAGGTGAAGTCTGAAACATAAAAGTGTTGGCACTAGTTACTGACTACAGTCCTGTGATCATCCATGTCAATTGCCAGCAGAATGAGGTATAGGCTAAAAATATGATCCTAACATGCATGGACATATGTACAGATATATATCTGGAAATGTAGACAGATAGACAGCAATATATATATATATATATATATATATATATATATATATATATATATATATATATATATATATATATATATATATACATATATATATATATATAGATGTATATATATATATATATATATATATATATATATATATATATATATATATATATATATATATATATATACATACAGATAGAACTGTGTATAGTGTTACTACATGGGAACAAACACCTGAACCACTAACTACAACATAACAGACCATATGCACTGTTATTGGGGGTGGGGGCTTAAATGAGGGATACCTGGTAATTAGTGCTATGTTAACCCCCACAACCCTAACGGATATGCTGCGCAATCCAATTCCCAGCACATGCATTTGTTGGCTGCAGGACCTTCCACGACACAGCCACAATGCTTTACAGTAAGCAAATTCACCTGTAAATGTCAGGCCGATATCTGTAACATAACATGCAGAAAAGTCATTTTAATGTAGGGAATGTACAATGTGGAAGGGGTAGACATCACAATGGTTCATATATGCACACATATCTATAAGTTGACAAATATGTTCAGGTATATACAACTATATGTCTATATATATATATATATATATATATATATATATATATATATATATATATATATATCATCATCATCATCCCCTTTTTCCTATTTACATGGGGTCAGGGTATCGTATTAACTGTCGCCAACTCTCTCGATTCAGTGCCACTCTCCTACCTTCTTCAGCACTCATGCCTGACTGTCACAGATCTTCTTTCACACAATCCATCTGCCTTTTTGCTGGATGCCCTTGCTTCCTCTTACCTTCTTCCTGTCTTTCCCAAATCTCCCTCACCAGATTGTCTTCTGCTTTACTGCACATGTGCCCATACCATCGTAATCTGTTTTCTTTGATCTTTTCTGCAATTGGAGCTACTCTGGCTTCTGCTCTTATGTCCTCATTTCTTCGCCTGTCCCGCAGTGTGCATCCTACCACCTTTCTCAGGCACTTCATTTCCATCACCTCTAGCATTGTCAACTGTTCTGCCTTTACTGCCCAGGTTTCTGTACCATACAGGAGTACTGGTTGCACCATTGTCTTGTACACCTTACTTTTCAGCTTCTTTGGCATTCTTCTGTGATATACTACACCTGATACTTTATGCCAGTTGGCTGCAGCCCCTTTGATTCTAGCTTTGACCTCATCATTCAGACTACCCTTCACCTCAACCACCCCTCCCAGATACTTGAAGCTGTTTACCTGTTCCACTATCTTCCCATCTATCTCTATTCTCAGCTTCTTTTGATTTCCCCAGTCTGCTGCCATTACCACTGTCTAATCTGTGCTTAGTTTCATCCCATGTGCCTTCAGATTTGCATTCCATTCTCTTATCCTTTGCTGAAGTTCTAGATCAGAGTCTGCCTGTACTGCCACATCGTCTGCATACAACAGCTTTGTTGCTCTGACCCCTCCAACCTGTTTGCTGATATAGTCCATTACCAGTATGAACAGCAGTGGCCTCAGAGCTGAACCCTGGTGTACACCCACTCCCACTGGGAACCCCTCAGTGAGGCCAAACACTGTTCATACTTGAGTCACTGGGTCCTTGTACATAGCCTGTACTAATTCTACCAATGTTTCTGGAACTTCAAACCACAGCAGTACTGCCCAGATCAGCTTTCTTGGGACCTTGTCATATGCTTTCTCCAAGTCTAGGAAAGCCCAGTTTGACTCTCTCCTCTTCTCTGGTTTCTTCTCAAGTATCTGTCTCAATGCAAACATCGGGTCAATTGTGCTGCATCCTGATCTGAATCCGAACTGTTCATCTATCTTACATTCTATATTCTGCATATCCATTTATCAATCACCCTCTCTAGAACTTTCATGCAATGTTGTAGGAGTTTGATGCCTCTGTACTGTCCACAGTTGTGGATGTCCCCTTTGTTCTTATACACTGGGACAAATATGCTTATTCTCCAGTCATCTGGAATATGCCTTTCTCGCCACACTGCAATTAGTACCCTCAGGAGCCATTTCTCCCCTAGCTCACCCAGCATCTTTATCATATCTGCTGTGACCTCATCTGAGCCTGCTGCTTTCCCTGACTTCATTTTCCTTAGTGCTGCTCTTACTTCTTCTAAGCTGGGCTCCTCTTCTCCTCTCATTGTAGGCTGTTTCTGGGGCAGTACCACTTCTGTGGGGTTTTCTTCATTCAGAAGCTGCTGGAAATACTCCTTCCATCTGCCTTTGATGTCCTGTGGGCTGGTAAGCAGGTTGTTGCTGGAATCCCTTATGAAGGGTGTCTGACTATCTTCTTTATCTTTCTGTCTTTGCCTTGCAACCTGGTATAGTTTCTTTGTGCCCCTTACTGAGTCACTTTCCAGAAGCTGATAGAGTGCCTCTGATACCCTATTCTTTGCTATTGCAACTTCTTTCTTAGTTTCTTTGTTAGCCAACCAGTAGTCCTTCCTAGCTTGGTCAGTCTTTTCAATCTCCCACTTCTTCCTGCACTCCTTCTTTCTTTTGATTACTTCCTGCACTTCTGCATTCCACCACCAGCTTTCCTTATGTACCTTATTTCCATACCTGGCTTGGCCACATATCTTTTCTGTAGTCCTAACACATGCTGTTTTTAGGCACTGCCACTCTTCTTCAACTCCACCTATTTCCTCCTTCACAGACCAGATGGCTTAGTGGTTAAGGTCTTCACCTCCAATGCACAAGGTACAAGGTTCGATCCTGACCTCCGACTAATGCCTGTTTGGAGTTTGCATGTTCTCTCTGTGTCTCTGTGGGGTTTCTCCCATGTTCGAAAAACATGCTGAGTGTTTCCATCTCAAACTCACCAATGAATGGAACTGTGGGCAGCAGCACAGATTCTACATGGTGCCCAATGGGAGGAAGAGTTGTAAAAAAAAAAAGACCAACCGCTTTGGGCATCTATTGTGGTGTGCAGTATCCTCAAGATAGGAGAACACAGATCACAAACTGTGCACCGTGGCAGGGCTAGCCACTCGACAGTGAAAAATATGTCTCTAGGTGATTTGGTCATGTTGACTGTCACCAAAAAATGGGCATGGGTAGTTACCGGTGATAAGTGGGTTGAGGACCCGGCCTCTCTCTGACCCATGCCAGGGACCAATGCTAATGGTGGGAGGGGTATATGTGCCCCTATTGGCCAGTGTGTGCCCGTCATAAAAGCCCAGCAGACCTGGGTCAATATGCTACTGGCTGGCCGGTTTCCAGCCTGGGTTACCTGGGATAGCTCTGTTGAGTGAAAGCTGGACATAAAACCAACCATTACATGAACTGAGAATTGCTATGCTTAATGTAGGTTCACTGACAGGATGCAGCTTAGAAGTGGATGACATGATGATACGGAGGAGGCTGGACATCCTATGTATCCAAGAGATGAGATAGAAGGGCAGTGCAACAAAGCCACTTGGCTCTACTACTCAGGTGGTGGACAGGCTAGAAATGGTGTGGAATTGTGGTGAGACAGAGGCTTCAGAAGTCAGTGAGGGATATCATCAGAATTAATGACAGATTCATGGCAATCAGAGTCCAGTGTAATGATAGGACAGTATTCATAATCTCAGCCTATGCCCCACAGCAGGGTTGTGATAGTGAGGAAAAGAGTACATTCAGACAGCAGTTGTAGGACCTACTAGATAAAGCAGGACAACATGAATTGGTGTTGATAATGGGTGACTTAAATGCACATACCGTGACAGACAGAACAGGATATGAGGATTGCCTGGGTCCACATGGGTGGAGCAATAGGAATAAAGAAGGAGAAGCCATTCTAGACTTCTGTCTGGCAAATGGCTTGATAGTAGCCAACACATGGTTCAGAAAGAGAGACGGTCACAAGATCACATACAAGAGTAGCCAACATGCAGCTCAGGTTGACTTCCTTCTAGTAAGGAAAAGGCACTGGGGTAGAATCCATGATTGCAAAGTCATCCCCAGTGAAACAGTCAGTTCACAGAATAAACCAGTAGTTGCCACAATCAGCTGCAAGCAGTGGTCAGAGAAGGCTCAAAGGTCAACAGAGACCAGGCTGAAGACCTGGAAGTTGACTGGAGAGAAAGTACAGCAGTTCAAGGAATTACTCAGGGCTCTAGCACCCCAAGAAGAGGATACATATATAAATATATATATATATATATATATATATATATATATATAGATATATATATAGATATATATATATATATATATATATATATATATATATATATATATACACACATATACACAAA
This sequence comes from Protopterus annectens, assembly GCF_019279795.1. NCBI lineage: Eukaryota > Metazoa > Chordata > Ceratodontiformes > Protopteridae > Protopterus > Protopterus annectens. Next base: position 175,979,552 of record NC_056751.1, read on the forward strand.
CAAAAGGTATTAGTAGCCATACATATGTAGGAGTAGTATGGAAGTACTGGGTACAAAGTATATCTCTCAGCCACCAGCCCTGTAACTAGTACCTGTGAAATGTGTAGTGTGGCAACCATTCCCACAAATGAGAATACTTACATTAAACATATACCCACTCACAATTCAAAGGACATGACATGACACACAGGTATGCATACACAGAAAACCTTTATTTGTGTACTATACAAAAATGTATGCCATTGCTTACAGCACATGAAGTCTGACATATGTAATCAGTGATGAATGCAAGGCCCAAACAAAACAGTAGATGCAAGCAATGTGGATATATAACATACTATGTTGTCCAGGCCAAGGCCTTCAATAAGTACAACAGTAGACAAAGGATTTGCCTTCAAGATAGGTAACAATAAACAATTACTGATGTATTTCAGCAGCCTCCAATTACACCCTGTAATCAAGCCCTAGGGGGGAATGTAATAGTTGTGGTAATGTCAATGTATCGGTCAGATGTATGGACCCTGACCAACATATTTTGTGGGAGTCCACAATTTGACTGGGATGGTAGCAGGAATGCTACCAGTAAATAATGATAGTCCATTACCCAGCAACCCCTAACTGTATCACAGCAGGACAAAGCCTGCCTTATATGTGGAGGCCAGAGGCTGGCACATGTGGCCATACTTGTAATATTGCTGTTACACATCCTGGATATTGCTGGAGTTACAGGATTTGTTGCAACATACCCTTATGCAGGAATACGACATCCCAAACACAAATGGATGTAGCCATGTACTGATAGCTTGCAAAAGACAGACTGCCAGTGATATATGTAGAGCAAGACCTGTGTAGTGCACAGACCAAACCAACCACAAAATCCACTGGCCATCATGTGTATAGGCCCACAGTTGAGAGCTATGCAGACAGACTGCATTCCATCCTAAACAACTATGTACACACAAACACTTCAAGACAAGCAATATACAATGCACATATGAACACTACTCACTCTGTCTGTAGGTCTGGAACCTCATACAAATGTGTAATTTGGCCTCTGTCTGCAATTCCTGCTGCAAGAGGTATTGCAGACTGCTGTCTGTACCACTGCTGCCCACATACAGGAAGGTTGTCTTCCATACTGGAAAGGTTAAGGGACAACGCCCACATGAATCAGTATTTGATAGTACTGGGTTGCCATGACAGTGGTTATCTGATGTACTACACAGCAGGCTGCATGCAATTAGCAACTGTTGCACACTGATTGGTGCAGATCCCATCACCTGATTATGTGCATCACTTACAAAAGCCATGCTGCAATCCATTCAAACCAACTCAATCACTCTAGTGGAGAGAGAGAGAGAGACAGAAAGAAAGAGACAGAGAGAGACAGAAAGAGAGAGACAGAGAGAGAGACACACCCACAGTGAAAAGAAGAAAATAAAGTAAACTTTAAACAACAACAGGCAGTCACAGCTGCCAGAAAAACAAATGACAGTTCTGTAAAACATATACGTATGTAATTGAAAGTAGTATGTGGTATAGAATAATAGGAAATATGATGTGGAATGTTTATATGTGCCATCTGTAGTTGTTCCTGCAATGAAGTTCTGCTGAACAACTGCTCTGGACAATACTGTCTGCCCCTGTAGGCAGCGGGACATACCCGCCAATTGTTTCAGATCAGCAAGGAATGACAAAGATTTAAACCATAATATGTGTGTTTGGTATGTTAGTGTGGGCAATAGCTGGTAGTGGAAGTACTGCCATCATGATAGACACATGGGTGTCAGAGCACACCACACGCAGGATAGTCATGTTAATGTTTAATGCAGCATGCACAAATGCCATAGGTGTATAATAGGCTTACCAGCAATCTCTCACCATATATACCACCCTAATGTTAGTCTGTGTTCATATGTGACACATGGCTGTAATGCAGTAAGACAGAACAGTGCAGCTGTGAATGAAAGACATTTACAGAATGTGGATCAGATGTCTGTATGCACCCCACATATAGATAATTATCTGTGTGATATATAATTAGACATGTATGCTTACAGATATACAGACAGTCATATAGATGTAGGTATATAAACACCCACAAGTTATATATGCATATACGTATATGTATCTATATATATATATATATATATATATATATATATATATATATATATATGTATACATAATAGTCTGTAACAGGCCAGCAGAGATAGTGTCCCTGCATTAGCACAAAGCATGGCACAAACACATCACACAAAGCTTGGTACAATACAACATATGTCCCATTGGTAGGTAAGCAGCTGATATACCAATTGCATTCTGTGAATGGTTTGTTGTAGATGCTATGGTGGTGGGAGACAAAGATGTGCATGGTAACCCTGCTGTATGAGTTGCACTGACCTGTTTCCATCTTTATGTCTTCCAGGGAGGATGCCCCAAATCCATCTGCCAACCTACAAAGCTGCCAAGACATAGGTCATAGTATCATATTTGGTGCAGCACTATGAACAGCTGTTTAGATGGACAGCCCAAGATCAGCAAGAAAGGACCACCCTGTGGAATCAACTAGTCCACAGAGTCAATGATGTCAGACTGCATAACCACAGCTATGAGCAGGTCTGTCATCATTGCAGTGACCTGCTTCGCCATGTACGTTGGCATGCTGCTGCTGTATGGAGAGACCACCTCACAACGGGGGGGGGCAAGCCGACCATCCACCCCTCACCTGTGTGGAGGAGCTACTCAGGAGCCTTGTGGCACCTGCCCACCTGTAGCACCAACAACTGGCAGGTGCATTGTGGAGGTAGGTGCCACCAACACACTGGCTGAGGAGTGTGCAGGTAAGGCCCCAGGGCATCAGTACACCCCTTGTGTGTATGCATCTGCATCTGTACAGGTACATCATGCAAATCTGAGATGTCATATACATAGTCTGTTGCTGTGTAATAGTAATAAACAGATGTGGATAAGCTATAGTATTGTGGACCCCTACTGTAGATGTAATGTAATGCTGCACTCACCCTTTACGAATGCCACTGCTGTGGCTACTGACAACAACATTCTCACACTCTCATGTAGGTCCATCCAGGATACCACCACAGCAGCAGCCTGTAGCTGGTGAGTATGATTCATGTTCATGTATGACAAGACACTGTGCATGTAATGGCTATGGAATATTCCATGCATACATCTAACACACCTACCTATACTGCATGCCATACACGTTCATGTTTTGTTGTTGTGAAATGCACTGTGTCACAGTAGTGACCATGCTGGGGTAATGGAAGGATACAAGAGACATATGCAAGATACCTAACATCCTGCCATTGTGCAATGTGTCCACAGGGATGGAGAGTATGGCAGGACACACGGTCTACAGTAGGGACATGGTGAAACACCACCCTCATGGCTGTAACTGCACACAATCAGGTTATGTAACTGTGGCAGATGTAACCCTGACCCCACAGCAATAGTGACAGCAGTGTGTGCACTCCAAGGGATGTGCACATGAGTAGACCTTGCAATCATGCAGAGTTCTGGGACATGTGTAGGGTACCCAGTACAGAAATGGTAAGGTCTGGTGAGTGTCAGTGTAATAGTCCTGTACTGGTCATGCATGCCCTGCTGATGTTGTGATCTGTAAAGCAGACATCATGCATTCACAAATTTTATTTGTTCACATATCATCCCAAGTATGAGGTGCTGTAACACATAGGGGCTGTGAACATTGGAGCTGACATAACAGACACAATACTACATAAGCAGCAATGGTTTGTACACCTATGTGGTATGGTGCACAGTACAAGGCGGGGTGCAGAACAGGTCAAATGAAGTAACACTTCATTCAAGGATGCAGTGTTAACAAGGGGAAGGGCCAACACCTACCAACACATCCCATGCATCACACACATGTATACTGCCACCATGATGAGGTCACTATGGTTACACTGCATGCTGTTGAGCACCAAATGTAATGCATGCTGACAGAAGGGTAATGGGAGGACTGTGTGTACAAAAGGTGTGCAACCCCACACAAATGTGTGTGTGTGTGTGTGTGTGTGGGGTGTTGAATGTGTGTGTAAGTGCAATTTGATGGAGTGTGGTCGATGCATGTCTGATGTGTGTGTACATGTGTGTCTGTTTGTGCGGGTGTCCATGTATGCACAGGTGATAGTGGGATTGATGACACGGCAGTACTTCTTGGGATTGTGCTGTAGATGTAGTGATACATGAGACACCAGGACAGCCTGTCTGATATGTAAACACTAGACAGCTGATAGCATAACAAGGTCTGTAGCACAGAACATGCATTGGGAGGGTAAGTACATACCAGGTATACACATCATAATGCCAGCAGCAGATATATAATGAGCTACTCACATATGCAGCACTACTAATGCAATGGGGAATTACCAGACTACATCAGTGAGTGTATCCAGGTATTACTGTTGTCCGCATGAAGGGTTGATTGTGCAGCAGATGTGGCATGGACTGATCAAGACTGTAGTATGAGGCTCTGGTGTGTGACATATGTAGTGATTGTAGCAGCCCCAACCATATAGGGGCCATGTACACCATGCAGGATGGGGAACATCTGTAACTAAATATGGGACTGTCTGTAAACCCAGGGTAAGGGAGGTAGTAAGGTGGACTGTCAGTGTTTGTGTGTGTGTGTGTGTGTGTGTGTGTGTGTGTGTGTGTGTGTGTGTGTGTGTGTGTGTGTGTGTATGTGTGTGTGTGTGTGTGTCTGTGTGTGACTGTGAGTGTGCGTACTGTTATGCAATGCTGTGCAGGTCTTAACGTGTGTGTTTGTTTCCCCTACAGGTGGCAAGGTGGGTCAGGTTCTCTCCTGCATGCATACTGAGTTAGGTGTCCATACAGACACCGATGATGATGATGGTACTGGTGAGGCACAGGTGGGTTTGTCAGAGGCTGACACTGTGCCTATATGTGTCATCACCCTCCTAGCCACCCCAAGCCCACACACAGTTCCAGTGCCCCTACAAACCCCATCACACGTGTCCATAGCAGAGGGACAGTTGGCGGTTGGTGCCAGTGACCAGGAAGGTGTGGTGTCTATGCCAACTGTGTCGGGTCACAGTTGGCATAGCCAGATAACTGGTAGGCCAACACATCAGCAGATGTACTATGGTGTTTGTGGGAGGGCCACTGGTCATCATGCCCCTGGCAGAGGTGCCACAACTGGTACAACTAGGAGCATGTTTCAGGCTGTAATGGAGGCACAGGCACATGTGGACATACACACCAGACAGGGCCTGAGGCTGCAGAGGGCTGCTTTCTCATCTGTAAGTGGCACCCTCCATGACATAGCTGCTGCCGTCTGTGAACATACTGAGGTCTTGGATAGAGGGTGGGGTGAGATGGTGGGCCTCCTTGACCGTGGAATGTCCGTGCTTGAACATGTGGTGGGAGTGGTGTGACGTCCACATGGATGTAGGCCAGAAACAACAGCAGCTGGTGGTCAATGTGGACATGCCAGGACACCAAGCCACTCCCGTAATGGCAGTACCAGCCCCAGCACACCACTGGGGGTGCTGTCCACACCACACCACAGCAGGCCTCATGCAAGTGGCCCTGGCAAGTCCCAGGTGGGACATGGTTCCAGCAGACACCTGTCATCATCAGGGGAGAGTAGCACCTCAAGGTCTGTACCTGCATGTGCCCATGGAACCCCTGGCAGGCACAGTCAGCTTGTCCATTGCCGGAGGCACTGAACTGCACACCTTGCCAGGTATGATCTGCAGCTGTCCAACAACACCTGTATAGGGTGGCCACATGGCAGGATTGTGTGCATGCATACTCACACACTATGCAACCACACCTTGGGTGACCCCATACCGACACACACCACATCACCATGCCTGAATCATTGAACCAAACCCCTCACCCACACTCATGTTGACACATGTATGGACCACCCTTGGCCTCTGGCAAACCAGCAACACACCCTGTGCATATGATGATACCTGTGCCACATCCCTGTCATCCATAACATCGATGCAGGGACAGGCTAATATGGTTCTGATGCACACATATTATAGAGTTCTGTAATGTACTGCAGTGTAAGATGTTGTCAGGGATATGTGTAACGCATACATGTCATGTAGTGTAGCCATGCAGCTATGATGCATTTCAGCTGTGAGTAACAGTGATTATCTCCATAATGTTATCCATTTGTGTTGCAGGTGTACATGTCTCAGCAGGAGGATGGTCTGCAGTCATATTTCACAAGAGTATGGCACTGTGGTGACACCATGGTGACTGTCCACGGGTGATAACCTCAGTCCCACTGTTACCACTAGGGGGCTTGTGGGCTTCTGATATCCCAACACCCCTCCCATCAAGGTGTTCACCCCCCACATGTGTCATATACCACCACTGTATGCGTCGTGTGTCATGTCTGTTAACCTACCCATCCTCCCTCCCCACATATACCTACAGCCCCTCCCCAATATCCCACTCCCACCTGAAAAGATTATGGAAGGGCAATATGTTCCCATGAAACAATCTCACCCCATACATGGCTGTCCATTCTGCACACATGTCCACTGGACACATGTAATCCAGTCTAATTGACATCAGAATGAATTTATGTTGTCCTCGCCCCTCTTCCAGGGATTTGAGGGTCCACATCTATCTCCAACTTCAGTGTTTATGCACAGCTGTTGCTGTAGCGGAAATGGGCAGCTATGGACCTTTCCTACAGCCTTCCTACACATGCCTAGCTATTTCCCCTACTGTCTTACCCTCTTTGTGCTCCTTTTTCACCACTTTCCTATCAACCCTTTTTTCCATTCCTTTTAAAGAGGTTAGCATGTGGGTAAGTGGGAGTGTTCTGGCCAGCAACAAAATAACCTGCCTCTGCAAGGCTCATACCCAGGACCCTGCACAACATACACAAAGTGATTTTCCACTAAACCATGGTAGATATACATAACCCCGATGTTTCCACAAACATATCATTCAGCCCAGTCATTCAACAGTACAAGGTATGTATTGCAACATATAGCTGTATGTGTGTGAGTAAATATTTTAATGTCTAAACAGGTACAATATATATATATATATATATATATATATATATATATATATATATATATATATATATATATATATATATATATATATATATATATATATATATATACACAAGCCACCCATACGAATGACATTCATAACCTGCAACACATACCCACAGAGATATCAAATGGTATAACACCACACACAGGTGCCCATAAATGAATGTGAAAGCTATATTTGTGTACTATGACAGTTGTATATGCCATGTCATATAGCCATTTAGACACTGACATCCATATGAACAGTGTAATGCAACTGTGAAACAATTTTACTGAGACAGTAGTCTGGTAAGGTTGACACATGTTGCTGTCCAGGCTGAGGCCTTCTAGTAGTACAATAGTAATGACAGACTGGCCCACATCATACCAGACAATCAACAGTACGTAACACAGATGTATAAGTCAGCAGCCTCTATCTATACTCTGTACACAATCCCTAGGGGTACAGACCCCAGTGGACACAATGGGATGTATCTGTTACATAACAAGGCATAAGTGACACCATCATAATCACACTGACAAAAAGAACAGTCCATATGGCAGGTGGCAGTAGGCCTGCATTTACCCACGGTGGACTGTATGGTAATGTACTTCCAGATACCTTAAGTCAGCTTACCCCAGATACTCACACATGTTGTTACAGCCTAGGTTAGTCATGGTGCAACCCCCTTACACTCACTAGTACTGGGCCATATACCATGGTTATGTACACTGCCCTCTGCAGTGCATTAGGGCACACATCTATCGTGTAGGTGGAGCCCACACATATATGGCCCCAACCCCCCAGTATGTGTAGGGGACACAGCAGCAGTGGAGGGATGGCAGGAATGACAGCATGACATACACAAAGCCCACTACATAGCAAACCCTGACAGCATGTCACATGTGCTAAGCCAGGTATGTAGGTGGAGGACAGAGTCTGGAATACAGGCACATATGTGTACAACTTTTGTCATACAGTAAGCAAGATAGGTAAATGTGTACATATCTATATGGATATATGTATAATGATATGTACATATATGTATGCCATATGTCCTGCATATGGAGTAGAGCCCTACCTCAGCCCCAAAAGTCCCAACCTCTCAGTGCAAGGGGATGTCATGTATGTATTGCAGGTATATTTGTAGACTATTGCTACCATAATAAGGATCATCTTCACAGATATGGTTTGTGAGGGAGGCCACATCTGCTGTGGACATGTGCGCCATTGGCTACTGACAGACATCCTAAGGTCATCATAGTACAGTGCCACTGCCAGCACAGTAACAACCCTGTGGACTACAGCTGTGATACGTCCAATACATGTGGGCAGTCTGACACACGCTGGTCAGTCCAGGGGTATACACAAAACCCCTTCATGCAAGACATGTGGACCAGGCCTGTCAATGTGGATGTTAACAGCCATGTAGATGGGTATAACATGTAAATATTGGTATACATTTGCCCCCATAGTTTATGCATTCATACACCCCTGTCTGTCCTGACACATAATAACCGCTGGTACAGAGGTGCCACAGCCACATACTACCCACTAGTTAGTGACATACATCTGAACAGCATACCACTGCTTTGTCTGACATTCATGACTGTCATGGTGGCCTGCAGATGTACATCTGGCAAGTATCTGGACATGTCATCTCACTGGATAAGTACAGTAATGTGCTAGGCATGTAACAAAGCACAGTGCAAGCTACAGGCAGACTGACTCAATACTGAGCTACATCTCCCATGTGGAGATACACATGTACCTGCATAGATAGCAGGCTCTACAGGCATGTCACATCACAAAGTTACATACAGGTGTGTGAAAGTGCATTACCGCAACCAATGTGAACACAGCCACAGCCACATATGGTAGGCTAGTGTAATATTACAGTATATGGACTATCTGACCTACACCATCCTCATATGAGCCACTCACACAACACCCCTACATATACTGGGCCACTAGACAATGTGGTCCGATGCCTGTCTGTGGTATGGGACATGTGTGTGTTCACCCCTACAAGCATGCAAGCTGTTAGGGTGACATACAGTGGAGCAGCATGTAACATCAGATATGCCAAACAACAGCTCAAGTTCCTGCTCACAGTGACTGTAAAGAGCCAACACCACCATGTTGTTCCTAGGTACTGGAGTGTGTTTCCATACAATTGGCTGTGGTACTGTTACCACAGCTGTTCTACATGCAATCCGCTAGGTGAGGGCTGCAATTCATCCAGAGGCCATCAGCTGATCATGAGCATCACTTAAATTACACATGCTGTTGCCTAAGCATAGCAGGTGTGGTTCTCCAAATCCACCGGAGAGGGAGTGGGGGAGGCAGACAGAGGCAAATTCATGTCAGGGAGGGGTGGTAGAGTAAAACAGAAGCACGTTTGTGTCACACACCTGCAAGCACAGGGTATCAAACCCCCAACAACTATGTAGTGCTATCACAATTTGATGAAGTTATTGGATGTGCCACATGGGTTACCTGCTGTGGAGCACTCAGAGCATATTTGTGATGATGAGTGACATCTGCAACAGGGATATGGTAGATATATGGTAGGTGATGTACATGTGCCTGTCTGCATGAACAGCTGCCAGTGTTAACACAGGCACACTCACACAGGGACGCACACACATTGACAAACTTGTCAGGGCCAGGAGTGCAAGTCATCACTAATGGGATTGCCACAACACATCAATGTGCAGGTATCACATGCACCACACGGGTCATACGGAGGTCGTATGGGCATAGAGTATGATGAGGTGTCAGACATCAAACAGCATGCTTCAGTATGCCCTGGGGGGTTGTAGTGAGTGTGGATGTGGTCAGATGCACCATACAACGCACACATGGACACACAGGGTGCCAGTCCTGAAATGTATTTGTGCATATCTGCATGGGTGTGTGGTGGTCAACTGTGCCAGCAGGCTGTACAAGGGTAGGGGATGGGTATACCTTGGCATCAGGCCACATAACAATGGTCTGCATTGTGCCTCAGGCCTGTGGTTTCTGCATCTACCCACACAGGTGGGTATTGCATCCCCATCCAGTTATCTGCGTGACTATTGTGTGTGGCCAATATTATGCATCACCTACCATGTATATGTTCCTTACTCCATGACATGGATGGTGTCTGGGATGTGCACACATCCCACATGGATGTACAGTGACATGTGGAACTGTACCTGGGGTGTCTGGCCCATGTTGCGAACACAGATTATCATTGGATGTGCCAGTCTTGCCCACCTGTGGCAGGACCTGGTAATGGACAGCAGGTTTACCCTGCACCTACATTGATAGCATGCTAACAGCATTTTTTGATATCAGTGTCATCTGTCCATACAGGGCATGTTATCAGGCATGGTATGTCCATTGGGAGTCACATGTGAAGGCACCACGGGTTGTGCAGGTGTCCATTTGGGAACATGGTAGAGGTGCACTGTCTGCATGTACGTGCATATTGGACAGATGGGCAGGGTGATATGCCCTCTGTAGCCCACTGCTATCACTGCAGAGTTACTATCAGTGGCCAATATGCAGTATATTACCCACATATTGGCTGTTGCCTAGACATGTGTGTGTGCTCTGGGTAATAGTGGGGTTGCTAACTGTGATTGTCTAGCCTTGATGTCACATGTCTGGGTATGGCTTTACACCCCACCCTCTCAGCTAATTTACATCTGGTATCCCTGTATGGTTGACATGGTGATATATAGTAGGGCCACCATAAAAGAACTGAGCAAAACCCCCTCCACATTGGCCACAGGTGTCACACACTCACAGCCACCTCTACACAGGATATATGTTACACACACACACACACATGCACACCTGTCATGTCTGGGAGTAGAAACCCTACCTAACTACTTTATTATACTATAGCACTATGCAGTTATAGTATGTGCCACGGACAATACTGGAGTACCTCTTCCCCAAAGGTGTATTTCACAATGTATGACATCAGCAGGGTTACCAAAGTAGGGCATTTCAACTGTACAATGAGTGACTAGCCTAAAACGTATTGCTTCCTACACAGACAGTGAGACACACACAAAACATCCACAACTAACATGTGTGGGTATAGAACCCCTGACCGAAGTCTATATCACACTACCGCATGGGGCTGTTATAGGACGCACCACAGAGATTACAGATGAACTGTCTCCCCAAAGTTGTATTTCACAATGGATGACATCAGCAGGATTGTCACAGTAGGGCATTTGAAATATACTGCAAGTGAGTAGCCTATAATGCATTGCTCTATACACAAACATTGAAACACACACACAACATCCAGAACTGCCATGGGTGGGAATGGAACCCTACCACAGCTCTAAATCACACTACATGGCTACAGGATGAGCTACGGAGATTACTGGGCTACACTCTTCCCAAAGGTGTATGTCTAGGTGAGTGACATCAGCAGCCTTGCCATGGTTGAGTATATGAATTGTATGGAGTGTGAGTAGCCTAAAAAGCATTTCTCTCTACTCAGTCAGACACACACACAAAGAGATCCATACACAAACACACAGTTGCCAGGTCTGGGGTTAGGACACCTACTTAACAACTTTTTCGCACTACAGCGGTACACAGTTACAGGACGCACTATGGAGATTACTAGGCTATGATTTTCCTGGAGGTGTATTTCTAGGTGAGTGATATCAGCAGCCCTGCCAAAGTTGAGTATATGAACTGCACAGAGTGTGAGTAGCCTAAAAAGCATTGCTCTCTACTCAGTCAGACACACACACACACACACACACACACACACACACACACACACACACACACACACACACACACACACACACACACACACACACACAGCAACACAGTTGCCAAGTCTGGGGTTGGAACACCTACCTAATTACTTTATCATACTACAGTAGTACACAGTTACAGGACGCGCTATGGAGATTACTGGGCTATGACTTTCCCAGAGATGTATTTCTAGGTGAGTGACATCAGCAGCCCTGCCAAAGTTGAGTATATGAACAGCACGGAGTGTGAGTAGCCTAAAAAGCATTGCTCTCTACTCAGTCAATCAGACACACACACACACACACACACACACACACACACACACACACACACACACACACACACACTTGCCAGGTCTGGGGTTAGAACACCTACCTAACTACTTTATCACTCTACAACAGTGTGCAGTTACAGGATGCACTATGGAGATTACTGGGCTATGACTTTCCCAGAGGTGTATTCCTATGTGAGTGACATCAGCGGCTTTGCCAAAGTTCAGTATATGAATTGTACGGAGCTTGAGTATCCCTAAAAAGCATTGTTCTCTACACAGTCAGAAACAGACAGACACACACACAAACACACACTCACATAGTGGTCAAGTCTGGGGTTTGGACTACTACCTAACTGGTTTATCACTACAGCAGTATGCAGTTATGGGACGTGCCATGGTGATTCCTGCTCTACGGCTCTCACAAAGGTGTACTTCACATTGGATGACCTCAGCAGGCTTGTCATAATACTACAATGGGGTGGGTGATGTGTGCATGGGCCATAACCCATTCATGAAGGAGTTGACATGCCACATGCAGGCACACATGGGGTCATATGTCACAGGTACGTGTATACAGCTTCTAGATAACTACTTCCTTGTACAGTCATGTTGCACAGCTGGCACTAGGACCACATAGTCTGTCATGCTGACATATGATGATGGATAGTATCTGCAGTGAGTGCATCTGCACCTCATGTGGTTGTGGGCCTTTGGCTTTGTGCTGGGTGGGAGAGTCCCGGATGGGTTCTTGAGATGGTGACCCTCTTCCACATATCTATGTCTGTCTACCTTTGGCTTATTATAGTCTGTTGTCCTTACATATATGCCTGTATTCCTATCCATTGTGTGTGCAAGGCATGAGTGGTGCATACTGACATGTGTCTGCACTAAGAACTGCGACTGCCAGATATGTCTGGTCCACTGGTGTTTGCAGACATGGCCTTCATGTGTTTAAGTGTGTGAGCATGCCCAGTATGACCTTTCAGTATGTTGTTGACTGACATTGCCTTCATTCCTTTAAGCGTGTGAGCATGCCCAGTATAGCCATCTGTATTGCATGTGTGGAGCATGTCCAGGTTGTTTGTACTGAGGGTGCTGACCTCTGTGCTGTACACCGATAGGTAGCATGCTGTGTCTGCAGAGTATCCATTGGTCATTCAGCATGTACTGTTGCTACATTTCTGCATAGTGGGGGGCACACACCTGACTGTTTCTACATTTCTACACAGGAGTGGGCGGGGGGAACACCTGACTGTTACTATAAGTGTACGTAGGATGGGGGGGCACACTTGACACTTCTACGCATTTGCCAAGCCTGTACTGGTATGTCAGGTACTCCATTTCAGTCTGTAGTCATGCTTATCATGCTGGCTAGAGACATACCAGTGTACTACAGATCCTAGCTTTCAATGCCTACATATTAGTTTCAGACTTCCTAGCCTTCACATCTTACATCCAACTGCCTGGCCTGCTGTAGTCTGTCTGTGTAGGCCTGGGGGGGGGTTTACACATAGGGCTCATTCAGAGGTCACAGTGCAGCATTTGTTTGTGTTTGTCTACACCTATCCTGCTGACTGTAACAGTTGTTGGATATATGACCCCCCCCAACTGGCATGTGTGAGTCACTTACCTTGTGGGTGTCCCAGTATTGAGGGTGGTGCTGCAGGGCTGCCTATGTCAGATGCACAGAGTACACTCCCTATACATGGTTGAGCACAGGTAGTGTCATGTTTGGCATCCCTTTTACTGTATGTGCGAGTCAGAGAGAGGTGATATTCCCAGGGTCCCTACTGTGTCAGTGCATGTGCTATGCGTTACCTCTTTGCCAGGGCCAGGGCATACTGGGCACGCCTCCTTCTGCTTTTGGGGCAGGCTCAGGTTCTCATCCTCCAAGTCACTTTGTGCCTGTGCAGGCCTTGGCAATGGTGGGGGGCTGTGTGGCCCTGCCCCATGCTGTTCCTGCTGCAGCTGTTTCTGCAGGATCATATTGTGTAGCATGGCACATACAAGGACAATTTGGGTACATGTAGTTGGTGAGTACTGCAAGGCTCCACCAGATGTGTCCAGACACCGGAACCATGACTTGAGCATCCCAAACACATGCTCTATTATGATTCATGTTTGTGCATGTGCCTCATTATATAGTTCTTGTTCGGGTGTGTGTGCATTTCTGATGGGTGTCATCAGCCATGGCTCCAGTGCGTATCCATCATCACCCACTAGGTGACCATGTGGGATGTCCCCATTGGCAAATCTATGGTACGGCTGCGTCAGATGCCAGATGTGGGAATTGTGGTAGTTTCCAGGGCAGCCAGCACACACATTCATTATTATGCCCTGGGCATCTTACACGACCTGGCAGTTGGAGGGGAAGCCCTTGTGGTTGATGTAGACCCTATCCTGCTCACCGGGTTGTGCTTTGATGCATATGTGCGTGCAGTCTATTGCACTCACTACCTTGAAGTATTCTGCTATTTGATGGAAAATATGCATATTGCTGGCCAATGCCACATGGGTGATGGGGAGATATACATGCTCACCGACATGTGCTGACATGGTATCCAGGAACTGATGGAGTACCCTGGATGCTGATGCCTGTGATATCCCCATCATATCCCCCAGTTGGCCCTTGGAAGGTACCTGTAGCTAGTAATCATAGGCCTACACATACCTTGGTATACACTGGGATGGGTTCTCCTCTGTTAGTTCTGTGTGTGAGGCATGGCCGGCACAGCTCAACAATCTGCTGCAGTAGGTCCCTGTCCACCCTATAGCACTGCAGCTCATGTAGCCCTTGGTAGGTTAACCTGGGTCTGTACACTCTTCTCTGTCTCCTCACTGTGGGTTGCTCAGCAGCATTCACATCCTCACCACCCTCAGCCTCTTGCACATGCTGGTTTATGATAGCAGAAGCAGCCCTTAACATTATTTCTCTTGCTTTTGTTTTCTAAAATTTCCCTGTTTGTATACATCGGTGGTACAGATTTATTGGAAATAACAAGGGGGAAAGGTGTTTGCATAGTTTATAGTGGTGTGCTGGGCTGGGCTGTTGCCTTTGTGATTGGCTGTTTCTGATACATTTCACCTGTCAGCTAAGCTAGTTCTCCTTGATTATCTTCCTACTGCTGTTTTCCCTTCCCATTGTCTCCCTGTTTAAGCCTGTGTGTGCACGCCACGCAAATAGAGTGCTCAAATGTGCACAGGACTGCTATTTCCTGGTTTAACTTCCTTTTTCTTCCTGTGAATCCTGGTGCATGGTGCGCACACCTGCTTACACTTTGTAAGGAGTGCTAGGCAGCTTGGACACACCTCTAGCTTAGCTGTGCTAAGCTTGGAGCTATCCCGAGCCACAGGGCCACAGTCCACTTACAGTATTCCTGACACCTCTCCATGATGTCACCTATATCCTAGTCTTGCACCCAGCTATTTATACTCTTAAACTCTTGGGACCTGCCTCACACCCTGGGGAAATCTGGGATTCACTATCCTTTCCCTCATTTGCATAGGATTGCCTGCTAATGCATAGTTACATGCCCACATTGAGCCTTCCCCCTTATTAACCATTACTCACTGGCCTGGTTCTCTTATGCCTGCCATTGACTTACATGGCTGAATACTGCTTTTAGTTAGAATGCTTATTTTAGGTTTGTTTTATTATTTTCCCCCTGATCCCGTTTACGTGCCACTGCCCTATGTTTAAACAGACAAGATCGGCATAAATAAATTAAAAGTTGTTTTTTTTTTATTATTTACACATTTTGCAATGCTAATGGCCTTCTACTTGGCCATTGGCATGCTTCATCAATGATATGCAGCCTTTATTTGGAGCTGTCATAGCTCTGTTTTGTAGTTTGTAGAAATGTACTTGGTTACTAACCGAGCACATTTCTGCAGACTGCACTCATTCTGCACTGACAGCTGCCTGCTTCCTGGATTACAAATTACCCTCATTTGCATGGTTTTCACCTGCAAATGAGAGGAATTTGCATACAGGAGCTCGGTCCATGCAGGATTAGCCTAGGAGCTCACGTGGATGTCCCGGGAGCTCGTTCCTGGATCGCACATCGGCCATATTGCCGAAAAAAGCTCTTAAACTAATCCTGCATGCTATAAAGGGCTTCGTAAATCCAGGGGACTATGAATGTGGTAGGTGCTGCAAGGTGCTTTTGTCCTCCTAAAGACAAAGAACCCAGCTGGGAAAGGATGCCAGCTTCATAATATCCTAGAAATGTTATATATGCATAAGGTGAGTAAATGGAGAGTTACATCAAATGGTTTACTATTATAATGGAGAATGAAGTTGCGGCAACAATGGGAATATTGAAAGTAATTTTGTAGCATTCCGTATTGCCGACCTTCAAGACTGTGAGCATTCTTTGCAGTGAATAGACTGTCTATTCACACATATGTGGTCAACCTGACTACTAGAGATTGCAGTACAGTGCGGCTCGGGAAATATATCCTTTTACACACTGTAGTGTGATCTTGTAGTTGGATTATAATAATACACGTGGGGTGGGGGGCAGAGGGGGGCTTGCAAATACAAAAACTTTATGTCATGTGGTGTGCAGTATTCATCTGCATTCTACAGATGTCAACAAAGGTTGAATTTGCAACTGGAGGTATCTTTGTGACATTCTGACCTCTTTGACATGCCGAAATTGCATATGTGAATCAGTCTTTTGATCAGGATTTATTTTGACATTTGCTTATTTGATAGTAAACTACATCAAACAATAGTAAGACATTAGAATTATTTAGGAGGGGTGTAACTCTCCACAATATGAACAGACATGGATGAAATTTCTCTTCCTTACTAAGCAACCTTGGCAGTTCATTGATGAGCTGTTGAAATAACATATGGATGTAGTAGGAGAATCCAGAAAACTTTGTTGCATCACGCTAAGCAAATTTGTTTGAGGTATGGCCACACACAGAGGGCCAGATTCAGGAAGGCTTACACGGAGTTCAAGAGTAGTGTAAGCCTCCGTGTAAGCCTCCTGATTCAGGAACAGCCCAAATCTCCGTGTAAGAGACAGCTAACACGTCTCTTACACGGACTGGGTGTGGAAATGCTCAATACCTCATTTGCAGCTCAAAGATATGCAAATGAGGTATCTGAGCGATCCACGAAGCAGAAACCAGTCCGTGTAACGGACGTGTTAGCTGCAGAAATGTACTCAGCTGACAACTGAGTACATTTCTGCAAAATTAAAAACGGAGCTATGTCAGCTCCAAATAAAGGGTGCATATGTTTCATTAAGCATGCCAATGGCCAAATATGTGGCCATTGGCATGAAAAAAGGTTGCAAAAATAAGTTATATAACTTTTTTTTTTTTCACGGGATTTTTGTGTTTAACTGCAGTGCACACCCACGCAAACGGGGTGCGCTACCTAAAACTAAAAACCGAAGCTTATAAGCCCACAATTGTGGGATTTATGTAGTACATTGAATGTCAATGGAGGGACTTGCAGACCAAAAACAATATGGCCTCCGTGTAGTGGTTGTCAAGGGGGGGAAGCTCCGTGTAAGACATGTAACTAGTCATTACTAGGCAATCCTATGTAAATGAGGGTTACAATACTGAATCACACTGCCACATAGGTAATGAGCACTTTCTGAGTAGTGTAAGAGTTAGAGACGGGGAGGAACAGAGTAAGAGGTAGGTGACATCATGGGGGGGAATGATAGCAATAAATGTACCAGATTGGAGGGCAATGTAAGGTAACAGATGACAGACAGACATCAGGGAGGGAGGGAGGTGTGTCCCAACAGAACACTAGGAAAGTCAAGAAATTGAGGGTATACGCTATCCCTACACTCAAAGTTTCTTGAAATACGTGCATGCGCGCGTGTAAGGCAGGTTCAACATGTGGGAGCGTGTTGCAAACCGTTTACAACGGTTTGCACGGGCGTGCACATGTGGAAGGCAGTGTGCGCGCGTTTTAGCATGAATCAGCCTAGTTCACACCGTGTAAGGATGTGTGCGCGCGTGTAACACCGTGTAGGGATGTGTGCGCGTGTTTAAGTGACTGTGAGCGTGTTTAAGCTGGTGTGCACATTGCTCCCCCTCAGGAAACAGAAAGGAAACAGGAAACATCTAAAATCCAGGGAAACTGCCAGAAGATACTACTGGAGTTAATTGGTGGAAACAATTAGAAGCAGGCAATTACACAGGCAGACTAGAAGCCCAACCCAGCACTTAAAACACTGCAAAGAGCAGTGCAGGCTGTTTCTCACAACAGATACTGCCAGAAACTAAGCTATCAGAATTGAAAACTGAAAAAAGCTGAACTCAGAGCAGAAATGCTAGGGGCTGCCATAGCTATTATAATCAGGCATAGGCGAATTGCTGAGGGTGGTGACAATGCAGATGCTGACAGACAACCCAGAGTGAGGAGAAGGAGAAGAGTATACAGGCCCAGGGTCACCTACCATGGGTTACATGAGCTGGAGATAGTAGAGCGCTATAGAGTGGACAGAGAGCTCCTGCAGCAGATTGTTGAGCTGTGCAGGCCACGCCTCACACACAGAACCAACAGAGGGAACCCATCCCAGTGGAAACCAAGGTATGTGTTGGCCTAAGAATACTAGCAACAGGTACCTTCCAGAGACCAACTGGCGATATGATGGGGATATCACAGGCATCAGCCTCCAGGGTACTACACCAGTTCCTGGATGCCATGTCAGCACATGTTGGTGATCATGTATATTTCCCCAATGCCCGTGAGGTATTGGCCAGCAATATGCGTCTCTTCCAGCAAATAGCAGAATACCCTGAGGTACTGGGTGCTATAGACTGCACGCATATGCATCAACGCACCAGCAGGAGAGTCGGGTAGAGCCTACATTAACCGCAAGGGATACCCCTCCATCAACTGCCAGGTCGTGTGTGATGCCCAGGGCATAATAATGAATGTGTGTGCTGGCTGCCCTGGGAGCTACCACGATTCCCATATCTGGCATCTGACGCAGCTGTACCAATCATTTGCCAATGGGGACTTCCCACACGGACACCTAGTGGGGATGCAGGTTATGCACTTGAGCCGTGGCTGATGACACCCATCAGAAATGCACACACACCTGAACAGGAACGCCATAATGAGGCACACGCACAAACACGTAATATCATAGAGCGTGTGTTTGGGCTGCTCAAGTCACGGTTCCGGTGTCTGGACACATCTGGTGGAGCCTTGCAGTACACACCAACTACATGTACCCAAATGATCATGATATGTGCTATGCTACATAATATGATCCTGCGGAAACAGCTGCAGCAGGACCAGCACAGGGCTGGGCCAAACATCCCCCACCATTGCCAAGGCCACCACAGGCAGGGGGTGACTCGGAGGAGGAACAACCTGACCTTGTCCCAGTAGGCAGAAGGAGGCGTGCCCAGTATGCCCTGGCCTTGGCAAAGAGGCAACGCATAGCACATACGCTTGGTCAGTAGGAACACTGGGACTGATACCGCTCTGACTCACTCATACAGTAACAGGGATGCCTAACATGACACAACCTGCTGCCAAACATGTACAGGGAGTGTAGTATGTGTATCCAACAGAGCTGGCCCTGCAGCACCACCTGAGGCATGAATGCCATGTGTTAAGTAATGTAATATCATGTACCACATGCACACCTGAGGACCCCGACTAACATCCACCCTCAAGAATCATAAACCACAAAAACACAAACCCACCTCATGGGTACCACAAGGGATAGGAACCTAGATGTAATGCTACCCATTGCCAGAAGTATAAACATCAAGATGTGTGCAGTGTAAACACACACAGTATAGAGAATGTAGATATCAGTGCTGTAATAGAAAACAGGGTCAAAGCCCACATCAGCACCCTGACACTACCAGGTCACACGTCATACAGTGATGTACATGTGCAAAAACATGGAACAAGATACAAAATGAGGGTGACTAGCAATAAATAGCATGGATAACCACACACCCATGTTTGTACCACAACAAGAAGCAACATGGAATAGCCATGGTCAAAACCAATGGCTAAAACTCACTACTACTATATAGCTTGCTGCAGACCACTGTCCTAATAGCAGGAACTGCCCCAGGCCTATGTGCATAGGTTCATAGGTTCATACTAGGCTATCTGCCCTAGGGCATTAATAAGCCTAGCCCAGAGTTTTGTGGCTTCTGCCACCCCTTCAAGTTGATGGATAATATGCCCATTATTTTGCTGTGCCTCTGTCAAGCAGTGATACTGAGGTTATCCCTGGGGTATACCTGCAATCTCCCATCCATTGGTCAAGATCTCACTTGAACGAAGCCAGTGAGGTGCTCAGCCTCACATGTACCAGGATGTTGTTCCACAGCATAGGGACTCTCTGGGTGATGAATCTGTCCCTCCAGCACATTCTATTAATATCTGTGTTGAGGTTTAGGTCTCCTGCCCTTGTAGTTCTGATGGATGTAGAGGTCTTGAGGTGAAGCATGTTCAATAATTCTGGGTTGGACATAGCCTTGTATGTCAGGCACAGGTCACCTCTGAGCAGACGTTAAGTGACTGAATACAGCTGGAATCCCTTCAGTCGGGCAGCATAAGAAATATGTTTGAGACCCTTTCACCTCCTGTTGAGGAATTTGTGGGCCCATCCAATTGCCGCAGGTGTTGGGTCAGATACATTCTGAATGGGGCATTGTATGCAATCATTGGTCTGATGAGTGATGAGTACAGGGGAACAATGACCTCCCTTGATCTAGATGTGAATTCCTGCATGATGAGGTGGCCAATGTAGAAGGCCTTCCAAACTACCCTGGCAATGTGAGTGTCAAACAAAAGGTTACTGTCAACCTGGGTGCCCAGGTCCCAGATAACCTCCACTGTGCTTAGAGGATTGCCACCTAGATGGGAAGTAGTGGTAACCTTGTTCTTCCTGAAGGGTATGGCTATGCATTGTTTAGTGTTTAATGTATGGTCATGGCTGTGGCACCAGTTATCCGTGTCTATGAGACCCTTCTGAAGGATGTCTGTGTCAGATGGGTTTCCAACTATGCTTCCCAGTTTGCAGTCATCGTCAAACTTTGTCAGCCATAATCCTCCTGTGTTTGCTCGTACTTCTGAAAAGTAGATGCTGAACAAATGTGGGCCCAGGACTGAGCCCTGTGGGACACCACCTGTGACAGCTCTGGAGTGTGACATGGCACCAGCAACTTCGACCCTGTGTGTTCCGTCACTTAGCTAGTTTGCAACCCATGCTGTGATGTATGGGTTCACAATTAAGCTGGTGATGTTTTCAATGATACCTGAGTGGGGTATTGTGTCGAAAGCCTTTGCCAGGTCAAGGTAGGCTGTGTGGACTGCCCTGCCCACGTCAATGGCCTGGGTGACTGTTTTGAAAAAGTCAACCAAGTTTAAAAGGCATGATCTGCCCTTGACAAAGCCAAACTGGATTGTATCCAATGTCTGCAAGTCCCCTATGTCTTCATTTATAATTCCCATTATGATCCTCTCCATAGCTTAGCAGAACAGGCTTGTCAAGCTGATGGGATGGTAGTTTCCGGGTTGGTGGAGGCACCTCCTTTGTGAAGTGGGTCCACCATTGCCGTATGCCACTCCTTGGGCACATATCCTGAGGTGAGGCTAAGATTAAACAGCTGCCCTAACTGCGGGTGTAATTACTCATTGAGTTCATGGAGCACACAACTGGGGACACCATCTGGTCCCATGGATAAAGTGTTTTCTGCCTTGGATAGAGCAGTTCCCACCCCAGCATTGGAGATGTTTGGGGGGCTACAATCCTCTGGTGTAGATACCCCTCCAGTTGGGGGGAGGGAGGGAGGAATCTGCAATGAACCTGTCAGCCAGTATGTTGGCAATGTCTGTAGGTGCAGTGATATCTACATCATTCCGAACTAATTCTGAGCATATCTGGGAGTTCCCTCCCAGGTTTCAAACATAGGCAAAAAAGGCCTCATGATTGTCCCTTGAGTTCTGAGTGGGTTTACTCTCAAAACTTGCCTCGGATGATTGTATGGGGGAACCCAGTATTTTACTCACAATGAGCAGGGGTGCCTTCCCTCCTACGGATTATGCTCTATCTTGTAGTAGCTCCTTCCTTGTGTTGTAGAGCTTGTTTATGGCTAGGGTCCACCAGACTGGATGCTTGCCTGTGGTACAAAGAGTCTTTGTTTTGTTTGGGATTGCCTGATCCATGCAGTCCTGGAGGTGCTGGTAGAAGGCATTTGTAAGTGATACAGTGGCTTGGGTAATGGTGTCCGCTGGCTTGGGGGCCTTGAAAGAGACCACACCAGTCCTTAGAAATGTGAAGTCGGCATTTGAGAAGGTCTTCACTGTTTGTTTTTCCATCTGGGGTGTGGGTGGGATGTGGACTCCCACTGAGAGTAGTCCATGATCTGATCTCACCAATGATGGGTATACTGCTGGTGTTGAACAGTGTGACCCCATGTTCGTGATGATGAGTTCTAGTATGTTGCCTCCACTTGAGGGGATTGGGACCAGTTGTTCCATGGCATTTCAGTGTATGAACTCATGGAACCTTTGTGTTAGAGTGTTGTGGCATGATTAGTGATCCCAGTCTATATGTGGATAGTTGGAATCACCCAGTAGGATGGTGTTTGGAGATACATTTATCCCCTTCAGTGTTTGCAGGATAGCTGTGTGAGGTACCTGAGTTTGAGAGGGTGGCATGTAACATGCTACAAACTGCAGAGCAGTCTTGCCTACGGTCACTGGCACCTGGATGGTCTCCGATGCATCGTGTGTTGCCACCAACAATGAGGTGAGGGTGTCCTTGATGAATATGGACACCCACCATCCTTCTTGGTGTTGTCCGGATGCTGGTGCGGAATGCATGATATGAGGTAACACCCGATAGTGCCGGGTGCTGTCAGAAGCTGTGAACCAGGTTTCAGGCACAGCACAGACATCAATGTGCTACATACTGAGAAGGGCATAGAGTGTGTGCAGCTTGAGGTTGAGACCTCTGGCATTGAGCAGCAGTACCCTTAGTGTCCTTCCTTTACTGTGTTCTAGGGTGGTAGGTGTAGTATCTGAATCTTGCATAAAAAAGGCACAATGGGGTGGCAAGAGCATCATCTGAAATCCGGAAGCCCAGGGGTGACAGGTGCAAGCCGTCCCTTGCAAATCACCGTGGCCTGTCCAGCATGTCGTCCCAGGCAGACAGACATTGGACCCCTTTGAATGACACCATAGTCTAAGCAAAATAATACAGCTGATCATCTTGTCTCTGTTTATGTGGCATCATACTTGGTGAAGGTAGGATACTGCTGAAGGTCAGGGTCATACCTGCCTGGCCTACATAATCAGAGGGATCCTCTATGTCTCTTTCCATGTAGTCCAGGGAGGTACATCTCAGGTCGTTCACACCAGCATGGATAATGACTGGGTCAGACCTGTACTTGCAGTTGAGTGACCTGAGTGCTTGCATTATGTGGTGGATTCCAGTGCCCGATAGGCAGCTTACTGTGACCTCCTCCGTACCCGATCTGGTGAGCGGGACGTCAATGTGTCTGACTATGGAGTAACCATAGACAAGTGTGTCTGGCATTGTTTTTGGCCTTAAGGGCTGTGACTGTTTGGCACACCGACTCTGTGGTCAATGTGTTGCATGTGCTGTGCCCTGTGGAGGCAGTTGTGTGAGTGTCTGCTGTGGTGGCCACTGCCATTCCGGTAGAATCCTGATCAGAGCCTCCGAGAGTGTCTCTGTGTGTCTATGTGTATGATCTTAAGTTGTGATAGTGCCATGTGAGACTGGATTTGTGATGTGTGTGTGGTTACCTTCACCTTCTCTCTGGTCTTGCTAGTCCTATGTTGAGAGAGCTCAGCCTCCACTTTGGCTATATAGTTGCATCTCTCACATGTATGTGTGTTTTATGGCAGAAGGAGAGGGTTGTCAGTGTACATGAGGCAAGTGTAACATTGCCTCAATATTCCCAGGTTCACCAGCTGAGCAGGAGAGGACACTAGCAACTGATCTCTAGACATGCTAGAAGGAATAGACAAAACAATGTTGGAATACAGGGAGATATCAAGCCCCCAAACCACATCATACTGTTTGATTGACAATAGCTACACATACACCGGTGTTTCATAGTGTCATAGTCTACTACTAGCCTATCTGCCCTAGTGCATGTATAAGCCTAGCCATAGTGATGTGGCTATTGCCACCCCTTATACTGGTAATAAGTGTACAGAATAGATTCTGATGATTGTGCCTCTGACTTAGTAGTGACACAGTATGACCCCTTACGTAATTGAATAACATGACTGTGCCTCTGTCTAGTCTGTGCCTCCGTCTCAAATGCAGTTGTCCAGATGTCTCCTGAAGAGAGTCAGTGAGGGACTCTGTCAAACATGGACTGGGATACTCTGCTAGAGTGTGAGATGCCTCTGAGTTATGACTCTGTCCCTCCAGCATGTCCTATACATGTATGTGCTGAGGTTCAAATCCTCAGCTCTCATGGCTCTGGTGGATTTGGATTGCTTGCAGTGGAGCATGTCCACCAAATCCTGATTGGACATGGTCTTGTATGTCAGGCATAGGACACCTGTACGTATGCGGTATGACACTGAACAAAGCTGGATTTCCTCTATTCTGGAAGCATCTGACATGTGTTGAAGAACCCTGATCTTCATGGTAGGTACCTTTGGGTGTCTCCAGCTGTTGCAATTGCTGGGTGAGGTACATACCATATGGGGCTTTGTATTCAATCATGGGCCTGATAAGGGAGAAGGATAGTGGAACAATGACCTCCTATGATCTTGATGGAAAACCCTCCATGATAAGGTGGGCAAGATAGAAAGTCTTCCTAACCACTTTGGCAACAGGGGTGTCAAGAGATGTCACTATCTACATGTGTCCCCAGGTGTCTGATTTGTTGTCTGTGCTCAGTGGGTTGCTGTCTATGTATTGATCTGTGGGTACTTTGTTCCTCCCAAAGGGGATGAATACACATCAGTTGCATTCAGTTTCAGGCCATGTGTCTGGCACCAGCTATCCGCCTTTGTGACGGCATTCTGTAGTATTTGTGTGCCGGCTGATGTATTCACTATGGTGCCTAGGTTGCAGTCATCTGCAAACTTTGTCAGCCACAACCCCTATGTTTGCTTTCACATCTGAAAAGTAAATACCAATTAAGAGGGGTCCCAGGACACATCCTTGTGGGACACCACCTGTGACTGGCTTCGAATCTGACAAGGCACCTGCAATGTTGACTTTATGGGTTCTGTTTCTTAGCCATTTTGCAACCTATCCTGCGACATATGCCGTTATATGTCAGCTGTTGAGCTTGGCTATGATGCCTGAGTGTGGTATTGTGTCACAGGCCTTAGCCAAGTGCAGGTAGGCTGTGTGGACTGCGTAGCCCTCATCGATGGCCCTACTGACAGTTTCATAGTAGTCAACTAGGTGCAAAGGCAGGATCTGCCCTGTACAAAGCTGAACTAGGTGGGAACAAGGGTCCGTAGGTCAGTAATGTGTCTGTGTAAGAGCTCCATAATGACTCTCCCCATATCTTTGCAGACAAGGCTGGTTAAGCTTGTGTGGTGGTAGTTGCCATGGTCTGTGGAGGCATCTCCTCTGTGGAGTGGGACCACTGTTGCCGTACGCCACTGTTCAGGTACATATCCTGTAGCAAGACTAAGGTTAAATAGCAGTTGTATCAACGGGTCCAGCCCCTTCTGGAGTTCACATAGCATGCAACTGGAGATACCAGCAGGTCCCATGGATGCTGTGTACTTGTCTTTGCTGAGTGTGGCTCTCACATGGACATCCAAGATGACAGTGAGGTTACATACAGCAGTGATAACTATCTTCTTTTGGGGGTGAGGGAGGGGGTAAATCGCACTGAAGCTGTCCACCGGAATGTTGCCAATATCTGTCAGGTCACTGGAATATATGTTGTTGTGTACCAACTCTGAGCATATCCGAGGGTTCACAACCAGGTGTCTGACATAACTGAAGAAATCAGTGTGGTTACCTTCATTGTCTTTGGTGATTTATGTCCCCAAGTTGACCTTGCATGTCTTTATGAGATAATGTAGCTTTCTACTAGTGCTGATCACAGCTGTCTTCCCTTTTGGAGATGTAGCTCTGTCTTGCATTAGTAACCGTCATCTGTCATACAGTCTGTTTATGGCTGGGGTCCAACAGACAGGACACTTTCCCTTTGCGGAGACGGTCCTGTTTTTATTTGTGATTGCATGGTCCATGCTGTCTGACATCTAGCTAAGGGGAGGTCATTGTGGTTCTGCAGTTATCTTTCATCAGCATTAGAAATGACCACAACAACCCCTGTGGGTGTACCTCATGCAGACACATCCAGCACCTGTAAAGTCCACAACAGTACCTCACCAGGAGTATGACAGAGCTGGAACACATGTAATGTGTAGTCTGATTACACAGAGTGCAGCTCCACACACTGCCATGCTGTCCACCCAGATGCAAGCTGTGCCTGATGTAGAAAGCCATGTCCAAGCTGGAATCAATGCACATGCTGCACCTTGTACAATCTGAATGGCAGGGAGCTATGCACATGAGGGACCTGAACCCCAGCACTGACATATATAGGACAGGCTGTACTGCATTATCCAAAACACAGAAGCCACCCCACACATGAGTAAACTACCAGTACAGGTTGTCCGTAGAGACACTCGTTGAGTCCCCTCAACAGGAATCCTAATGAGTGCATGGGAGATGGGAGGTTTACCCTGGGTATCAATGTTATGTCACAGGTAGACAGAGGCACAGTATACTAAACAAGACATATGTCATGGCAAACATCACTTACAATGTGTTGATGGACAAACACACTCTCCGACTAGCATTAGAAATGGCCTAGGGCACATCGGTAGTGTTCGCCAATGTACACCCATGTTGTGGAATACACTACCGATGTTGGATGAGGCTGTTGTAAGTAGTTCACATCTGAACATAATGCAACATGGTCAGATAGGTTCATAGGTACATAGGTTTATACTAGGCTATCTTCCCTAAGGCAGGTATAAGCCTAGCACAGAGTTCATTGGCATACACCACCCTTATATGGAAACAGTACTGTGCCCATTATTGTGTCATGCCTCTCTCCAGCAGTGACACCGTGGCGATCCCGGGTTAAACGTATGACCTTCCATCCACAGGTCAAGATACCTCTTGAACACAGCCAGCAAGGTGCTCTGCCTCACATGGACCGGGATTGTATTACACAGCATAGGAGTCTCTGGGTGATAACTTCATCCCTCCAACATGTCCAACATACAACCCTGCTAAGGTGTAAGTCACCTGCACTAGTGGTTCAGGTGGATCTGCCGATTCTGAGGTGGAGCATGTCCATTAATCCCTGTTTGGACATGGCCTCGCATGTCAGGCACATGTCACCTCTAAGCAGATGGTATGTGAGTGAATAGAGTGGGAGTGTCTTCAATCTGGCAGCATATGACAGCTGTTGGGGTTCCTTGATCCTTTAGGTGGGGGACATTCAGGGTGTCTGCAATTGCTGCAGATGTTGGGTGACATACAGCCAGAATAGGGCATTTGACTCGATCACCGGTCTGATAAGTGAAGAGTACAGGGGAACAATGACCCACTAGATCTGGATGTGAATCCCATCCTGAGCAGGTGGGCAATGTAGAAGGTCTTTCTAGCCACTTTAGCAATGTGAGTCTCAGAAGAACGGCGACTGTCAACCTGGGTCCCCAGGTCCATGATAACCTCCTCTGTGCTTAGAGGATTGCCACCTATATGGTAGCTTGGGGTCACCTTGCTTTTCCTGAAGGGTATGTCTACACATGTTGTGCACTTTGACTTCAGGCCATGGCCCTGGCACCAGCTATCAGTTACTGTGAGTCCCTTCTGAAGGATATCCGTGTGTGATGCACTGTCCACCATGGTGCCCAGTGTGCAGTCATCTGCAAACATTGTCAGCCAAAGTCCTCCCATGTTGGCCTGTACTTCTGGGAAGTACATGACAAACAATGGGGCCAAGGACTGAGCCCTGTGTGACACCACCTGTGACCAGCCTGGAGTCTAACATAGTGCCAGCAACTCTAACCCTGTGGGTCCGTCCTTAAGCCAGTTTGCAACCCATCTTGTGACATATGGGTTTACATTTCAGTTGTTAGGGTTTTCCACAATACCTGAGTGGGGTATTGTGTTGAAAGTGTTTGCAAGGCCAAGGTAGGCTGTATGGACTGCCTTTCCCCAACAATGGCCTAAGTGACCAATTTGAAGATGTCAACCCAGTACAAAAGGCATGATCTGCCCTGACCAAGCCAAAATGGGATGGGTACAATGTCTGCATGTCCCCTATATCTTTGTTTATGAGCTCAATTATGATCCTCTCCATAGATTTGCAGACTACACTTGTTAAGCTTATGGGGCAGTAATTACCAGGGTCTGTAGAGGCACTGCCTTTGTGCAGATGTGCACAACTGGACCCTAACCAGGCTGTTGTGCACACTATGGAAATGTAAAGCGGTGATAGGACTAAAGCCCAGGATACTGACCACCACAGTGAAAGTACTGAAACACTACACTATACAGTGCTACAGTGTTAGGTCAGTATGACCGGATCTTGACAATTGTGTGCAAAGTATCCCATGCAAAACCTGCAGGCACAGTATACTCCCTGTTTTGTTCACACAAAAAGCATTCGGACAGTAACTACACAACATGGCACAGAACACACAACCATAAACTGGAGGTATTTGTTGAAGGTCACACTCATCCACAAATGTGATGGGCTGCAGAGTTCAACATATGTAAAGCCCACACTGGGCATGCTCACACACTTAGATAAATGAGACATCTTTCACACAACATGCCATGGGAAGGCTGAACTGGGCATGCTCACACACTTGGTCCAAATGTTACTCCTAGCAACTGTGAAAACACACCAGAGGATGCTCATTCCCCTTTCTAGACACTGATCATGTAAGCACCCTATAAGTATATCGGAGAAAAGGAATCTCTCAGTAATCTGAATAGCACGCTCTGCTAATGCGTCCGTCTGTAGTGTCATAACATAGTTAGGTAGGGGTTTGAATCCAGCAAGTGTGTGTGAAGGGGGTAAGTGTGTGTATGAAAGAAACATCCCTTTTGGCAACTGGGAAAATACACCACAGGATGATCATTCCACTTTCTAAACTCTGATGATGTCAGCACCCTATAAGTATATCAGGGGAAAGGAAACCTCCCAGTAATCCGAATAGCGCGCTCTGCTAATGCGTCCATCTCTAGTATCATAACATAGTTAGGTAGGGGTTTGAATCCAGCAGGTGGCAAGTGTGTGTGAAGGGGGTAAGTGTGTGTGTATGAAAGAAACATCCCTTTTGGCAACTGGGAAAATACACCACAGGATGATCATTCCACTTTCTAAACTCTGATGATGTCAGCACCCTATAAGTATATCAGGGGAAGAGAAGACTCCCAGTAATGCGAATAGCGCGCTGTGCTAATGCGTCTGTCTCTAGTGTCATAACCTAGTTAGGTAGGGGTTTGAATCCAGCAGGTGGCAAGTGTGTGTGAAGGGGGTAAGTGTGTATGAAAGAAACATCCCTTTTGGCAACTGGGAAAACACACCACAGGATGATCATTCCACTTTCTAAACTCTGATGATGTCAGCACCCTATAAGTATATCAGGGGAAAGGAAACCTCCCAGTAATGCGAATAGCGCGCTGTGCTAATGCGTCCGTCTCTAGTGTCATAACCTAGTTAGGTAGGGGTTTGAATCCAGCAGGTGGCAAGTGTGTGTGAAGGGGGGTAAGTGTGTATGAAAGAAACATCCCTTTTGGCAACTGGGAAAACACACCACAGGATGATCATTCCACTTTCTAAACTCTGATGATGTCAGCACCCTATAAGTATATCAGGGGAAAGGAAACCTCCCAGTAATGCGAATAGCGTGCTGTGCTAATGCGTCCGTCTCTAGTGTCATAATCTAGTTAGGTAGGGTTTTGAATCCAGCAGGGGGCAATTGTGTGTGAAGGGGTGTGTTTATGAAAGAAACATCCCTTTTGGCAACTGGGAAAACACACCACAGGATGCACATACCCCTTTCTAAACGATATCACAATTATGTATGGCTTTTGATTACAGACATGCCACGTGTGTTTTGCACACACAGAATGCCCATGTGTGTGGGTTGTCACTCACAATAATGCAAGACATTGATTAAACCAGTTATGGCAATGCACACATGATGTATGTGTGTACCAAATACACATATGTACCTGTGACCTTCAATAGTTACCATGTGTGATGCCTGCCACATGTGAATACATGGTATTTGCACAGAGTAACATTATGACCGTGGTCTTCTGTGCAGGTGCAGCATGTGGGATGTGTACATACAGTGTGAGATGTAGATGCTATCAGCCTAGTAGTGAGGGATGCACACCTGGTCTGGGGCATATAGTCTACATGTTGTTGATGTACAGGAGCTGCATGTTTTCACCTGTTGTGGGAGTGGTAAGACAGTATTCCATAGCAATGCAGTGACTGCATGCTAAGAACCATTCAGCTAGGGTTTTGTAGCTACACTAAGTCATTAGCATTCAGTAATTTGTCAGAATCCCTGGTGAGGGTCTGATGCCAACCAAGGTCAGGGGTCTACCAGCCTGTGTCACTTGCTCAGTGATCCCTTCCATGTTCCCTATCATGTATCCCAGTGAGGGACATCCCACATCAGCTGTGGTGGCATGGACAATGACTGAGTCATATGTGTCCATGCATCTGACTGACTTGTATGTTTGTGTTATGTGGTGAACCATAGTGCCCCATGAGCATATCACTGTGACCTACACCTTTTCCAGCCTGGTGAGCATTGTCTCACTGTACTGGACAATAAAAGTACCTAACACAACTGCGGCAGTAGTGTTGTATAGCTGTACAGACTGTGCTTGTTTGACACACAGGATTTGTGTGCTATGTGTTATGCGTGCTGTGTGCAGGCCTAATGTATGCCTGTGTGCCAGCTGCAGAGATGTCTGCCAGTCATGCAGGATGCTATCCTTAGGCGTCACAACTGACCTGTTGTGTTTCCATGCTTGTATTGCTGTCCGTGTAGGTCCACATCAGATTGGTATTGCTGTCACTGTAGTATTTCATGCCACCAGACAGGTTATGCCAGTACTGGGTTCAGAGTGCTTAGTCCACAGTTTGGCCATGTGTTTCCATCTCATACATGTGATGTACATCCATGGGTAGGGGATAGGGTTGACTGTGTACATGTGGCAGCTGTGACATTACTACATGACACACATATTCCACAACTGTACCATAGAGGTGACTGACAACTGACCTTTGCACATGCTACCATAGTATTGAGATTACATTGGTGATTAACAGCACATAGGGACAATGGTGATAAAGATACATAGGTCCATAGGTTCGTACAGGGATGTCTGCCCAGGGCATGTATCCACCTAGCCAGAATGTGTGTGCCTTTCAACATGCATTGTGAATCTGTCTTGCTATGCCCTTTTCCAAGGTTAGTATACTGTGCCTCTGTCTCACAGTGACACATAAGTGATACCCAGGGTAACCCTACAATGTCACATCCTGTCATTAATATCACTCTTGAAGATAGTCACTGAGTCAGTCTGCCTAACCTCTATTGGGATAATATTCCGGAATGAAGGGAGCCTCTGAGTTGTGAATGTGCCCCTCCAGCATGTCCTGTGTATATCACTCCTGAGGTTCAAGTATTTCCAGTGTGTATCCTGGTGGGATCTGGATATTCTGAGATGCAGCATGGCCATTAACTGAGGGTATGACCTGGCCTTCTATGTCAGGCACAGATTGCCTATGAAGAGGCAGTATGTCACTGAGTAGAGCTGCTGTTACTTTAACCAGTCAGTATGTGGCATCTGTTTGAGCCCTTTGATCCCTTGTCGAGGTACATATGTGGTATCTCCAGTTGCTGCAGGTGTCTGGTAAGGTGCATGCCGAGAGGTTCATCATAGTCAATTATGGGCATGATGAGGGATGAGTAAAGGGGCACAATGTCCACCCCTGATCTACATGTGGATCCCATGATGATGTGGCCCATATAACATGCTTACCTAACCACTTTGTCCATGTTGTTGTCAAATGGTAGAATGCTATCAACCTGTGTACCCCAAGGTCCATAATTCCTTCGTCTGCACTTAATGGATTAACACATATGTGGTACGTTGTGGTCACTCTGTGTTTGACAAAGGGGATGACTATACGCTTTCTGTCATTCACGTTGAGGCCATGGCTGTGGCACAAGTCGTGTGTTTCCAAGAGTCCCTTTTGGAGGGTGCGTGTGTTAGCTGGTGAGTTGATTATGGTGTCCGGTTTGCAGTCACCTGCGACTTGCTGTGCCACAGTACTTCCATGTTGGCCTGTACCTATGATAAATATATAATGAAGATGACAGCTCCCAGGGCTGTGCCTTGTGGGACACCACTTGTACCAGGTTGGAGGCTGACATGGCTCCAGCAATTCTACCATGTGTGTTCTGCCCTTGAGCCACTGTGCAATACCCATAGTGACATAGGGGTTAATATGTACACTGGTGAGCTTCCTAGAATGCACAACTGGGGTATTGTATCCAAGGCTTATGCAAGGTTCAGGTAGGCTGTGTACACCTCCTTCCCTTGACAGTGGCCTTGGTGACTGTTTCAAAGAAATCAAACTGGTTGGAGAGGCAGGATTTGCCATTGACAAAGCCAAACTGTGTATGGTGACATGTCTGTAGGTCCACAATATCTAGATATGTGAGGTTCATGATGATCCTTGCCATAGCTTTGCAGACAAAGCTAGTCAGACATATGGGTCGAGTAGTGTCCAGGATCCGTGAAGGCACCACCTGAATGTTGAGGGACCACTGTTGCTGTATGCCACTCTCTGGCCACATACCGTGTATTAAGGCTGGGATTGAACAGTGGTGTTATGTCTGGGTGTAGCTCTTCTCATGGTTCATGTAGGACACAGCCTGGGACACTGTCTGGTCCCATTGATGCAGTGTTTATTGCTTTGGGAAGGGCATCTCTTACCTGAGCATCTGTGATGTCAGGGGGGGCAGCACTGTGCCACGAGACATATGTGCCCTTTTGGTGTGGTGGGGAGAAGGCAGCATTGAACCTGCCCACTAGGATGATGGCAATGTCTGCATGTTTTGTATTTTGTGTGACATCTTGGATTACCTCTGAGCATATCTGGGTAGTACCACCCAGGTTACTAACATAACTACAGGCAGCCTTGTGATTATCCTCAGTGGCTTGTGGAACCCTCTCTCAAAGATGGCCTTAGACAATCATATGGGTGCCTTTAGTTGTCTTCCAATACTCATCAGTGGTGCCTTCACATTTTGGGAGGTTGTTGTATCATGTAGTGGCGTCATCCTTCTATTGTATAGTGTGTTTATGGCTGGTGTCCAGCACCCAGGACATCTGCCTTTGGAGAATTGGGTCATGCTTTCATATATGGCTTCATGATCCATGCATTCCTGAATGTGTCCATAGAATGCCTTTATAGAGGTATCTGCAGTCTGGTCCATATTGTCAACAGGCCTTGGGCCTTTGAAGGTTTCCACATCATTTATGAGGGGTGTGAACTTGCTTGACATGAGCTGTTGACAGACGTGCCGCCCTCCAGACAGAGCACGGTGAGGGTCACAGTTAGCTACTTGTCGGGTGATAGCATGTGCCACATAACACAGGCACACAGGTCACTCCACAGCAAGTACAGCTATGAGGCAGACATTGTCCATGCTGGTGCAAACAACCTGAGACGTACCTCCCTGGACCACATGGCAAGAGACACAGAGGAGCTCTTACAGCACCCTCTCAAACTCAGGACTCCCACACAGCCTTCATGCTGACACAGGACAGTTTAGATTACTCTGCAAACACCATCATACTGGGTGACGTTAGCTACCCAAACATAGACTGTGAACATTACACAAGCCACAATACCCAAGCTCTAGGGTTCACATAGATCATACATTCTTTGGCTATGGAACAGGTAACCAACCTTCCCACAAGAAGGGAAGATATACTAGACCTGATCATCACAACCATGAGTACAAACAGCTCACCACTCGGAGTATATCCCTCATTGTTGCAATCAAACCATATACTCATCACACTGGAGTACTGGATCCCCCACATATGCAAACCTCAAACACATCGATGTGTGTGTTGGAAATGTCCCTATTAGCAACTGTGACAGTACAGTACAGGATGCAGATTCCCCTTTTGAAACACTGATGATGTCAGGACTGTATAACTATATTACCTGTAGTAAAGTCCTCCAGTAATTTGCATAGCACGCTCTGCTAATGTGTCTTTCTCCAGTGTCATAACGTAGTTAGGTAGGGGTTTGAATCCTGCAAAAGGAATATATGTGTGTTAGTATGAGTGGGGTTTATGTGTGTGCACTATGCTGGGAGGGTTAACTGCCTTTTGACAACTGGGAGAACACACTACAGGGTGCACATCCCTCCTCCTACACACAGATGATGTCAGCACCCTCTAAGTACAGCATTAGTAGGGATTTCTCCAACTACTGCAAATAGCACACTCTGCTAATGTGTCTGTTTCTACTGTCATAACACAGTTAGGTATGGGTTTGAATCTTGCAAATGGAAAGTATGTGTTTTACTGTTGGTGGGGTTAGTGTGTGTGCACAATGATGGGGTGGGATGTGGCTTTTGCCACATGGGGCTATGCACTGCAGGGTGGTCATTACCCTTCACAAGCAGTGATGTTGATAGCACCCTATACAAACAAAACTACAAAAGAGAAGGTGGTGGTACCAATAACACATGTAAGGTAACACTTCTTCAAGTAATGTCCACAAAGAGGAGTAGGATAATCAAACAATTCTTTTATTCTATACAGACAACATGACAACAGACAACTGCCAGTACTCAGTATAGTGTTACATGCTACTGTAACATGCACATGTACCCAAATATACCTAGATAGTGCTCTGAAGCCTGAATGTGGCAAGTGTGTGGATGTGGGATGTGTCTGTGTGTGCATTTCCATATGGGAAACATGTTTGATGTGGCAATCAGGGTACTACAGTACCTGATGCACATTACATCTTTCAACCGATGAGGTTGCCTGCACCCTGTGAGTACAGGTAGAGAAGGGGACGCCAGTAGTAAACAACATAGTGCACTTCTCAAATGTGTACCTGTCATGTATCAACAGCTACTCATGTAGGGTGATAAATAATGGGAATGGCAGGTGAGCGTGTGCATGTGTGTGGGTAGCAGGGTGTGTATAAATGCATGTGTGACAGAACAGTTACATATAGCTGAATCTACGTAACAGCACAAGATGCGCATTGCCATAGTCAATGTTAGCATGTGATGGTGTGCAGCTGGTACACTTTGGTAAGTAGTATGGGTGCATATAACAATTGAGGACAGTCATACAGTTACTGCAGCAGGACTGCTGGGATATACACACAATTATACTGGAACAGTGAACAGTTACCAACATGTTACTACTTATACACATCTATGTAGTCACCCTGTGCATCAGCAACGTGTTTACCTTTACCTGCACCGATGTTGTAGTATGCAGGAGGTGGCACAGTGTCATCATATGCACAGGGTGTGGGTTAGGTATGCCCAAGCCAGCCACTGGTAACACCAATTGACATGTGTGTGTATGTGTGTTTGTGAGGGGCAGCAGTACAGGGTGGACCGTGTTGGTGCAGTGTGTGTGTGTATGTGTTTGCCCTAGGTGTTAGGTTTCTGCATGTGTGTAAGCACGCACACAGTCCCACATAATGGCTGCCATGTACAGGGTTTTGTGGACAGCCACAGACTGCACCTGTCAGGTCATCCAGATCAGTGTCTGTGGGCACGGACACGGTACCTGTGCCTGGCAGGGGTGCTACGGGCCGTATCCGGTACTAACCCAGACTGGGTACTGTCATCGGAAGCAGGGGTGTGTTGACTGGACACAGTTCCCTGTTGGGACTGTCCAGAGCCACGTGCACGTGGTCTCCTGGGGCGTCTTGATGACAGCACAGACCCAGCATTGCTGGGGCTGGTGCTGGCACTTGAGGTGCGCGAGTGGGCCTGTTGTCGTCCGCGGTTGCTCTGGTGAATCACGTCATCCTCTGCAGCAGAATATGATGGGTTCCTTTTTGGAGCCATGTCAAGCTGGAAAGGTACACAAACAGGTTATCAGCATAGTATCTCAACAATACATGGTACACATTCTATACAGGGAGTATTAACTTCTACTTATTACTGCTTGGTTAAAACTTGATTACAGTGTAGCTATCATTCTATGTCATTTGTACTAAGCACTTGGCCTTCAGACCAGTTGTTTTACATTAGGGAGGTTGGTGGCAAGCACTGTGGTGGCAGGACACATATCTTTCATCCATTGAAGTTGGGAACTGCTGATTGAGGGCCCAGTGTACAAGTGTATTAGTTCTGGTATGGGCAGTTGGCCTTCAGGCCAGTTATTTAACATTAACAAGGTTTGTGGTCTGCACTCGTGTGTGACAATAGGCTGTACTCTGCCATTCATAGCTGGGGACATCTGGTTTCAGGTTTATAGTGCCTGCATATCTGAGCTGTATCTTACTGACATTGCTACACCTTGTTTGCTGTAGCAACCACTACATCCAGGCCTCCTGGATCTACCTTTGTTTATATGCTTGTTATTTGTTAGCTTGTTATTTCACTGGTATGCTACTTCCACATAGTACACAGCTTGTCAACACGTCTGTGACTCACTACTGATATCTGCATTGCTTACTGTACGTATTTCCATGTTACACATGACAGCAAGTGACTGCTTCTCATTGTTGCATTTACTTAATTGTGACACATTGCACTTAGGTTACCTGGCACTTGCTCACTGACGCTATTATATCAGTCAGCAGTTGTAGGTAATGTCAGTACACCTTCACTCCCCACTGGACCTTGTTTTCAATCATTAATTATTACAGAATTCAGAATAGTATTCTAGCATGTCCAGAGGTCAGTTGTCAGTTCCCTCCCCAGTCCAGCTGGTGAGTGTGGTACTCCAGAGACAATGTTGGAACAGATGCATGTACACAGACAACCCCCTCCTCCTAACAACAAATTCAATCTCATGTGAGTGATGCAACCATATACCAAACTGGAGGCTAGGCTCTGTCTACTCAATACCGCCATAACCAGTCAGGTGGCCAAGGAGACCACACACTACACTTCCAGTCTCACATAGACCTACCACAACAGCGGACCTAACACATGATCACACATGAACATACTTGTAGGCTCGGACCACAGCTATGCCTATGCAGCAGAGACCTCCTAAGCAGACATCCATGCAACCACTACCACGGAAACGAACATGTGCAACACATATCACACAAAGCCAATGTGCTGAACACTCACAGCCATTAACAGTAAACAACACACCTCATACACCTGTACTAGGTGCCTCTATCATCAGGCACACCAACATCACGTTCACCAGGCTTAACGAGGTGAGGGTCACGGTGTGCAGCCTGTCGGCCACTATGACCTGCCACATAACACAAACACTCAGGTAACCCCAAGGCAAGTACAGGTATGACTCAGTCAATGTCCATGCTGGTGTGAATGGCCTGACACATTCCTCCCTGGACTACATGACATGAGACAGTACAGAGCTCTCTGAGCACGTAGCCCAAGACAGTTTGACCCTGACCTTGAGTAGCATCCTACCCTCACCTAGAACCATGCCACAATATCAAGGCACGATGATCCCTTCCAACAATTGACTGACATACTGGTGTCATTCACAGGTGTGCCAATGCCTGCCATCTTGGGGTGGTATGCTTTGCTAGGGACAGCTTGCACCTGTCGCCCCTGTCCTATTGGAATTTGGTGGAGCCTCTTGCTACACCCATAGTGCCTGTATTAGGCAAGGCTCATAAGGCAAACCCACATCCATTTGTATCACAAAGGATGAGGAAGTAAGAGTGATGCTACTCAACACCAGAAGTCTAGACCTAAGGATGCACGCACTCAAAACCCTACTTGACATTCTGGACATCGATATCTGTGCATTAACATGTACCTGTTTCAGGTTTCACAGGAGCACACCAGTACTACCAGGTTATAGCTGTTACCATTGTTGTCAGCCCCAACACTTGAACAAAGGAGGGGGAGTATCAGTATTCAATGCAGATTCCCATGCCTCCACATTGGTGGCACAGTACAACATAGGTGTTAGGCCATTGAGTACAGAAGACGTAGTTGGGGACCTGGGGAAGAAACATGGTAGCGGTCTGTCATTTGTCAACCACATGGCCAATGTGGATTGAGAGACATGTTATATAGCCCAGCTAATCATGAGGGATTCACATGTATGGCAGTGGAGGTCATTGTGCCTCTTTACTCATCCATCATCAAGCCTATAATTGCGTACAATGCACCTTTTGGGATGTACCTAACCAGACACCCACAGCAACTGGTACAGGACAACAGTACCTCATCAAGGGGATGCAATGGCTCACACAGATGTCATATGCTGCCCAGGTAAAGTAAATCCAGCTGGACTCAGTGGCTTATTGCCTGTTCAGAGGCAATCTGCGTGCCATATACAGCCATGTCCTACCCAGCAGTAATGAACATGCTGCACCTCAGGCAATCAGAGTCCCATACAGCCACATGCTCAGGAGAGCTGGACCTCAGCACTGACATACATGGACATGCTGGAGGCGCATATTCCTCACCGAGAGGCTCCCTTCACTCTGTAATGAGCTCACACTACAGGTTAGGCAGAGTCCCTCATTGACTCTCTTCCATAGGAATCTGGATGACTGGATGTAGATCATAGTTGTACCCCAGGTATCACTTCTATGTCACTGTTAGATGGAGGCACAGTATACTAACATCGGACAAGGGCATAGCAGCATAACTTGTAATTGGGTGGTGAAAGACAAACACATTCTACTAGGCTTACCAATGCCCTAGGGCAAATAGTCTAGTATGAACCTATGAACATGTGTGTACTGCTATAGTACTTCTGCCATATGTTGCATGTGTGTGTGTTGTGGGGGATGCACAGGTAATGGCCAGATACTTCTGCACAGGTGACACGTCTGACACATTCTGGGTGTTCATCCCTACATACTGGATGTGTGTTGCCATCCAACCCAACCCTGTGATGTGCACACATTACTCAGCCTGGATTTACAAATCCGAACAACACCACAAGCACAGTACACTACCTTGCTATGTATGCATTTAATTACACAGTTATTCAGTAGTTATGACAGTGATGCTATCCATGCAGCCCATTGGGCCAGTGGAAGCCACAACACACACCACCAGCACCTTTGCATATGCTTACCACAGACATCCCACATACTGCATGTACTGTGCACACACATATCTAACCCAGAACAACTGCACACCACTTATTAATCCTGTCCAGTGGAGTACAGATACAGGCATATTGTATAACAATAGTAGGAGGCTACTGCAGCACAGGGCAGATTCACATGACAGCAAGGCATCTGTGGTCAGCAGTGTTAAGATGCTTCACATTCACCAAATGCACAGATATTGGCTACATTGTTGCAGACAGTTTAGGTGCAGGTCCCCCCCCATTCTCCTACACATGTGGTATTAGTTATCCCAGATGACTGTCACCTCCCTATCCTCTCACATGTCCAGGTGAGAGCCACCTTCATCTTTGCGGAACACATAGCATCACTGTTACGAAATGGTATCTCTGGATGTGTGCTACATTCACCCCCGGAGGACATAGCACCACATGACAGACTGATATTAATCCCTGGCCATACTACAGGATATGTACCTGAACAGTGCCATACATACACAGTGGTCCCACACCAATGAGGAGGAACCTCTACTGACCCTGGGAACTACTGCATCATATGCACAACTGGCCTTGTGTTCTAAGCTATGGAAGTATTAAGTATGGGCAACATGTACAGCAATATTACATATGTTTATATTTCAGGACTATGTACACACAACCTATCTCATGGACATACCTATAGATAGTGAACTATGATACATTTGGAGGTGTCACAGTATACACAGGATTAACCTGCTACTTTGCATTACCTGTGTTTGTGGCAGCTGTTGCTGTGCCAGTGGTGCTTGTTGCTGCTTGCTGCTTGCTGCTGCTTTTGCTGCTGGCTGTCGTTATATTTGTTTGTTTCTCTCTCTGTCTCTCTCACTCTTTCTCTGTAGGTTTTGTGCAATGAATGTATTGCATGAGTGTAGTGTGGGTACTCAATGCTTTTGTAGGTATCTGCATAGGTCCATGTGATGGCCTCTGCACCAATTGTAAGACAGCATTTCCTAATTACATGCAGCCAGGTGTGTACTGATTGCATGTCTCACTGTGATTTCAGGACACTGCTATAAAAGGGTATGTGAGATAGGCGTTGCCCTTTCAGATTGTAGGCTGTGGACCATGCTGGTATGCTGTTGACAGTGTTCTGTGAGTGTGAAGGTTAGTACATCTCCCATGCTTCATGCTGTGTTGTAGATTCAGGTTGCTGCATTTCTCTTGCCTGTTCCCTGTAGTGAGTGTGTATGCATACTGACACCTACAACTATATGTCATATGTATTGCTATATAAATATATATATATCTGTGTACATATACATACTTTCATATATGTACATTAGCTGACATTATTGGGTACAAGCTAACAATTAGCAGGGCTGTTTCTGTTAACACTACACTAGTATGGGAAAATCCAGTAATTGGGACTATAAAAGTCTGCCTGACATGCTTTGGGTAGTAGTCATACTATATTGCCTTTATCTTCATTCCTACTATTACATGTTCCACTTATTTAGCACTATATTCCTGTATGAGAGTCATGGCTTAGTGGTAGGTCATACAGACTAGTGTTACAATGGTCTTGGGGTAGGGCCTACTAGTATGCTTATATTCTGCTTGTGACTTGAGTATAGGGCCTATCAATCAAAGTGCTGGAGGCACCTTTAAGCAGTTAAAGAGGTTAGTATGTCTCACAGGAACCAGGCTGTGTTGCAGATTCTGGTTGCTGCATTTATCTTCACTGTTTCCTGTAGTGAGTGTGTATGGATACTGACACCTACAACTATATTTCATATGTATTAATATATATTTATATATCTGTATGTGTAGATATACATACCTTCATATATGTACATTACCTTACTTTATTATGTACAAGCTAACAAGTAGCAGGGCTGTTTCTGTTAACACTGAACTAGTATGGGAATCCAGTAATTTGGCCATTGAAACTCTACCTGACATGCTTTGGATAGTACACCTCCTATATTGCCTTTATACTGATTCCTACTATTACATGTTATATTTAGTTTAGCACTGTGTTCTTGTAAGGCAGGCATGGCTTAGTGGTAGGTCATATAGACTAATGTTACCAAGGTCCTGGGTTCGAGACTGACAGTGGGAATTTATTTTTATTTGCAAGCTTTCAAACTGAGTACAGGGCCTGTCACTCAAAGTGTTGAGGCCACCTTTAAGCAGTTAGAAGGGTAAGTAGGTCACACAGGGGTCAGGCTGTGTTGCAGATTCAGGTTGCTGCATTTATGTTCACTGTTTCCTGTAGTGAGTGTGTATGGATACTGACACCTACAACTATATTTCATATGTATTTATATATATTTATATATCTGTATGTGTAGATATACGTACCTTCATATATGTACATTACCTTACTTTATTATGTACAAGCTAACAAGTAGCAGGGCTGTTTCTGTTAACACTGACCTAGTATGGGAATCCAGTAATTTGGCCATTAAAACTCTGCCTGACATGCTTCAGATAGTACATCTCCTATATTGCTTTTATACTGATTTTTACTATTACATGTTATATTTATTTTAGCACTGTGTTTTGTAAGGCAAGCATGGCTTAGTGGTAGGTCATACAGACTAATGTTACCAAGGTCCTGGGTTCGAGACTGACAGTGGGAATTTATTTTTCTTTTCAAACTGAGTACAGGACCTGTCAATCAAAGTGCCATAAAGGCACTTTTAAGCACTTTAAACCAGGTCTGCGCTCGTTTGCGCAGAGCTCACGCATGCTACTGGCGGTGAGCTCCGCTAACACAAGCGACACCCGCTAATTTCTTTGAAAGAAAAGAAAAGGGGTGACAGGAAAGTGGTGAAAAGGGGTCACAAAGAGGGTAAGACAGTAGGGAAACAAGCGTGGATTTGCAGGAGGGATGTAGGTAAGGCCCATAGATGCCCATGTCTTTGGCAGCAACAGCTGTGCATTTCCATGTATTTTGGTGAGACATTGGAAACCTTTCACCCCTGAGAGAGGTGTCAGGACAACATTAATATTTGTTGTAGAGCCAATTGTAATTAACTGTTTCAATGTCAAGCAGACATGTGTGCGACATGGACAGCTATGTATGGGGCGTAATTTTTTGTGGGTACAGAGTGCCCTTTTTTTTTTTCAGGTGAGAGTGGTATGTCAGGTGAAGGAAGTCGGTATAGCTGGGGAGGTAGGTTGGGTAGGTTAACAGACAAGACAGACAAGACGCATACAGGGGTGGTGTATGACACACGTGGGGGGGGTTACACAATTGACGGGGACAGAGGTTGGGATATCCGAGATGCATGAGCCCACAGATGGCAACAGTGGATGATATCCCCACCCATAGGCAGTTGTCACTGTTCCTTCACAGCCCAGGACGGGGCTGTGCTGGGGGCTGTGTAGGCGGGGCAATGGCTGGGGCCGTTAGCTGTGCCACACGAGCCTCGAGCTGGCGTAGGGGCCCAAGAACAGAGTCTTGGATCTCCCTTCGCACCACAGACCGGACACCTTGGAGGGTGAGTGGACGAACCCCTCCGGCCACACTTGCAGAGGGGGGATGGGCCCCATCCCCTGCAGCGCTTCCACCCGAAGGTGGCACAGGGCCACCGGAGGGGGGTCCGGCCTGGGCACTAGTGCCAGGTGCAGTCGCCAGCTGAGGTGGGAGAGGTGGGTCCGCTGGGACCTGCCTTCCCAAGCGTTCTAGGTTTGTGAGTAGTTATGTTAGTTTGGGTTAGTGGCATTTTATTCCATTCAGATTAGTTGTAACAGCATGCATTGGTATTCCCATCAAACAAACACCCAGATATTAACACCATTGAACATGGGGCATATCAATATCACATGCATTATTTGAACAGAAATACACAGTCAAACAACATGCAGGGTTGATTAATGGCAACAGGCCATCAAATTTGCAGGTATGAACAGGGCACATGCACAAACAGGCATGCATATATTTTGGAAACGGACAAATGTCCATAGGTTCATAGGTTAGTACTAGGCTAACTGCCCTTGCGAGCCATTTTAAGCCTAGCCAATTATCCCTTGTGAGACTCAAACCCTGCACCTTGTGTTTCTAAGGCAAACACCTTAACCATTAGGCTACCCTCCCAACCATGATTAATGAAATGTTCACATACCATTATTTAGTGGGTGTTGTTATATGGAATTATAGGGTTGGGTGGAGATAGACAGAGATGACACATTCATATGTTACACATTGATTTACATTTGTAATAGGTACACAATTAAGTTGAGGCTGATGTTTCAAATTATCTTTATTTGACTGTCATGCTACACCTGTTATGAATACATCACTATCCTACTTATGTTTAATCTGATCAGATACATCATCCTGCTACACTTTGATGACAGGACAGGGGACAACTATGGCTGTTTAGTCTGTCAGATAATCATTCATTCTATCTGCAAATTGTATACTGTGATCACCATACAGACTTTGGCCTACACATTCCAGATTCTGACACACTGAAATCAGTTTGGGATATTAAGTTGTACTTCCCACATGCATTTAGTTCTGTAGAAACACACTGGGGCTAATATATTCAGGGGTTATTACTACTTTATTTATTCATACATGACCCTTTCTGTCACTCTCACACATCCTGCAACTTCACAGTTCAGGTTGCTACTTCTAGGCTTTGTTCACATGTTAGACTGGTGGTGATTCAAACACTTTCCAACAGCCTCACTTCTGTCATGATTCAGCATTTCAACAGGGGATATATCTCACATGTGACTGCCTCAGATTCTGAAGCTGTACTCTTGAGACTACTGCAGGTTACACTATTTTAATTAATGGTGGGACATCTGTATTACAGCACTGTTTAATTCTATCAATTATATTTCCAGTTACACTTGCATACTGATGAACTTGTTGCAGCCATACCTGCAGACTTTCAAATCTTGCTTGCACATTATATTACTTTTAATCAATACACTGCAGTGTTCTGATACATGCTACAGTATAATATTTATTTACAAGTACTGGGTGGGGTTACTAACCTGCATGGTGGTGCAGCCGCACCAGCCTACGGGCATGCATCTCGCGGTTCATAGAGCGGACACCTGCAGCTGTAATGCGAAAGAAGTAATATTGGACTACACATCTCCATAGTATCAGCCAGTTGAAATCCTTACATACATAAGTAAAATGTAACTTACTCAGTAGTGGGGCGTTGGGCATATCCCGGGCCTCCTGGATCCATTCGGTCAACTGGTCTTGCTTGCGTCGCTTCAGGTCCGCATGGTGGTGACGGACCTGCTCACCAGTGCATG
Organism: Protopterus annectens; assembly: GCF_019279795.1. Classification (NCBI taxonomy): domain Eukaryota; kingdom Metazoa; phylum Chordata; order Ceratodontiformes; family Protopteridae; genus Protopterus; species Protopterus annectens. Next base: position 176,024,297 of record NC_056751.1, read on the forward strand.
GAATGCCAGTAGCACTGGTCAGATCACGAGCCAACTGGTCCCATGCCTCTGCCCTGTACGCTCCCCATGAGATCTGGCCCTGCATGAGTTGGGCCTCGTGATGATGGACAAGGAGCCAGACCATGTATCTGGACTCCTCAACGCCCCAACGCTGCGCTCGAAAGCAACGTCCCTCACCTACTCCACTCAATCTGACTGCAGGTCTGTTCTACAATCGTTTCTGCTGTGTATTCTCGCCTATGGGGCTTATATATGCCGCTTTTCCCGCACATTTCTCTGATTGGCCGTTTTGGAATTGTATCTACTTCACTGAAAATGCTTTATTATGCTCCATTCTGGATTTTATCCCATATATATGCTATTTCTGCATTTCCGGGTATTGCTGTCATGGCTTAGTGGTTTAGTACCTTGACTCTAGTGCATGGTATCCTGGGTTCAAATCGGGCAACTGATTTTTGATTTTCCTTACAGAACTGAGTTGAGGACCTGTCAATCAAACATGCCAAAAGCACTTTTAAGCACTTAAAACCAGGTCTGCGCTCGTTTGCGCGGAGCTAACGCATGCGCACTGGCAGTTAGCTTGTGGGAGCGGCGCGCAAACGGTGTGCGCTGGGATAAATCTTAATTGGCTAGTGACACACATGTACAGCTAAGCACAGCTAGTTGCAAACAGTTTCAGCCTATTAAACCGGTGCTTAGCAACGGGCATGCAGTTTGCAGCTTGTTAAACAGTACTCAGCTACGGGCAGTCTGTCTCACAGCAGCTTAGCTATCAGTACATTTCTGACTATTTTATTATTGTGTTACTTCAAAATATATGCTCCATTTCATTCCATTTTACAAAAGGGAATACATTTACATTTGTACAATACTGTCAGGGGGCTTTTTAGTGCTTATTTACAAAAAAAAAAAAGGTTGTTGTGGGGGCTCGAACCCTGCCTGCCTACTCTTAGGCCGGCAACTCTACCGCTAAGCTATTACTTCTTGGCTTACTCTGCATATTTAGTTCTTATATCCTTTTCCACTGACTGCTAACTGTGATTGCGCTAGTAGCACACCCGCGCACACGAGCGCACACAGTAGCAAACATTTACGGGGTTTAAAAAAAAAAACAGGTTTTAATTTAATTTTATAACATCTCTTCACTTTATACACTGATGGTCAGTCGGGGCATGTGTTGTGTAGTGTGTTTATTCACATTTCCATGGCCTCTCTCGTGGCTGTTTACTTTCAGCCATTCTAGTCTTCCGGGGGCGTGTCCGCTTGCAGGGCTTAGCCTACAGACACGCCCCCTACTCTCTTACACGGACCGTGTAAGAGTTACTAGTGTGATTCAGCATGCCTCATGCACCTCATGCATATGCATGAGATGCTGACATCACACCGTTTAACTGCAGCCTCCGTGTAAGAGTTATAACTCTTACACGGAGGCTTCGTGAATCTGTGTCAGAGTGTTTGTGATTTAGAAAACCATCTCCATCATGTCACTAATCCAAATAGGATTGTCAGTCTCATTGCATGCTAATGACTGTATAAACTATGTATGATAATGATGTAAAACAAGATGAAGGAGTAATTCAGAAATGTTTAAAGGCAGCACAGTGGAGCTGCACTAATTGTAAATTTGAACTTGGCTGAATGATCATGTTCAGACTAAGTCTCAAAGTAATATTAGTGGTTGCCACAGCTATTGTAAATGTGTAACTGCAAGTGGATCTTATTGCTACTGCCATGCATGATGGTATGCAACACTGCCCAGAGAGGTGTGGGGTCTTCTGACCACACTTAACATTTCATGGACTCCACAACACCAACATTGTGGACTGGACCATGTTGAAAAATAACATCCAAGAAATTGTGGAAATGTGTAGGCCTCATCTGTAACCCTGTGGTAGTTGGACACTACCTATCCCAGTGGATATCAAGCTATGTGTGGCTTTACTTCTACTAGCTACAAGGATCATTCAACAACCTAATGTAGATACAGTGTTGAGATTTTAGGTATCTGCCGTTAGCATACTCCATCATTTTCCTGATGCCATGATTCACCAAGTAGTAAAGCATATGTGGTTCCCATGTACCCAGAGGGGAGTACAAAAACTAATAAGGATTTTTGTGATATAGCCCATTTCCACGAGGGACTGGGAGTCATAGACTGTACTCACTTTGACATAAAGACTCCACCTGATGAACTGGGAATGAGGTATGAGAACTGCAAAGGGGATTACTACATCAACTGCCAGGAGGTTTGCAATGCACATGGTGTCACGTGTGTGTAAAGACTACCTAGGCATTTATTATGACTCCCTCATATGGCACACCATTACCTGTACCGGTGGTTTGTGATAGGTGACTTCCCACTGGGAGATCTTTTTGGAGATGACCGATATGCACTGGAACCTTGGCTCATGACATCCAAGAGAAACCATCCATGAGAAAAACACAAAATCCAATATACCCTTGGTACAAACCAGCATAATTAAAAAACAGAGAGATTACTGAGCATGTGTTTGGACTGCTAAAGGCACACTTTCACTGTAGTGATTCATTCCTGTAGCATGATCTTGTCACATGTACAAAAATGCTATCTGTGTGTGTAATGTTTCAAAATATTACACTTAGAAAGCAGTTACAGTGGGGAAGGCACATGCAACAAACCAACAGTTTCCAGCACAACAGGCAGCAGAAACTGAATCAGTGGAAAAGCCAGCAGCAGGGATGATGAGGCCAGACAGAGGTGGGCAGGGTATGCTATTGGTACTAGCAAAGAGAGAGGATTGTACATAGCTGTGTATCAGACACAGGCAGCCCAAGTAAAAATGCACAACAGAGAGGGAAAGTTAGCATCATTTGTATACATGAAGAAGGAAGTACAAGAGTTTACATCTTTTAAATGGAATTATGTGAGTTTTAGTGCTGAGGAGTATGACAAGTAAAAAGTGCTATTTTGTGAAATGTCTGTGCCTGTATGGGGGGGGTATTTCATGTGTAGAAGTGTCAGCTTCAGTAGAGCTGTGATGATATGCTGGGGGCTGTGGTGATGTGAGTGTGGCTCTGCAGGGCCATATACTCAGCAGTAGTTGCAACACTGTAGCTCGATCTACTCTACAGCAGGTTCAGCACCCCATGTATACCCCCCACCCATGAAATCTGGCTCTGCCAGGAGCTGCACTGTATGTCCCACACCCCTGGCTAGATGCTTTTGTGGTGCATTACCTTGAGTAATGTCTGCTAGAAAGTGTGCAGCATGACGATTGCCATGTCCCCAGGGCTGCCCTTCCTGGGCATAGACACCTACACAATAGATGTTGCTGTGGAAGTGCTAGCACTGCCAGAGTAGGAACGTGCTCATCCAAATTAATGCTGGCTAACATCAGTGGATGCAACAGATGACAAGATCCATGGATCGCCCCTCTCTCCTGCCAGGTGAGCCAGAGAAGACATTGCACATTCCAGTATGTGATTCAGCGTATTCAAGGAATCACACTTACAGGACATGCACTCCTGTATGTCATCACATACACCTTAAATCACCTGAGACACCTACCCCACAAAAAGTATTTTCCTTCTACACCACCTCCATCTTCTTCATTCCTTATTTGATCCCTTTCTGTTCAACCCTCTGCTTACTTCCCCTTTTCATCTCTTTCCTATACTCCCATTTCCAGCCTTTAACCTGGTTAAAATAGATACACACACTACAGAAATGCCCATATAGGGCTTCTAAATCACTTATCTTTTTGTGATCATACTGTGTGCAATGGGTTGTGAAGAGCACCCTCAATGCTCATGTGCAACCAATGAGGAATGAATGAACAATTACGTACAATCACTGTCAATTGTTATGTATATTGGCCTCACCTCCTATCTGTCATGCAAATGAGGTGAGCATCATTGAACAGCAGTGTGCAGATGCAAAATATGATAAAGCTCATGTTTTCAATCTGAATGCTTTTATGGCTCAGCTTGCAAATGAAGTAATATGTGGAGTATAAATAAAGAGAGTTGTGAGTTGAATGGTGTTTTGGCCATGTGTGCTTCCATTTTGCAAATGTGTAACAATCAACTGTTATGTGCTTGACTGACAGCTTCAGTTTGACTGCTTCCATGGCTCAGTTTGATTGATTTGTAGATGGTCAGTGAAAAGAGGTGAGTGCTCAAATTCCCTTAGAGTTGAATGACTCATATGCTTCCAATCTGCAAACATGTATTATACAATGACTGGCCATTAGTATTCCAAAACAGGCACACTGATTGGTCAGCCCAGTCAGCGTGCCCATTTTAAATCATAGCATATACCAATGGAAAAAGGTCCTGTCGCCTGTACTGTAACTTTTACTTTAACTTTTTTTTTTTTTTTTTAACAAAAATAAAAAAAAAATTCTGAAATCCAGACTCCGGACATATCAGAGAGACATGACGAAGAAAGTACTGGGAAAATCAGGTGCATTATTGAAAACTAACGACACGTACCTGAGCTTCCTTGTATTTCTTCCATTCTGTCTCTCTCCTGCCACTAAACTATCCAAGACATTTTTTTTAATTAAAAAATAAATAAATGAATAAATAAATAAAAAAGGAACAACAGAGACCATCTTTTCTCTGTTGCTTCCTTTGTACAACACTGATATACTGCATGAGCATGGGAACACAACTGCCATACGCATGCGCAGTACATCAGAAAAAGCACCAGGATACTGGAAAAAGGCAGAAGGGCACCACAGAGGCATTATACAAACACATTATTTAAGAAAAATGAGTATATTGAAGATTTACCCCCAGTTGGCTTTATTTAATCACTCTGGCTTTGCCCTTGTGATTAAACCACACCAACTATGTGTAAATCTTCAATATACCACACCAATATAATCAGTTATTGCTTAAATATTCACCTGCTCTGTGTTTGACAGCACCTTCAGTGTGCCTGCTTTCATAGCTCAGTTTGCGAATTAAGTAATTAGTAGGGTGCAGAATGTCAGTAAGAACAATAGGGGTACAAATCCACCAAGGCTGAATGGCTGCCTTTTTACTGATATTTGTATCATAGTACAGGTAAAGTGATCAGTCATAACTGGTTTTGTTGACAAATCTTGTTATTTTTATGTAGGTCACCAATCCTGTCTGTTTCTTTTTCTTTTTTAAGTTCAATCACTTGACAGTGATCTCTCTCTCTCTCTGATATATATATATATATATATATATATATATATATATATATATATATATATGTGTGTGTGTGTGTGTGTGTGTGTGTGTGTGTGTGTGTGTGTGTGTGTGTGTGTGTGTGTGTGTGTGTGTGTGTGCATGTGTGTTTGTGTATGTCTCAGACCCCTGTCTGCATTGTCTTCTACATCCCTGATTGTGTCACCACCTCTCTTTGCAGCCTTGTGTACATTATATTTTTGTTTCTTTGGCCCTACCACCTCCTTTATCCTCCTACCTTAGGCATACTTCCTTCCCTTGCTACCTTCTGCAAGAATCATCTCCGCATGTATGCATCCTTGGGTTACAAACACACATCAGCACATTAACATTAACAATTATGTGTGCAATTTTGCACTTTTGCAATGGCTAAACCTGAGACTCAAGCTCATTAGATCATACACTTAGAAAGCAATTACAGTGGGGAGGGCACATGCAACAAACCAACAGTTTCCAGCACAACAGGCAGCACAAACAGAGTCACTGGAGAAGCCAGCAGCAGGGATGATGGGGCCAGACAGATGTGGGCAAGCTATGCTATTGGTACTAACAAAGAGAGAGGATTATACATATCTGTGTAACATAACTATACAAGACTTATGCAGATACACTACAGTAAAAATAATAATCTAGGCAATACCAGCATCAGGCTGTGCTTACCCACACATAGGCTGACCACGCTCTGCATCAGACACAGGCAGCCCAAGTAGCAATGCACAACGGACAGGGCAAGTTAGCATCATTTGTACACATGAAGAAGGAAGTAAAGGAGTTCACATCTTTTGAAGGAAATTATGTGAGTTTGAGTGCTGAGGAGTAAAACAGTAAAAAGTGCTATTTTGTGAAATGTCTGTGCCAGTATGGGGGAGGGGATTTCATGTGTAGATGAGTCAGCCTCAGTAGAGGTGTGATGATGTGCTGGGGGCTGTGGTGATATGAGTGTGGCTCTGCAGGGGCATATACTCAGCAGTAGTTACAACACTGTAGCTCAATCTACTTACAGGACCAGGGCATGCATTACAAAAGATTCAGTACCCCATGTACACCCCAACCCATGAAATCTGGCTCTGCCAAGAGCTGCACTGGATGTCCCATACCCCTGGCTAGATGCTGTTGTGGTGCATGACCTTGAACAATGTCTGCTAGGAAGTGTGCATCATGACAATGGCCACGTCCCCAGGGCTGCCCTTCCTGGGCATAGACACTTCCACAATCGATGTTGCTGTGGATGTGCTAACACTGCCAGAGTAGGAACTTGCTCATCCAAAGTGACGCTGGCTAACATCTGTGGATGCAACAGATGACCAGCTCCATGGATCGCCCCTCTCTCCTGCCAGGTGAGCCAGAGAATACATTGCACATTCCAGTATGTGATTCAGTCTATTCAAGGAATCAGACTTACAGGACATGCACTCTTGTATGTCATCACATACACCTTAGATCACCTGAGACACCCACCCCACAAAACGCATTTCCCTTCTGCACCACCTCCATCTTGCTCATTCCTTATTTGATCACTTTATCTTCTACCCTCTGCTTACTTCCCCTATTCATCTCTTTCCTATACTCCCATTTCCAGCCTTTAACCTGGTTAAAATAGATAAACAAACTACAGAAATGCCCATATAGGGCTTCTTAATCACTTATCTTTTTGTGATCATACTGTGTGCAATGGGTTGTGAAAAGCACTCTCAATGCTCATGTGCAACCAACGAGGAATGAACAATTGCGTCCAATCACTGTCATTTGTTATGTATATTGGCCTCACCTCCTATCTGTCATGCAAATGAGGTGAGCATCGTTGAACAGCAGTGTGCAGATGCAAAATATGTTAAAGCTCATGTTTTCAATCTGAATGCTTTTATAGCTTAGCTTGCAAATGACGTAATATGTGGAGTATAAATAAAGAGAGTTGTGAGTTGAATGCTTTTATGGACATGTGTGCTTCCATTTTGCAAATGTGTAACAATCACCTGTTATGTGCTTGAGTGACAGCTTCAGTTTAACTGTTTCCATGGCTCAGTTCGAGTGATTTGTAGATGGTCAGTGAAAAGAGGTGAGTGTTCATATTCCCTTAGAGTTGAATGACTCATATGCTTCCAGTCTGCAAACATGTATTATACAATGACTGGCCATTAGTATTCCAAAACAAGCACACTGATTGGTCAGCCCAGTCAGTGTGCCCATTTTAAATCATAGCATATACCAATGGAAAAAGGTCCAGTCGCCCGTACTATAACTTTTACTTTTTTTTTTTTTTAAAGAAAAATAAAAAAAATAAATCTGAAATCCAGACTCCGGACATATCAGAGAGATAGGATGAAGAAACTATTGTGAAAATCAGGTACGTTATTAAAAACTAAAGACACGTACCTGATTTTCCTTGTATTTCTTCCGTTCTGTCTCTCTCCTGCCCCAAAACTATCCAAAACATTTTTTTATTAAAAAAAAAAAAAAAAAAAAAAAAGAAAGAAACATTTTTTTTTATTACATAAATAAATAAATAAATAAATAAGGAACAACGGAGACTGTTTTTTCTCTGTTGCTTCCTTTGTATAACACTGATATACTGCATGAGCATGGGAACACAAGTGCCATACGCATGTGCAGTACATCAGAAAAAGCCCCAGGATACTGGAAAGAGGCAGAAGGGCACCACAGAGGCATTATACAAACACATTATTTAAGAAATGTGGTATATTGAAGATTTACCCACAGTTGGCTTTATTTAATCACTCTGGCTTCGCCCTTGTGATTAAACCACACCAACCATGTGTAAATCTTCAATATACTACACCAACATCATCAGTTATTGCTTAAATAATCACCTGCTCCGTGTTTGACAGCACCTTCAGTGTGCCTGCTTTCATAGCTCAGTTTGTGAATGAAGTAATCAGTAGAATGCAGAATGTCAGTAAGAACAATAGGGGTACAAATCCACCAAGGCTGAATCGCTGCCTTTTTACTGATATTTTTATTATGGTAATGGTAAAGTGATCAGTCATAACTGGTTTTGTTGGCAAATCTTGTTATTTTTATGTAGGTCACCAATCCAGTCTGTTTCTTTTTCTTTTTTAACTTCATTCACATGACAGTGATCTCTCTCTCTTTCTCTCTCTCTCAAATGAGGTGAGCATCATTGAGCAGCAGTGTGCAGATGCAAAATATGATAAAGCTCATGTTTTCAATTTGAATGCTTTTATGGCTCAGCTTGCAAATGAAGTAATATGTGGAGTATAAATAAAGAGAATTGTGAGTTGAATGCTTTTTTGGACATGTGTGCTTCCATTTTGCAAATGTGTAACAATCACCTGTTATGTGCTTGACTGACAGCTGCAGTTTGACTGCTTCCATGGCTCAGTTCGAGTGATTTGTAGATGGTCAGTGAAAAGAGGTGAGTGTTCACTTTCCCTTAGAGTTGAATGACTCATATGCTTCCAGTCTGCAAACACGTATTATACAATGACTGGCTATTTGTATTCTAAAACTATCACACTGACTGGTCAGCCCATTCAGCGTGCCCGTTGTAAATCCTAGCATATACCAATGGAAAATGGTCTGGTTGCCCGTACTGTAACTTTTACCTTTTTTTTTGTTTTTAACAAAAATAAAAAAAAAATATCTGAAATCCAGACTCCAGACATATCAGAGAGATAGGACGAAGAATGTTCTGGGAAAATTAAGTACGTTATTCAAAACTAAAGACACGTACCTGATTTTCCTTGTATTTCTTCCATTCTGTCTCTCTCCTACCCCTAAACTATCCGAAACATTTTTTTTTATTATAAAAAAAATTTCTTTTTTTATTAAAAAAAAAAAATAAAAAAATAAAAAAATAAAAAATGAACAACAGAAACCGTCTTTTCTCTGTTGCTTCCTTTGCCCAAAACTGATATACTACGTGAGCATGGGAACACAAGTCCCATATGCATGCGCAGTACATCAGACAAAGCCCCAGGATACTGGAAAAAGGCAGAAGGGTACCACAGAGGTATTATACAAATGCATTATTTAATAAAAGTGAGTATATTGAAGATTTACCTACAATTGGCTTTATTAAATCACTCGGGCTTCGCCATTATGATTAAACCACACCAACCATACGTAAATCTTCAATATACCACACCAACATCATCAGTTATTGCTTAAATAATCACCTGCTCCGTGTTTGACAGCACCTTCAGTGTGCCTGCTTTCATAGCTCAGTTTGTGAATGAAGTAATCAGTAGGATGCAGAATGTCAGTAAGAACAATAGGGGTACAAATTCACCAAGGCTGAATTGCTGTCTTTTACTGATATTTTTATTATAGTACTGGTAAAGTGATCTGTCATAATTGGTTTTGTTGACAAATCTTGTTATTTTTATGTAGGTCACCAATCCTGTCTGTTTCTTTTTTCTTTTTTAACTTTAATCACTTGACAGTGATCTCTCTCTCTCTCTCTATATATATATATATATATATATGTGTGTGTGTGTGTGTGTGTGTGTGTGTGTGTGTGTGTGTGTGTGTGTCTCAGACCCCTGTCTGCATTATCTTCTACATCCCTGATTGTGTCACCACCTCTCTTTGCAGCCTTGTGTACATTATATTTTTGTTTCTTTGGCCCTACCACCTCCTTTGTCCTCCTACCTTCAGCATACTTCCTTCACTTGCTACCCTCTGCAAGAATCATCTCAGCATGTATGCATCCTTGGGTTACAAACATACATCAGCACATAAACATTAGCAATTATGTGTGCAATTTTGCACTTTTGCAATGACTAAACCTGAGGTTCAAGCTCATTAGATCATTGCATGTTTTCTACTGCTGTTAGTTCTTCACTTTGGCGACAACTTGATCCTTCATGATCTCCCACTGCGTCCGGACTGTGGCCATGATGAAGAACTACTTATGGCTGTCTGTATACATTGTTAATGACCCTCAAGACTTATTTTGCAGGCATAGTTAACAGTGCTGACTTGATCACAATCATGGAAGTGATGTTTAGGAATCCCCAGGGAATTTTTCTCCTTTCTGTGAATCATTATGTTTGGCGCATATTGTTAGAGCATGTTATCTGAAGGAAATTATATCACATGAGGGAGGCAGCAGACATGAAAATGCAGACAGGCAAAAACTTAATGGACAAATGGCAAAATAGAGTGAACATTAAAATAAGAACTTTCAGGGCTTTCAAACTTATGTTTACTGAGAGTTATAGTTAGAATTCTTGCGCTAGGAGGAATAAAATAGTATGCAGATATTTGCATTTCAGCAGCCGTTGAGATGTTTTATGTGTAAAACAATGAATTGCAGATGACAGGAATAAAACCAATTCCATTTTGAGAATAGGAAAAGAATGATGTGAAGGAAACAGCATTTTAAAACAGTGAAGTTAAAATACTTAAATAATAGACTGAGTACTTCTCATGCTCAGACAACTATGTCAAAGTCAGAAATGGAGGACTTCTTAAGCCCAGGGAACCAAAGCCAATAACACTGCTTTTAATATAACTAGAGTATATAGAATGCAGATGTTCATCAGAGAAGAACTAAATGGACACAGTTATTGTGGTTCTTATTCAAATATTAGGGGGCATTCTGAAGTAGAAGACATTCATCTGCCAAATATTGACTGTCACATGCTGAATGCTGAAACATGATACAGCAGAGACGTCATATGCTTGATGCATTGTGCAATATCAAAACAACTGGCATCAGAAACAAAGAGGAGGACTTATTTTTGGAAATGTTGCTTGTCAAAGAGTGCAGAGTTAAGATGGCTATAAAGGGATTTATTTCGATTCATGATAGACTGACCAACCTAACAAGTATTATCCATTCCACATATAAAATAATAACAGTACTAAATCTCAGAAAATAATAATCAAGCAGATGAAAAGTGAAATGTCAGTTGAACAGAATTAGTAGAAACTGAAAAAAAAAGCTCCTAGGCCATAGCTTTGACTCCATTATGGGAAAAACTGCTTTCAGGTTCATGCTCTCTTTGTGTGTGTGTCTAATCAATCAAATGAACATTAATTTATGTTTTTCATGGATGCAGTGTTGTTAATAATGTTATATCACACTGCATAATGTATGACCTGCATATGTAATTAAGCTCATGCATACTTAATGCTGTGCTAGTCTGAAGTACATTACAAGAATTACAGTATATCAAGGCAAATGTTTCCAAATTCTACTGTATTAAATACCTTAAAATGCCTTGAATAATTATATAGTAAAATTATATATATTTTATTTAGAAAAACATGTTGAAGTGAAGACTTAAGAAAAAAAGTGGATAGCAACAGATGTTCTCACTTCTGTAAATTCTCTTAGAAGTGTGAGAGTGGGCTAGAAAACATAAATATAGAGTCAGCTCAAAGTTCAGTACATGATCTTCATCCCCAATAACATGTAAACACAAACACAAATTGAAAGCCTGTATACTACTCAACATCTGTTTAAGACATTGCTGTGTAGCCTGCAAGAAACTCAGCATTGCTTAACAAATCTTGAAAAGAAATGGTGTACATTACACTGCATTAAATAAAAATTGAGATTAACACATTAAAACATTAACATCAAAATTCAAGTGAGGTTAAATTAAACCTGAAACTATGGTAATATAATGCATACCAATAGCACTGAAGCACTGACTGACAATAATACTATAGCAATAACCCACGCCTGGGTGTGGGTAATGCTGGATTTACCCATGGTTGGTGTGGTTTGGTCACAAGGGCAAAGCCCGAGTGGCCAAACAAAGCCAACCGTGGGTAAATCCAGCATTACCCACACCCAGAAGTGGGTTATTGCTATTATAGAATGACATTATTTAAGAAAAAAAATAATTACTTTTCTTAAATAATGGCATTGTATAATGCCTCCTTGCTGCCCTTCCGTAGCTGTCTGGTATTCTGCGGCAGTTCTGATGTACTGTGCATGCGTATACCTACGCAGTACATCAGAGCTGTGGGCAAAAGCAATGGAGAAAGCAAGATCTCCGTTGCTTTTTATAAACTGTTTCGCTATGTTAAATGGGTTTAACATAGCGAGACAGCTTTAAAAAAAGCAACGGAGAATTTCTGTTGCTTTTTTTAAAGCTGTCTCGCTACATTAAACCCATTTAACATAGCGAGACAGTTTTGAAAAAGGCAACGGAGAAAGCAAGATCTCCGTTGCTTTTTACAAACTGTCTTGCTATGTTAACGAAGTTTAACATAACGAGACAGCTTTAAAAAAAGCAACGGAGAATCTCCGTTGCTTTTTTTAAAGCTGTCTCGCTATGTTAGCGAGACCGTGTGAAGCAACGGAGATCTTGCGTTCTCCGTTGCTGTAAAAAAAGAGTTATAGTAATGGAAAAAGTCCAGGCGACCGGACCTTTTTCCATTATTATAACTCTGATTTACAACGTGCACGCTGACCAATCAGCATGCACATTTTTAAATATTAATGGGGGGGGGTCATTGTATAATGCTGTATACATAGCACCCTAGGCTTTAGCCAATTAAGGTCAGAAAAGAATATTATATTTATACATTAGCCAACATCTACATAGCACTTACATTTGTATACCAACGTAAGACTGCCTCTTAAGAGTCTTTTGAGTTTCAACCAGTGCTACTTCTGAAAAATGTGGTTATTTCAGAAAAGGCCTTTTCATCAATGAAAAGGTTAAAATACAATGTAATGAGGGCTAGTACCCTTTCTTAATGTGTTTTAGGTGAATTAATAGAAATAGTAAAAAATATTCTATCAGTTTGTAAAACTATTTAATGATGCCTGATGAGTAGTGTGCATGTGAATCAAGATTACATAAAAGTGCATCGCATAATCACATGTAAACTGTTTCCTTTTAGTAATAGCAGAGTGGTGAGCAGTGTAGTCTTCCTGAAAGAGAAACCTGTAGGTAATAGATACAGGAGTCTTAAAGAGGAAAATGCTATAGGCAATATTTGTGGCAGCTGCGGTTAGGATTAAATCAGTCTGCTGTATCACCGCAGAGATACTGAAGGTTTTCCTAGCTTTAGCAGTGAGAAGGAAAGAGATTTTGTAGCAGCGTTAAACTGGTTAAAAGACTGCCTGATGTCATTTTACATGACGTGTACAAAGAAATACATTTGATGACTTTTTTACTCTTGTTGCTCTCAGTAAGCTTTAGAATCTTCTCTCCTATCAACTCACGTGCATGTAGTAATGCAGAGAACTACAGCATAGCATACTGACATACTAAAAGGGTGTCAGTAAGTTATATATGAGATACTAGTGCTCCAGTGACCTGCAACACACTGTAATCAATACCACACATGAGTGAGGAGCAAACATCATCCAAAGGTGTTCCCATAAGATGAAAGTGCATAGTGGAGCATACCATGAAACTCAAAGGACACACTGTAAAGGGTAGCCAACATCATCGATGTACAGATATGCAGTACATGTTCACTACCACATATGGTGCAGTGTAAATGACACCAAAGGGAGTGCATCACACCACCAGTCAATGCATGCAGACATCGAGTGTGTTGTATGTGTATGGGTGTTGTGCAGCAGTCTGCAATTGCATGCTGCATGCACATGGTACATCTATGCAGATCAAAAAGCAGCCAGTGGCAAATATGCAGTACATGGATAAAACACTCACCCTGGATATTTTAAGGTATGCTATCTGTTTTCTCATGATATGAATGATTATGCTGCTAAGTCCTCTCATCGCCAAATGGGATTCATGATGCAGACTCAATTAAATTTCTTCGGTAGACGATATCACAAAAAAAATGCCTCCAAAAGCCATTCTCATCATCATCTTCCTTCAGCTGTTCCCGTTAGGGGTCACCACAGCGGATCATCTGTTTCCATTTCTTCCTGTCCTCTGCATCTTGCTCTGTCACACCAATCACCTACAAATCCTCTCTCACCACATCCATAAACCTTATCTTAGGCATTCCTCTTTTCCTGTTACCTGGTAGCTTCATCCTTAGCATCTTTTTCCCAATATACTCAGCATCCCTCCTCAGCACATATCCAGACCAACGTAATCTTGCCTCTCTGGCTTTTTCTCCAATCCTTCCAACCTGGGATGACCCACTAATATACTTATTCTTAATCCAGTCCACCCTCATCACACCCAGTGCAAATCTTAACATCTTTAACTCTGCCACATCCAGCTCTAATTCATGCCTTTTTGTCAATGCCACTGTCTCCAACCCATATAACAAAGCTGGTCTCACATTACCCTCTTGTAGACCTTCCCTTTCACTCTTACTGGTACTCGTCTGTCACAAATCACTCCTGACACTCTTCTCCAGCCAGTCCATACTGCCTGTACTCTCTTCTTCACCTCTCTACCACACTCACCATTACTCTGAACTATTGATCCCAAGTATTTAAACTCATCCACCTTCACCACCTCTACTCATTACATCCTCACCATTCCTCTATCCTCCCTCTCATTCACACACATATATTCTGTCTTAGTCCTGCTAACCTTCATTCCTCTTCTCTCTAGAGCATATCTCCATCTCTCCAGGGTCTCCTCCACCTTTTCCCTACTCTCACTACAGATCACAATGTCATCTGCAAACATCATAGTCCACAGGGACTCCTGTCTGATCTCATCTGTCAACCTGTTCATCACCATTGCAAATAAGAAAGGGCTCAGAGCTAATCCTTGATGTAATCCCACCTCCACCTTAAACGCATCCATCACTCCCACCACAGACCTCACCGCTGTCACACTACCCTCATACATATCCTGTACCACTCTTACATATTTCTCTGACACTTCCGACTTCCTCATACAATACCACAACTCCTCTCTAGGCACCCTGTCGTATGTTTTCTCTAAGTCTACAAAAACACAATGCAACTCCTTCTGACCTTCTCTATACTTCTCCATCAACACTCTCAGAGCAAACATTGCATCTGTAGTGCTCTTTCCCGGCATGAAACCATACTGCTGATCATTAATCATCACATCCCTTCTTAACCTAGCTTCTACTACTCTTTCCCATAACTTCATGCTGTGACTGATCAGTTTAATCCCTCTGTAGTTACTACAGCTCTGCACATCACCCTTATTCTTAAATATCGGTACCAAAACACTTTTTCTCCACTCCTCAGGAATCCTCTCACTTTCCAAAATTTCATTAAACAATCTGGTTAAAAACTCCACTGCCATTTCACCTAAACATCTCCATGCTTCCACATGTATGTCATCTGGACCAACAGCCTTTCCATTCTTCATCCTCTTCATAGTTATCCTTACTTCCTCCTTGCTAAACCATTGCACTTCATGATTCACTATCCCCACATCATCCAACCTTCTCTCCCTCTCATTCTCTTCATTCATCAACCCCTCAAAGTACTCTTTCCATCTGCTCAACACACTCTCCTCACTTGCAAGTATGTTTCCCTCATTATCCTTTATCACCTTTACCTGCTGCACATCTTTCCTAGCTCAGTCCCTCTGTCTAGCCAATCGGTACAGGTCCTTTTCTCCCGCCTTAGTGTCCAACCTTTTATACAACTCTTCATATGCCTTATCCTTAGCCTTCGCCACCTCTCTCTTTGCCATGGACCTCATCTCCTTATACTCCTGTCTACTTTCTTCATCTCTCTGACAATTCCACTTCTTCTTTGCCAACCTCTTTCTCTGTATACTCTCCTGTACTTCTTCATTCCACCACCATGTCTTCTTGTCGTCCTTCCTCTGTCCAGATGTCATACTGAGCACCTTTCTAGCTGTCTCCCTTACTAGCTCTGCTGTAGTTACCCAGCTATTTGGTAACTCTTCACTGCCACCCAGTGCCTGTCTTAACTCTTCCCTGAACTCCACCTCACTATTACCCTTTTTCAATTTCCACCATTTGATCCTTGGAGCTGCCCTCACACTCCTCCTCCTCTTGTTGATTACCAACGTCATCTTACAAACCACCATCCTATGCTGCCTAACTACACCTTACCCAGTCACCACTTTACTTTCTCCAATCTCCTTCGAACTGGCCCTCCTACATAAGATATAATCCACCTGTGTGCATCTTCCTCCACTCTTGTATGTCACCCTATGCTCCTCCCTCTTGTTAAAATATGCATTCACCACAGCTACGTCCATCCTTTTCACAAAATCCACTACCATCTGACCTTCTGCAATCCTTTGTTTAACACCATACCTACCCATCACTTCCTCATCCCCTGTGTTCCCTTCACCAACATGCCCATTGAAATCTGCTCCAATCACCACTCTCTCACCCTTCGGTACAGTCATCACCACTTCATCCAACTCACTCCAAAATGTTTCTTTTTCATCCATCGCACACCCAACTTGCAGAGTATATGCACTAACAACATTCATCATTACACCATCAATTTCCATCTTCATAAAAATCACTCTATCCGACACTCTTAAATCCCAAATTAAGTTATTTATTTATTTGTTTATTTATTGATTTTTTTTGCAGGAACCAAGCCCTCTAACTTTTGCATCCCAACTCCATCATTACACAATAGTGGAAAATGTGGAAAGTTAAGAGATTGCTGAATGCAGCTTTTGGGTGATATTACTTTGAAGTATTGTCCAACCATCATATAACCATTGAGAAGTTGTCAGGTTGCCTTTAAAAGATAAGCACAGAACACACGAGTGTTAACAAATTTCCTCACCTTCTCCTCACAGCACTGCTCCTTATGCTCAATAGTCCTCTCATCTGTAAAAGACAAGCACAAAGAACATGTGAGTACAGCCACGTAAGTCAGCAATACTCAATAATACAACTACATATTTATATATACATCGATAGATACCTGCATATGGGTGCCTCTCATTGCATTAACTGCTCAAAATGATGAATGCTTGTACTGCTGGCATGTTTAGTCAAAATCTCATAATTTCAATCAATGCCACTAGCTTGCTGTCTAAGATTGCGGTGCACTGGGGAGTGGGTTTTAGCCATTTCTCCACTGTAGTGCAGTCTAGGAGTTGGTATATATATATTAGCAGGGGGTACGGGGATTGCCCCCTTGTATAACCATTGTTAAAAGTTTT
The DNA here is from genome assembly GCF_019279795.1 of Protopterus annectens. Taxonomy (NCBI): domain Eukaryota; kingdom Metazoa; phylum Chordata; order Ceratodontiformes; family Protopteridae; genus Protopterus; species Protopterus annectens. Next base: position 176,041,528 of record NC_056751.1, read on the forward strand.
CTTGGGGTTGTCTTTCTTGTGTTTTGACCTTTTGGGGTTGATATTTTAGGGGTCGATCATTTCTTTGACTGACATAATGATAGCAATTTTATATATATATATATATATATATATATATATATATATATATATATATATATATATATATACATATATATATATATATATTAGATATAGATATAGAGATATTTATACACACACACACACACACACACACACACACTCGTGTATAATATAAATATATATATGCATATATATATATATATATATATATATATATATATATATATATATTTATATATATTCACTTTACTCCATCAGTTTGTCTTTTTGTTAACAGAATGACATGCTTGGGAAAATTTATTAAAAGGACTCTTTTGCTAAGTGCAGGAGCTTTCAAAAGAAAGACTATCAAATCCACGTGTGTAAAGTTAGTGGAGAACTGTGTTTTTAATGTAAAACATTTGGTTATACGGAACCTTTTTGCTTTAGTGATAGGAGTGTGTGTATGAATATTTGCAGGTTAGGATCAGAGTAAGGGCTTGAGGATACATTCAGTATTGTGTGTGTGTGTATGTGTGTGTGTGTGTGTGTGTGTGTGTGTGTGTGTCTGTGTGTGTGCGTGTGTGTGTGTGTGTGTGTGTGTGTGTGTGTGTGTGTGTGTGTGTGTGTGTGTGTGTGTGTGTGTGTGGTATATGTGATGTGTGTTTGAGTTCCTTGTATAATGCTAGTCTCTTGGCTTCATAGGAATCGCAAATAGTGTGCTCACATTCCTCTCACCAAATGTTTTATTCTGTGTCCTAGCCAACTTCCAATAAACCAAAGGCTGTCTGGTTGCCTGCATTGTGAGACCCTGCATTGGTGGAATGCTAAAGTACTTTCAGTTAAACTAGTTCTCCTCTGCAAATGTTTTATTCTGTGTCCTGGCCAACCTCCAATAAACCAAAGTCTGTCAGGTTCCCCTGCACTGTGGGACCCTACATCGGTGGAATGCTAAAGTACTTTCAGTTAAACTAGTTCTCCTCAGCAAAAGTTTTATTCTGTTTCCTGGCCAACCTCCAATAAACCAAAGGCTGTCTGGGTACCCTGCAATATGAGACCCTACATGGGTGGAACACTAAAGTGGTTTCAACTAAGCTAGTTCCCCCCAGCAAATTTTTATTCTGTGTCCTGGCCAACCTCCAATAAACCAAAGGCTATCTGATTGCCCTGCACTGTAAGGGGTCTACTTTATTCCCGCAAAAGCTGAATTGGTTGAATACAATTTGCGTGACACATAACAAGCAAAATGCAAGTACATCAAATGCACTAAACCGTGAAAGTGGAAATATTGAATTTGCATAGTTGGCCCATCTGCGGAATAGCTCCGTAAGGTAAGTGTGCGATAGTTACGGATCTTAGGGCTAGGGTGCAGGTTAAGGTAAGTGCATAGATAGGTAATGTATGTAAAGTTTAGTGTAGAGTTTTGTTAAGTGTATGTGTGTGGAATATTTAGTTTGTTTGGGTATGGCTCAGTAGGGTAAGTGTGCGGTAGTTACAGACCTTAGGGTTAGGGAGGGGTTAAGGATAGAGCATAGATAGTTGTGTATGTAGAGTTTAGTGTAGGGTTAGAAGTAGGGTTTTGGTGCTTTACTTTAGGGTTAGAAGTAGGGTTTTGGTTAGTGTCTGTATGTGTTGTTTTTTACTCTGTTTCAGTAGGTAGTATAATGCGGGCGATGGGGTTGGCCAACTATGAGCGATCGAGATTTCGAATTTTGCAGTTTAGTGCATTCGACATATTTATGTTTCGCTTGTTATGTGTCATGCTAATTGTATTCAACCAATTCAGCTTTCACAGGAATAAAGTAGACCCCACTGTGAGACCCTTTGTCGGTGGAATGCTAAAGTGCTTTCATCTATACTAGTGTATGTTAGAGTTGTATTGAATCTGTCCTCTATCCTGAAGGCATTTTGCTATAGTCTTTTACTGTAAGTGTGCACACTACTGGTCCCACCCCCACACCATTTTTTTCTCTTCCTATTGTACTCCTAGGTCAATTATTTAATGCTACATTCTTTCTCTTGGAAAAGGTTTACCTATGTTCCTGCAGCCCATATGTGTGTTGTTTTTCCTATTGAAGTACTATTCCTTTTCACCACACTGTACTAGATTGATAGGACAAGATTTCTAGTTATTACGAAGATACTGCAATACACTGACCTGGAATTGACTGAGCTTGGTTTTCCTGACTGTTTTCTTGGAAGCTTGCCTGGTCCATTTTTCCTGGCTCACAACCTTGTATTACTTTGTGTCTATCCCTCTCCCCCACCTTGAAGCTGCACTCCTCCCTCCCACTTCTGCTCCACTACAGAGGAATAAAAAAAAATGGATGTAGAAAAGCACCATCTTTTGACTTAGCTTTTTTGCCTTGCTTCATAGGAATCCTCAGTAGTGTGCTTGCATGTAAGTACTACCTGGTATTGTTTCTGTTTGTGATTCTTATTGCTATTTTTGTGAAATTTCACATAAGGTATTTTTTTTTTGTCATGCATATTTTTAGTTGGTAACAGCTCTATCAGGTCACTTACTTTCTGGACCTATATCTCAAGAGTGTTTTTGTTTTTTTAGCTTTACTCTACTTGCCCTGCATATGAGCATTTTTGTTATGCCAGTATAGCATTATAGCATATTGTGGCTTTCAATAACAGGTACTAATGTGAATATTGTCATCTGTCATCTCTACTTTTAGATTAGTAACCTGTTTGGCAATTACAGTAGAACTTACTGTAACTTCCGAGGGATGCAAGTGACTCTGCGTTTCTGTATAATATCACTTTTGTTATTCCTGACTGTTAGTGGAGAATACTAAATTGTGTGTAGCATCTTAGTATTTACTTGTGTTTCTGTAGCATACAACTGCTGTTATTCTTGACTTTTAGTGCAGAATGTTAAATTGTGTGTAGCATCTTAGTAGTTAGTGTTTTCTCTTCCTAACCTTTATAACAATACATATTAGTGTAGTGTATGTTATAATAGCTTGGTATCAACTACAGTTACCTTTTGTTTTTTTTTTTCTTTGCTTTCCTTGCATTTTGCTCATAGAATTCTGTTGTTTCTTACAAGGTATGCTGCTCCTTCCCTGCATCCTCTGTCATAGTTACATGGTAATCAGTGTTTTAAAACTTCAGACCTAATATTTACCTCCTTTTTCTTTTTATTTCCAGTCCCCTCAGCAAAAGAATTATTCTGTGTCCTGGCCAACCATCAAAAAACCAAAGGCTGTCTGGTTGCCCTGCACTGTGAGACCCTGCATCAGTGGAATGCTTAAGTGTTTTCAGCTAAACTAGTGTATGTTAAAGTTGTATTTAATCTGTCCTCTAAACTGAAGACCTTTTGCTATAGCCTTTTACTGTAAGTGTGCACACTACTGGTCCCCCACCAACTTTTTCTCTTCCTTTTGTACTTCTAGGTCAAGTGCTTAAAACTACTGTCTTTCTCTTGGAAAATGTTTACCTATGTACCTGTAGCCCATACTTGTATTGTTTTTCCCTATAGAAGTGGTGGTCCTTTTCACCACACTATACTAGTTTAGTATCATAAGCTTTTCTAGTTATTAGGAACATACTGCAATATACCTGGAATTGACTGAGCTTGGTTTTCTTGATTGTTTTCTTGAAAGCTGGCCTAGTCCAGTTTTTCTGGTTCATCCCACTCCAATTTCCCTTGCTGTGCTCAGGTGCAATCTGCTCCCCTACCCTACCCCCATTCCCACCCACGCCCAACATAATTTTCTTTATAGCTAAACCTGCTTTGCTGCACCTCTGCACTAGTCAATAAACATCCCTCTCCTCTACTTATACCCCACATCACCATTAATTCTAACACCCACTCCCCACCCCTCCTGAGCCTTACCTACTTTTAACTCTTTCAGTCATTTTCCTTAAAAAACTCTGTCAGTTAATTCCTGATTTCTTCTACTAACCTTAAATAAAGTGTTACCATTTTAATTATTTCTGAGCTGAAATTAAATCATGGCTATACCTTTCAAAACCGTCTCTCACTCCTATTTCTAATTATTTTCTCAGTTCTAGCCATTTACCATACTCCTCACCTGCTTACTACCCCATCTCCCACACTCTCTTATCCCACTACCCACCATACAAATAACTACTGTACCCCTATTGACCCCTCTCTCTTTAACCATACCACTATATCATTTCACAAGTTCAAAGTACTGTACATACTAAATGCCCAACCTCTCAACAAAACAAAACATCAGTTCCTTTGCAATGATTTCTTCATACAAATACTTCAAACCACAATACTACTCTTATCTGGTGATATTCAACCCATGCCAGGCCTTTGCCAACAGCTCTCCAACCATACTTATACAACACTAGTCTCCTTTCCAACTGCCTTACAAATAACTTATTACGATCACAAGCCTCCAAAAATCTTTCTTTCAATGAATATACAAAGCATTGTCAATAAAAGTACCCTCCTTCATGCCTGGATTTCTCAATATAACCCAGATATACCTGAGACGTGAGATGGCTAAAACCTCATATTACAAACTGTGAAATTCTCCCCTCTGTTTATAATATTGTTTGACTGGATAGAAGTAAAAAAAAAGGGTGAAAGAGTAGCTATACTCTCCTCTAACCATCTCTCTCTCTCTCTCTCTCTCTCTCCTGTCTCAGTAGCTATCCCTGATTTCTGCCCTGCTGAAATACTTATAGCAACCTGTAACCTAAATCAACACAAAAAACTTGTCATTGTAGCAATCTACACACTCCCAGGTAAAAACATTCCCATACTCAACCAGTTTCTTTCTTGGATTTCTGTATCCATTCCCTATGAAACCATCATCCTTGGGGATATGAATATTGCCTGGAACTTTGTTAATACTGCATCCCCTAGCTACTCTATAAACCTTTATGGCTTTACCCAGCTGATCACTTCACCCATGCACCAGTAAAAAAATTCCCAGAATGGCTGGGTTATCGATTGGATATAAGCATCCAACCCCCAGTGCTATCATAACCCTTCCACCCTACCTAGCTCCCTTAGTGACCACCTCCCTATCTCAGTAGTAAGACACTCTCACAATCTTAACAAGAGCCAGCAACACAAAGAGTCTTGTAACCTTAAAAACTACAACCCTGTCACCCTAAATGAATTACTGTGCACTGTAAGCTGGTCATTCCTACACACATTACCCCCTTAATGAGGGTATCCAAAGCTTCATCAATTTATTCCTAGAAACCTTTAACACCCTGGCTCCCAGTAGAAAAATTAGGCTAAAATATAATTATGCACCATGGCTAAACCAGGCAACTCAATCACTTATGAACAAGAGAGACAGTGCCTGGAGAGCATGGAAAAAATAACTCAACTTTCCACCTGAATGTATATAAATAGCTTCGCAACCAAACAAAAAAGCAGGTCCTACTAGACAAAAAAAAAAACTTATCAAACATCTCTGAGCAACCCACATTCCAACCCAAAGAAATTCTGGCACTCAATAAACAAACTACTGTCTCCAGGGAACCCCTCTTCACCAACCCCCTTCCCTAACAAACATTCTAATGAAACTGCAAGCCTACTTAACAACTTTTTCATCAAAACAATAGAAAAGCTTACTAAATGAGAAACTCTTGATATAAAGATGCCACCTCTCACTTCATCTCTTCCTAGCACCCGTAGCAACTTCCTTTCTTAGATCACTTCTTAACAAACTCAAACCTGTTCCACATCAGCTGACAAACTCCCTCCTTTATTTCTCAAACATGCAGTTGAATCCATAGCATACCCTGCATCTACACTTATCAATAGATCCACCCAGGAAAATGCAGTACCAGATATCTGGAAAAATTCTTCATAATACCCCTCCACAAGGGAGGAAATTCTACAGAACCCTCAAATTACAGACCTATTGCCATATTACCCCCCTTATCCAAGATACTGGAAAAATGCATACATAGACAAATACTAAACCACCTCTTACAGGCAAGCCTAATTACACCCACACAGCACAGTTTTTGACCCTCGCACAATACTACCACTGCCCTCCTATCTTTCACATGCAACATTGCCCAAGCCAGAGATAATAATAAACTCAAAGGAGCCAATTCCAAAATCCATTCTAAAGTAGTTTTTTTAAAGCACTTTTCATTTCCCAAATAGAAACTTCATCAAAATACATTTTCAAACCCAGCCTACTCAGTTTATAGTAAACCCCTGCTAATTAGCATAAAGCCATTAGTCTGAATTAATTCCACCCCCTTAAAGGTGTACTTACAACTACTTTAAAATGTGTGCAATAATATGCTTATGAACATATATACATACATCAATATCAAGATAAAAAATGCATAGATATGTAAAAAGTGCATACTCAAATTTTACATATAAACATTATAGATAAAAATCAGCTTTTAACCTTAAAATGGAGCTAATCGAAACTGCACTATTTAAACCTGGATAGTTGCTAGCATTAGTCCACAGTTGCCATTTAAGCTCCTTTTGTTCTAAATAGTCATTTAAAGGACCACCTCTGTCCCCTAAAATGACCCGATCAATTATAACAAATTTAAAATCATGTCCATTATTTTCAATAATATGTGTTGCCAATGCATTTTTACTTTCCTTCTTTTTGTTGTCATAAAAATGCTGATATACCTGGCTCCTGAAAGTGTTAATGGTTTTTCCAATGCAATAAACCTGGCACTGTGTGCACAGAGCTAAATAAGCAACTGCTTTACTTCTACAGTTATATTTTCTATTAATAATGTATCGCCCATAATTAGGAATATTTGCCTCACTGGTCTCTATCATATACCTACATTGTAGGCAATATCCATATTTTTTCATCGCTCTATTTTGTCTACCCTGTTTTACCTTTTCAACATACTTTTAGAACAAATATCCTTTGTATAGACAATTTTGGGGGTATTTCCTACGTTATTATGATACTCTGGTTCAATCTTAAAAATACTCCAGTTATGGTAAATAATGTCCTTGATAACTTGAAACTGCTTATTATATGTTAAAACTGCAGCTTTGTTAAAACTAATTTTCTCTCTAACATTAGTTTCTGTCTGAGCAATACTCACTGTACCTAGGAGGAAAAATATGCCCATTTATCCTTTTATTTATCACTTCTTTCAATATGTCCATAACAAACTTATCCGGATAGTCTCTCTTAGTAAACATGTCCCATAATATGTCCATCTGTATTAAGAACTCGTTAAAGTCAGATACCATCCTGGCTATTCATACTCCCTGCCCTTTAACAAGTGACCTCTTTTGGTGTACCAGGTGCCAGCTATCAAAATGCAATAAGGTGTTTGAATAAGTAGGTTTTCTATATATAGTGGAGCTAAACCCCTCCTTAACCTTGTCTTTCGCAAGAGTGATGTCCAAATAATTAACAACTTCATCTCATGTGGTGATGGTAAATTCCAAAAAGTCTGTGCTATTCCTCATGTTTGAAAAAAAGCAATCTAGCTCCTCTTTGTCACCTTTCAATAAAATAATAATATCATCCAAAAACAGCCATAGTATGCCCAAAAATGAGAATATGGACTATGTACAATATATTCCAACTCCCAATGTGTAAGGACAATATTTGCAAAAATGGGGGCACATGCTGCCTCCATAGCAGCACCTTTGCATTGTTTAAAAAGCTGCTGTTCAAAGGTAATGATATTACTGTCTAGTACTAACTCCATTAGGGTATGGATAGTAAGAATCCTATCATGCCTCATGCTGGTATGCTGGCATAAGTATGAAAAAAACACTCATTACCTTCCTCGTGGGGTATAACAGAAAATAAATCTCTAATATCAATTGTTACAAAAAGTAAGCCATCCTGGTACATATCACTACAAATATTACTTATAAAATCCCAGGAATCCTTAAGTATCCATGGGTGCTTCTGTGAATCAGTGTACTTAGCTATGGGGAAAGTCTTAGACGCTCTGGCATGAACTATTGGTCTTAATGGTGATTATAAGATCTTTCTGTATTTTTGGAGCTCCAAAAATCATAGGTATCTTTGGATTCTTTACAACTAGAAAATTATACTCAGAAATGCTAATCTGTACATTATACACAAGTTCTTCTAGTGCTGCATCCACTTTCCTATATATAATATTTTTCTCATTAAGGCTGATTTCACAATATGTGTCTATATATAAAATGGTACACATCTTGTTATTATAATGATTTATATTCATGACCACAAGGCCACCGCCTTTATCAGGTTTCATGATTCTTATTTCCTCATTGTTACATAAACCCCACAACAAACACATTTCTTCCTTAGTCATTTTATATAAGTTGTCCTTATTGCATTTGTAATATCCTAGTTCTCTTCTAATATCATACTTATACATTTTTTAAAAAATGTGTACTATAGGGTGTAATATGGGATTAAATGTACTTATTTTTTGACATACTCTTTGACTACTTGCTTGTGTACTGTTCTCCTTAAAATAAAAATCAAAGTTTAATTTTTGAGTAAATAGTTTTAAAATAGTCAACACCTCATCCACTGATGCATTTCTAGATGGTACAAATGATAAACCTTTTTCAAACAAATCAGCCACAGAGTCATGCAAATAGTTATTGCTATAGTTGTATATCCTGAAGTCATCACTTTTGTTCTTAACAATAGTATATGGAACATTTCTTTCATTTAGTTCCTGCTATTGTTGCAAAATCTCCCTTTCCCCCTTATGGTTGTTGTATAATTGTAATGATTGTATTGATTGCAATACCCTTCACCTCTCTGATTCCTCAGTCTTTCGGACCTCCTCAATGGGGGATATTCTGAAGGGTCAGAAATATTTCCTGGCCCATCATGCTCCAAGTTATCATTGTCAGTCTGTATAACATGATTACTGTCCATTACATGTCTTTGCTAACCTGGGGTGGGGGGGGCAGGGGTAAGATTTCCCCAGTTTATAGTCTCTTTGATCTCTCAGAAGTTTTTTATTTTTCCTATGTTTCAAACCAGTGATGGTATTATCAAGTCTTTCAGAAATGCTACAATAGTCTTGTTTTTTATGTTAAAACAACAAGTCTTTCTGAATATCATGATCGATGTTATTAATTTTGTCCATCAGTTCAGCCATCTTCATTTTGTTGTCTCTTACTAAACATTCCAGCAGCTCACACCATTTCCCATCCCATCCTCCTAAACTTTCCAGCCTACAAATCTCTACCTATACTACCTCCTGGTTTAACGGCTACCTCTCAAACAGATATCAGTCTGTCAGATAACAAACAGCCTTCTCTCCTTTCCATTTAGTTAAGACCGGTGTTCCCTGGGTTCTATCCTGGGTCCCCTACATTTTAATATATTTACAAATAACCTCCATGTCTCCTGCCCCCACTCTACCTTAATACAATATGCAGATGACTCCACAATTATTAACACCTCTGATAATATACAAAATCTCCACAATGTCATTCAACAATCTCTGCACCTAGTAGAACAATGGTTAACTGAAAACAACCTGCTTCTCAACTCCTAAAAGACCAAGATTCTCCTTTTCCTTCCAAAAAACCTCAATCCTGCTAAAGGCAACTTCACCACCTTATTCTTAGATAATACAATTATCACCACCAACTCAAAGACTGAATTGCTTGGTGTTACTATAGATGACCAATTAAAATTCGACCAATATATGTATCAAAAAGTCCAATCAAAAATTAGGTCTTCTATACCACAGCAACAAATATATACCTAACAAATCTAGACATATGCTGGCTTAAACATTTATTCTGCCATCCCTGCTGTATGCTGCCCCCATACTTATTAACCTCCAAAATAATCTGTTAACCAAACTAGAAACCACCTATAACAAGATAGCAAGATTCACAGCCAGTAATAGCTACAAATCCCATCAATGTATATCCCTGAAAAGCTTAAGATGGCCTGAGCTCCCCCTACATGCTTCAAATATCACAACTACAAATTGCACACAGCATCATAAGTAGCCCCAACTCCTGCCCTGCCCTTGCATCCATAATTACACCCTACACACCCGATTGTGACCTCAGAAGCACACAACAAAACCTTCTGCAGGTGACCAAACCAAACAAAAGTATTGGAAAAATACTTTACAGTCATTCACTTGCATACTCATGGAACAAACTTCCATTCTCCCTTTGCTCCACTACCAAAAGTGGCAAATTCAAAAAGCAACTAAAAATTCATTTCCAACATGCGTGGAAATGTACTTGTCAGGAAATTACCTAATGAATTTTTCTTCTTTTCTCAATTAACATATCTGCCTATCTACCTAAACTGTCTACATATATTACTCTCTCTGCAGTTAGCACCTATGCTATTAAATGCATCTTTGTTATACTATGCCATGATGTTACTTTGATTTTATTTTTTTATTTTAGGCATTGCTACATTCCTTGTAAATAACTTGATGCTAAACAAATTTCCCAAACATATTCTTACTGCATTCTTAAAATACTGTACGTTTGCCTTATATATATATATATATATATATATATATATATATATATATATATATATATATATATATATATATATATATATATATATATATATATATATATATATTCGTATTGTATATTTATCTGTTTTTGTACTGTATCTTTCAACTTGAATTGTTAGGTTTTTCTTATTTTTTAATTACTTGCCTGGAGCTTTTCTCCTCAGGTGTCTGCTGAAAAAGGGATCTCTGGGTCCAGTTGGACTAACCCGGTTAATAAATGTAAAAATAAAAAAAAAATAAAAAATAGTGTTACAAAAAGTTTTTTTCTAAGGTAATGTGTAGGGCTGGGATAAGGGTGAGTGGGAAGGTTAGGGTTGGTATACATATTCTTAACGTGGTACAGTGGGGCAAAGTTAAAAAGATGTGTGACTACACCATATTCTGAGACTGTAGGACATATGATGTGACCTTGTGAGCTCTGATTACTGAGTTTATCACAAGGTGGGTGGTACTTATTCTGTAATTTACACTGCCGATATGTCATCTGTTAGGGGGAGCATTGATAATGCCCTCATTGCAGGGTTCCAAATAATATCTGATGTCGGGGCACCATCCAACAAAAGATAATGCAATGTGCAGTGACATCCATCCCTGTGTCCTCCAGTGTCACGTCAGCTAGGTAGACTACTGGATGGATAATTACATGGTGGTGGTGGTATTGCAATTATGCAGGTGCACATTGAAGGATAAGCAATACCTTGTCACTGCCTTTTCACTGAGGAAACCTACCAAGAGCCATGATAGGGTGCACATAGCTGCCACTAATGGCACATTAGCGATTTATTAGAACACCTTGCAAGATGTTGTTTATTCCCAACAGGCAATGGGATGGACACTAAAATGTATTGTGGAAGAGTCGGTCAGGCATTTGACTTTGGTGGAGAGGTGTCAGAATACCATACATGCCCTGATGTACAGACAAACGTCTGTCCAGTGCATCAAAAGAGCCAAAACTGTCTAAGGGACACAAGTGTGTGTGTGTGTATGTGTGCATGTGTGCATGTGTGTGTGTGTGTGTGTGTGTGTGTGTGTGTGTGTGTGTGTGTGTGTGTGTACAAGGCATGCGTGTGTGTGTGTGTGTGTGTGTGTGTGTGTGTGTGTGTGTGTGTGTGTGTGTGTGCGTGTCTATACGTAAACCAAACTAAAATACATAAACATAAATATGTGATATTCATTAGGTCATCATGTCCTCTGAGGCAATATTGTGTGGACAAGCTATCCATGTCATGGCAAATTTATGCTATGCATTGGCTCCTATTGGTTGACAGATGAGAAGGTATGCTGCCCAGTGTCCCACTGTCCAGTCTCCAAGGCAATGAGGCACATCTTATAGTTGAAAGCCTTGAGGATGTAAGGTAGTTTAAGCAGAGATCCTTGGCCATTGCTTATAATACACTGCAGGATGTGGCACTGACACCACGCTAGGCAAACCAAGTAGATTACATAACAACACACCAGTACAAAACCCCTATGCCAGCAGCATTGTCAAGGGTACTGTTTCAGTTTCCTCAGCACAGCTACCTATGCATGGCACAACATGAAACTATTTGCAGTCATGATGTATAATGTCATACTTCAGGCCCTGAGGAAAGCACACACATGTGGAGATATATTAAGGGGCTTCATGTGTGACCTAGATTGGCATATCTCTAGGGTAATAATGATTCCTTCCCTGTCTAAGCCCTACACATTTACATTGATATTATTGTTTACTACACAGTATACCACTGTAGATATATTTGTGCATAGATGTAGAGAGTTGGTCTCTTTCAGTGAGGGTATCTAAATGCTTGTATTAGCTCAATATCCTCTGTAAGAGCGTGGCATACATCTTTTGTACAACATATGGATCTCCTATAATGGTACCCTGTCATTTTGCACAGGAATTTGTGATAATGCATTCTAATAAACATCTTCGTCGGATGGTTATTCTAACCTAGAACATAGGACAACTGCAGCCAGTGTGTCCGTCATTGTGCTGTCCAGCGTGCAACATAACAGGGTTGTGTTGCATGCCTTTTGGGACATATACTTCATGTGCCATTGTAAGTGTCCAGGTACTGGAAACTCATATTTTGCTATATAAACTCATCCTCACTGAGGTTGCAGATCAGTTGTTTGCTGTGCTGCATACCTTCTCTGCCTGTGATGTTGGCTTCTTTAGTCTAATTGTTATAAAGTGATAGAGCAGATTGTAGCACTGCAGGGTAGTGTGCTTCTTTAGGGTCAGAGTTAAAGGATACTGCAGCTAAGTTTGAATATTTTTTTCTGTATCTGAGCTTGCATGTTATTGATTTATGGTGCTGGAAAAATTTCCTAGTTAATCACTTCATAATCCTAAGGCAGTAGTGAACCTTTGTGAAACTAGAAGAAACAAGACATGACATAGTGGTAGACGTCAGGATGGTGTCAGTTGCAACTGTTTTGGAACTTTGGTGCATGTTTTTCACATTGTAGCAGAAGCATTAGTGTGTTGCTTTTCCAGTCACTGTGACAACCACTACAAAGATTTGAAGTGCTGCAACCGAGTTAGTAAAAACAAAAGATGAGAGAGGAAACAAAAATGAACATAAGAAGCTGTGAAATGTTCTGATAACAGAAATTTTCAACATGGAGCCGCATGGAAATACCAAGAACCATGAAGTAGCACAGCAAGGTGTCCTGAGACTGCAACAACAATAAATAACTGTTCTGCAAAGTGTCACATTCACAAAACAAAAACAAAACTGTTAATTTTGTGAAACCACAAGAATGTGAGAAGTATGTAACAAGATTCAAATGAAATTCTCTAGCAAGCAGCCTGCATGCATCCTCTGAATACCTTAACTAAAGGAGAATGATGGCAGAATAAGACAGTAAAAGAGACTTTTGATGTTCTTTATTATAAAAAATGTCAGCGATGAGAGGGCAAGAGTTAACCAGGAAATGCAGCTATTTACAGAAACAGTTGATTCCCTTGTCATTCCTTGTGTGCCCTGACGATCTTGTGATTATGGTTCAGTGCATGATGAAAGGATGTATAACAGGATAGTGATTTGACTAAGAGATACTCCATTGTCAGAAAGAATGCAGCTGGTCAGAGATCTGATCTTGAAGGAAGCAGTGGATATGGCTGGGCAGTGGAAGGTAGCCAAATGGCAACAAGTATGTGTAAGAGCGTGTGTTGCTAAAAATAAAACTGTTGAAACAGTCAGGGCCATTTCTGCTAAAGCCAAAAAACAGAAGCATGTCAGGCAAAAAAAGTAGTGAAATAAGGACAGTCAGCATCTGCAGAAAAGAGACAACCATCTCAAGTCTTGTTGCAGGTGTAGTAGGTCAGGTCACCTGAAATGGCAGTGCTCTGCTAAAAATGTCACATATTTTGAGTATAGTAAGAAGGGCTATATCAGGAAGGTTTGTTAAATTGCAAAGAAAGCCCATGCTGTGGAAATAGACAAAGATAGCTTGTTCCTTGAAATACAAACTGAGAAATCACAAAGCAGGCTGGTGTTAGAAGAAACAAGGATACAATTTATTCTTAAGCGCTTTCGTCACAGATTACAGTTGACTTCTTAAGAAAAAACAGAGTGCCTCCGCCCCACTCCTTAAATATTCATTACAAACACATTCCTAACCAATTTGTAAAAAACACCATAGGCATTTAAAGATACAGACTCCCTGTTTGCTCCACAATTATACATGCAAGATAAAAACTAACTAAAAACCATGATTCAAGATGTACTTTAAACTTTGTATTTTGACAAAAAAATCATAAAGTGAACAACTGAATAAAAAAATCAACAATTAGATGAAAAAATCAACAATTAGATAAAAACAGGGACAGTATGGACTTTGTTCATAACGGCAACCATCAGAATACCAAGGTACTGTTGACTTTATGTTTACAAATCTTGAAAAAGAATGTCTCAAGTTGAAAAAGATTCAAATTGAAAACCAATACTTGAGAGAATGTCTTAGGTGCGAACAAGTGCCTAAAGGACTTAGATATTGGCGTTTTCCTAATGGCTTAACTTTCAACAGTGATTTACATAAAGATCTGCTTGTTTTATTCAATTTCCAGGGATGTGAATTGTTACAATTGCTGGTTAATGACAATGAGAAAAAAATTCTTGTTTTACAAGATGTTATGAACAAATTAGATGCTAGTATTAAGAATGATGTTAATTTTTCTAACAAGCTCAATGAATACAATACTATTTTTGTAAATATTGACAAGGTTATGGACAAAATTAAAGAAAAGAAGAATAAGAAATTGTTAAGGGATGCTAAAGATTACCAAAGTGGTTTAGCTTATCCCTTAAGTGTAAATAGTCATGTCAACAATGGCACCACTAACTCTAACAACAGTAATGATGTTTTTATTGACGAGGGTATGGTTGAATCTGAGTATCAAGGTGACAATAACCCCGGTCCCATCCCTTTAGGCCCACCCCTGAGAAGGTCAGAGAGAATTCAGCAGCAAAATTGCCAGTTCAGGAGGCCTGAAAACATGATATACCAGGGCGAATAACATTCTCATACCCCACAGTACCAACATGGGGGTCGGAGAGGGAGAGGGAGATGGGAGAACTGGCATTGAATACCAGTTTGTCACCTGATAGTATGAATGGCGAAGTGGAAATCATTGAAAATAACCATTATGACTTCAAAATTTACAATTTGAGCAGTACCCTGGTTACTAAAGAATGGGCCAACCACTTTCAGAAGGGGCTTAATTTTGTGCCTTTGAGGAAATTTAATTTAGAAAAAAACATTGCTTGACTTAATGCTGTTTACCAGGAAATTGAATTTTAATGTGACTCTGGGTAACCGCAATCAGGTACACAATACTGCTGAGACATGTAGAAAAGCCAGTGTAGCAAATCCCCATTTATGTCCTTCAATTCAGCTGTTTCAAAATATATGTTTGAATGACATCAGAGACCTCGCTAGGAAAAAGTCTTGCACCATACCACATAACCTTACTCAGAAGGAAACCTCCTTACTCAATATTATATCAAACAACAAAACCATCCGGGTCATGAAACCAGACAAGGGAGGAGGATTAGTGGTTATGGACCAAGACAGATACTCTGACAGTATGTTAAGTAACTTATTGGGGGAAGGGTACCATCAGGTTTCCCGGAATGAACTCAATATTGCATACAGTCATGTTGATATGGTCCTCATGGATTTACTTTTAAACAACCAAATTTCAGAAGTAGAATTCAACTACTGTATGCAAAAGCACCCGTGGATTTCCACTATTTTCGGGATCCCTAAGATCCACAAGAATATCTCGCACCCACCCTTAAGACCAATTGTGGATGCAAAAGGATCTAAGACTCTCCCAATAGCTAAGTTCGTAGACATACAGTTAAAGAACTGTTTAAGTTCTTTTTCACATATCAGCAAGGACTCCTGGTATTGTCTCAAAAATTAAAACAGGAATACTTTGGCAATGACATTATTTTTACCATTACACAGGAGTGGATATGTTTTATGTTTTTTTATGTCAGCATACCAATTTTTCACACACCAAAATTTTGACTTTGAGAACTTTGATGTAACTTGTTTTGCAGAATAGTTTTGTAATCTATGAGGGTCAATTGTTCAAACAGAGTACAGGTGTGGCTCTAGGTGCAGCCTGTGCCCCAGTTTTTGTGAACATAGTCCTGACTCAGTGGGAACTTTCCATAGTTTTTCCATCTACAGGGATATCATGGTATAAGTTTTATGGAGAGCAACTTGTGTTACCTCTTCTTGATGAAGTGACTAGGAAGAGACTTGAGGGACATTTTTATCCCTTTCTAGGGATTGACATCTCCAGATTGTGTGCTCCTTTGGAGAGCAGGGATTCATCCTCTAGTCATTTTCACCATGGTTTTATATTAACTTATAACCCTCAGTTCCCACTGATTCGGGACATTGTCTACAAGAACTTGTTTATTTTGGCAGGAGACAATGCCATAAGAGAGAGAGTAGGGGAAGCCCCTGTGGTAGTGTACAGAAAGGACACCAGTGTTACAAATATCTTAGAGGGAGGATAGGTGTCAATACAGCTGGAGCATTAGGGAGAATATCCAAATGTAAGAAGTGTACTCATTGCAAGTATATTTTGGAAGGTGACAGTGTTTTTCTTAATGGATATGGATGGGTGAAATTTCAGTACAAGTACAACTGTAGCAGTAAGAATGTCATATATTCTGGTATTTGTCAGAAGTGTGCCTGTTTTTATATAGGCAAGACCAAAAATGCCTTTCGTACATGTATTTACCAGCATTTATATGACATTAGGAAAATGAACCTAAAAAATTCACTGGCCAAGCACGTCAATACCCACCCAGGTCACAATTTTAAATTCACAGTTCTTGAACAGTTGACTATGGATGAGAGAGGAGGTCCTATGGATTACTGGCTTGAATACAAAGAACTGTTATGGCAATTAAGGATCAATGCCAATATTTTTCCAGGGTTGAATGAAATGGTTTCAACAACCAGCTTTTTGAGGTTAAAAGCTGATTTTTTTTATTTAATTGTTGATTTTTGCATCTAATTGTTGATTTTTTATTCTATTGTTCACTTTATGATTTTTTTGTCAAAATGCTAAGTTTAAAGTACATGTTTTTTATAGTTAGTTTGTTTTTTCTTGCATGTATAATTGTGGAGCAAACAGGGAGTATGTATCTTTAAATGCTTATGGTGATTTTTACAAATTGGTTTGGAATGTGTTTGTAATAAGTATTTAAGGAGTGGGCTGGAGGCACTCTCTTTTTTCTGAAGAAGTCAACTGTAATCTGTGACGAAAGCACTTAAGAATAAACTTTATCCTTGTTTCTTGTAACACCAGCCTGCTTTGTGATTTCTCAGTTTGTATTACTTGGTTGGGTGGTTAGTATGGATTCTTCAACGCAGAGCGGAGTTGGTACTAGGGACAAGCATGATGAACTCACTACAGCCATCATTAAATTGACTGAACTTATCAGTTCTTTTAGCACTCACATATCGGGCCTGGGTCAGAAAATTGACCATATGGTCAACTAAGTTGTTCCATCAAAACCAGCCCAGATTATTGGTTCCCAAGACTCCCTTTTTACTATTCCATTAGGGCAAGGAAGCCCTAACCAATGAGAAAATGGCAGTACTATGGGAGCGTTTGCTGTTACACAACCAGGTACTTCCGTTTCTTCAGGGTTACAGCAACGGAAGACCCAGAAGGAGCAGAACCCTTGTTTGTTCAGTGATGCCATCCAAATGTCTAATTTATCAGAATGGATTAACAGAGACAGTATGTGCTTTGTTCATAACGGCAACCATCAGAATACCCAAGGTACTGTTGACTTTATGTTTAAAAATCTTGAAAAAGAATGTCTCAAGTTGAAAAAGATTCAAATTGAAAACCAATACTTGAGAGAATGTCTTAGGTGTGAACAAGTGCCTAAAGGACTTAGATATTGGCGTTTTCCTAATGTATTAACTTTCAACAGTGATTTACATAAAGATCTGCTTGTTTTATTCAATTGCCAGGGATGTGAATTGTTACAATTGCTGGTTAATGACAATGAGAAAAAAATTCTTGTTTTACAAGATGTTGTGAACAAATTAGATGCTAGTATTAAGAATGACGTTAATTTTCTAACAAGCTCAATGAATACAATACTATTTTTGTAAATATTGACAAGGTTATGGACAAAATTAAAGAAAAGAAGAATAAGAAATTGTTAAGGGATGCTAAAGATTACCAAAGTGGTTTAGCTTATCCCTTAAGTGTAAATAGTCATGTCAACAATGGCACCACTAACTCTAACAACAGTAATGATGATTTTATTGACGAGTGTATGGTTGAATCTGAGTATCAAGGTGACAATAACCCCGGTCCCATCCCTTTAGGCCCACCCCTGAGAAGGTCAGAGAGAATTCAGCAGCAAAATCGCCAGTTCAGGAGGCCTGAAAACATGATATACCAGGGCGAATAACATTCTCATCCCCCACAGTACCAACATGGGGGTCGGAGAGGGAGGGGGAGATGGGAGAACTGGCATTGAATACCAGTTTCTCACCTGATAGTATGAATGGTGAAGTGGAAATCATTGAAAATAACCATTATGACTTCAAAATTTACAATTTGAGCAGTACCCTGGTTACTAAAGAATGGGCCAACCACTTTCAGAAGGGGCTTAATTTTGTGTCTTTGAGGAAATTTAATTTAGAAAAAAACATTGCTTGACTTAATGCTGTTTACCAGGAAATTGAATTTTAATGTGACTCTGGGTAACCGCAATCAGGTACACAATACTGCTGAGACATGTAGAAAAGCCAGTGTAGCAAATCCCCATTTATGTCCTTCAATTCAGCTGTTTCAAAATGTATGTTTGAATGACATCAGAGACCTCGCTAGGAAAAAATCTTGCACCATACCACATAACCTTACTCAGAAGGAAACCTCCTTACTCAATATTATATCAAACAACAAAACCATCCGGGTCATGAAACTCTACAAGGGAGGAGGATTAGTGGTTATGGACCAAGAGAGATACTCTGACAGTATGTTAAGTAACTTATTGGGGGAAGGGTACCATCAGGTTTCCCGGAATGAACTCAATATTGCATACAGTCATGTTGATATGGTCCTCATGGATTTACTTTTAAACAACCAAATTTCAGAAGTAGAATTCAACTACTGTATGCAAAAGCACCTGAGGATTTCCACTATTTTCGGGATCCCTAAGATCCACAAGAATATCTCGCACCCACCCTTAAGACCAATTGTGGATGCAAAAGGATCTAAGACTCTCCCAATAGCTAAGTTCGTAGACATACAGTTAAAGAACTGTTTAAGTTCTTTTTCACATATCAGCAGGGACTCCCGGGATTGTCTCAAAAATTAAAACAGGAATACTTTGGAAATGACATTATTTTTACCATTACACAGGAGTGGATATGTTTTATGATTTTTTATGTCAGCATACCAATTTTTCACACACCAAAATTTTGACTCTGAGAACTTTGATGGAACTTGTTTTGCAGAATAGTTTTGTAATCTATGAGGGTCAATTGTTCAAACAGAGTACAGGTGTGGCTCTAGGTGCAGCCTGTGCCCCAGTTTTTGTGAACATAGTCCTGACTCAGTGGGAACTTTCCATAGTTTTTCCATCTACAGGGATATCATGGTATAAGTTTTATGGAGAGCAACTTGTGTTACCTCTTCTTGATGAAGTGACTAGGAAGAGACTTGAGGGACATTTTTATCCCTTTCTAGGGATTGACATTTCCAGATTGTGTGCTCCTTTGGAGAGCAGGGATTCATCCTCTGGTCATTTTCACCATGGTTTTATATTAACTTATAACCCTCAGTTCCCACTGATTCGGGACATTGTCTACAAGAACTTGTTTATTTTGGTAGGAGACAATGCCATAAGAGAGAGAGTAGGGGAAGCCCCTGTGGTAGTGTACAGAAAGGACACCAGTGTTACAAATATCTTAGAGGGAGGATAGGTGTCAATACAGCTGGAGCATTAGGGAGAATGTCCAAATGTAAGAAGTGTACTCATTGCAAGTATATTTTGGAAGGTGACAGTGTTTTTCTTAACGGATATGGATGGGTGAAATTTCAGTACAAGTACAACTGTAGCAGTAAGAATGTCATATATTCTGGTATTTGTCAGAAGTGTGTCTGTTTTTATATAGGCAAGACCAAAAATGCCTTTCGTGCATGTATTTACCAGCATTTATATGACATTAGGAAAATGAACCTAAAAAATTCACTGGCCAAGCACGTCAATACCCACCCAGGTCACAATTTTAAATTCACAGTTCTTGAACAGTTGACTATGGATGAGAGAGGAGGTCCTATGGATTACTGGCTTGAATACAAAGAACTGTTATGGCAATTAAGTGTCAATGCCAATATTTTTCCAGGGTTGAATGAAATGGTTTCAACAACCAGCTTTTTGAGGTTAAAAGCTGATTTTTTAATTTAATTGTTGATTTTTGCATCTAATTGTTGATTTTTTATTCTATTGTTCACTTTATGATTTTTTTGTCAAAATACTAAGTTTAAAGTACATGTTTTTTATAGTTAGTTTGTTTTTTCTTGCATGTATAATTGTGGAGTAAACAGGGAGTATGTATCTTTAAATGCTTATGGTGATTTTTACAAATTGGTTTGGAATGTGTTTGTAATAAGTATTTAAGGAGTGGGCTGGAGGCACTCTCTTTTTTCTAAAGAAGTCAACTGTAATCTGTGACGAAAGCACTTAAGAATAAATTTTATCCTTGTTTCTTGTAACACCAGCCTGCTTTGTGATTTCTCAGTTTGTATTACTTGGTTGGGTGGTTAGTATGGATTCTTCCACGCAGAGCGGAGTTGGTACTAGGGACAAGCATGATGAACTCACTACAGCCATCATTAAATTGACTGAACTTATCGGTTCTTTTAGCACTCACATATCGGGCCTGGGTCAGAAAATTGACCATATGGTCAACTAAGTTGTTCCATCGAAACCAGCCCAGATCATTGGTTCCCAAGACTCCCTTTTTACTATTCCATTAGGGCAAGGAAGCCCTAACCAATGAGAAAATGGCAGTACTATGGGAGCGTTTGCTGTTACACAACCAGGTACTTCCGTTTCTTCGGGGTTACAGCAACCGAAGACCCAGAAGGAGCAGAACCCTTGTTTGTTCAGTGATGCCATCCAAATGTCTAATTTATCAGAATGGATTAACAGAGACAGCATGTGCTTTGTTCATAACGGCAACCATCAGAATACCCAAGGTACTGTTGACTTTATGTTTAAAAATCTTGAAAAAGAATGTCTCAAGTTGAAAAAGATTCAAATTGAAAACCAATACTTGAGAGAATGTCTTAGGTGTGAACAAGTGCCTAAAGGATTAGATATTGGCATTTTCCTAATGGATTAACTTTCAACAGTGATTTACATAAAGATCTGGTTGTTTTATTCAATTGCCAGGGATGTGAATTGTTACAATTGCTGGTTAATGACAATGAGAAAAAAATTCTTGTTTTACAAGATGTTGTGAACAAATTAGATGCTAGTATTAAGAATGATGTTAATTTTTCTAACAAGCTCAATGAATACAATACTATTTTTGTAAATATTGACAAGGTTATGGACAAAATTAAAGAAAAGAAGAATAAGAAATTGTTAAGGGATGCTAAAGATTACCAAAGTGGTTTAGCTTATCCCTTAAGTGTAAATGGTCATGTCCACATTGGCACCACTAACTCTAACAACAATAATGATGTTTTTATTGATGGGGGTATGTATGGTTGAATCTGAGTATCAAGGTGACATTAACCCCGGTCCCATCCCTTTAGGCCCACCCCTGAGAAGGTCAGAGAGAATTTGGCAGCAAAATCACCAGTTCAGGAGGCCTTCGAACATGATATACCAGGGCGAACAACATTCTCATCCCCCACAGTACCAACATGGGGTGGGAGAGGGAGGGGAAGATGGGAGAACTGGCATTGAATACCAATTTATCACCTGATATTATGAATGGCAAAGTGGAAATCATTGAAAATGACCATCATGACTTCAAAATTTACAATTTGAGCAGTACACTGGTTACTAAAGAATGGGCCAAACTCTTTCAGAAGGGCCTTTGAGGAAATTTAATTTAGAAAAAACATTGCTTGACTTAATGCTGATTAACAGGAAATTGATTTTTAATGTGATTCTGGTTGACGGCAATCAGGTACACAATACTGCTGAGACATATAGAAAAGCCAGTGTAGCAAATCCCCATTTATGTCCTTCAATTCAGCTGTTTCAAAGTATATGCTTGAATGACATCAGAGACCTCGCTAGGAAAAAATCTTGCACCATACCACATAACCTTACTCAGAAGGAAACCTCCTTACTCAATAGTGTATCAAACAACAAAACCATCCGGGTCATGAAACCGGACAAGGGAGGAGGATTAGTGGTTATGAACCAAGTGAGATACTCTGACAGTATGTTAAGTCACTTATTGGGGGAAGGGTACCAGCAGGTTTCCCAGAATGAACTCAGTATTGCATACAGTCATGTTGATATGGTCCTCATAGATTTACTTTTGAACAACCACATATCAGAAGTAGAATTCAACTACTGTATGCAAAAGCACCCAAGGATTCCCACTATTTTCGGGATCCCTAAGATCCACAAGAATATCTCGCACCCACCCTTAAGACCAATTGTGGATGCAAAAGGATCTAAGACTCTCCCAATAGCTAAGTTCTTAGACATACAGTTAAAGAACTGTTTAAGTTCTTTTTCACATATCATCAGGGACTCCTGGGATTGTCTCAAAAAAATAAAACAGGAATACTTTGGCAATTACATTATTTTTTCCACTATAGACGTGATGGATTTATTTAATGTACTACCTCACACAGAAGAGTGGATATGTTTTATAATTTTTTATGTCAGCATACCAGTTTTTCACATACCAAAATTTTGACTCTGAGAACTTTGATGGAACTTGTTTTGGAGAATAGGTTTGTAATCTATGAGGGTCAATTGTTCAGAGTACAGGTGTGGCTATGGGTGCAGCCTGTGGCCCAGTTTTTGCAAACATAGTCCTGACTCAGTGGGAACTTTCCATAGTTTTTCCATCTATGGGGATGTCATGGTGTAAGTTTTATGGACGTTACCTTGATGACATCCTGATTTTATGGAAAGGTAACCACAACCAGTTGGATGAATTTTTATTGTTCCTCAATTCTAGCACTACATTTCTGGAATTCACTATGGAAACTCATGTCGATTCCATCAGTTACCTGGATATCAGGATTAGCAAGGATTATACCTCTGCACAATTTTATTCTACCATATATTGAAAGCCAACCTATTCAAACTCCCTTCTTCATTATGAGAGTGGGCATCCTGCACATCATAAATGCTCCCTGGTTAAGGGGCAGGGAGTGAGGTTGGCTCGCATGACTAACAGGATCGATGATTTTTATGCAGAAAGGGAAGTTTTATTGAATATGTTGGTACAAAGAGGTTATCCTGAGCAATTTGTGTTACCTCTTCTTGATGAAGTGACTAGGAAGAGACTTGAGTGACATTTTTATCCCTTACTAGGGATTGACATCTCCAGATTGTGTTCTCCTTTGGAGAACAGGGATTCATCCTCTGGTCGTTTTCACCATGGTTTTATATTAACTTACACCCCTCAGTTCCCACTGATTCGGGACATTGTCTACAAGAACTGGTTTATTTTGGCAGGAGACAATGCCATAAGAGAGAGAGTAGGGGAAGCCCCTGTGGTAGTGCACAGAAAGGATACCAGTGTTAAAAATATCTTAGAGCAGAGGAAAGGTGTCAATACGGCTGGAGCATTAGGGAGAATGTCCAAATGCAAGCAGTGTACACACTGCAAGTATATTTTGGAAGGTGACAGTGTTTTTCTTAACAGATATGGATGGGTGAAATTTCAGTATAAGTACAACTGTAGCAGTAAGAATGTCATATATGCTGGTATTTGTCAGAAGTGTGCCTGTTTTTATATAGGCAAGACCAAAAATGCCTTTCGTGCATGTATTTACCAGCATTTATATGACATTAGGAAAATTAACCTAAAAAATTCACTGGCCAAGCACGTCAGTACCCACCCAGGTCACAATTTTAAATTCACAGTTCTTGAACAGCTGACTATGGATGAGAGAAGAGGTCCTATGGATTACTGGCTTGAGTACAAAGAACTGTTATTGCATTTAAGGGTCAACGCCAATATTTGTCAGGGTCGAATGAAATGGTTTCAGTAACCAGCTTTTTGAGGTTAAAAGCTGATTTTTTTATCTAATTGTTGATTTTTTTATTAAATTGTTCACTTTATGATTTTTTGTCAAAATACTAAATTTAAAGTACATGTTGAATCATGCTTTATAGTTAGTTTTTATCTTGCATGTATAATTGTGGAGCAAACAGGGAGTCTGTATCTTTAAAGGCCTATGGTGTTTTTTTACAAATTGGTTAGGAATGTGTTTGTAATGAGTATTTAAGGAGTGGGGTGGAGGCACTCTGTTTTTTCTTCAGATGTCAACTGTAATCTGTGACGAAAGCGCTTAAGAATAAATTTTATCCTTGTTTCTTGTAACACTAGCCTGCTTTGTGATTTCTTTGTTTCTTGGAATGATAAATGCAGTCGAACATCCTTGGTCTATTGAACTGTTTACCAGAGGTCATCAATAAAAATCCAGACTAATGCAAGGGCCAATGTCTTTCTAAGATAAAGACACTGACAATCAGAACAGTCCATATATCCTCACCAAAGCTAAAAAGCTGCTCTTTGGTTCTGGATTATTATTGCTTTCTCTCCTTGGAGTAACAAAACAGTCTCTTTGCAAGAGAGAACGTACAGTTCAGGAAGATGTTTATGTGCTCAGCAACATACATATTGCTTTCTTGGATAGACCAGCTACAGGTACCCTGAATCTAATATCCATATTGAACAGCATAAATGCCAAAATAGCGAAGGAGATATCACCACCAGTGTGTGTGAGATTGGGAATGGGACAGCTGCCATACACCATAAAACTTAAGGACAATGCAAAACTTTACTCCTTTACAACACCTAGATGTGTTGCAATACAATTACTAGGTGAATTTAAGAAGGAGCTTGCATGTGTAAAGATTCTAAGAGTATTAAATAAAGTGGAAGAGTCAACAGACTGGTATTCAGGCATGATGCTGGCACCCAGAATTCTTATGAGAGTGTATATCTTAGCTGACCTAATCTTAATGTATTGTCATTAATTCTTCAACAGTCACAGACTACTGTTCAGGATTGTCATAGCTCTAGAATTCTTCCTAAAGTGGATGTAAGCCATCATAAATGGATTATCTTATACAGTTTGACAGATAGGCGATGTCCTCATCTGCTGGGAAACACAATCAGAGGATGACACCATGCTACACACTCTGTTAAAGAAGATTCTGAATGCAGGTATCATATTGAATGGGGGAGGGGGCACTCTTGAGTGTGTTAACCTTTGGGTAAGAAGTTAAACCAAGGCCCCATCTTTGTGAATTGTTGATAGCATAGGTGGATGTAAAATACCCTATGGTACCTAGTGAAAAGAGTAAGGAAGTTCCTGATGCCCTGTCCAAGTTTACCTTAGTGCTATAAGTACCACCTCAGGTCTCAACTGAAAAGATGTCACAAGCCTAGCAGGACTAACCTGGTCAAGAAATAATAAATAAAAATGCATTGTTTAGACTGTGTTAGGCTTAGTTCTCTTACACACCTGATCCCCTATTACTGTGATTAAGAGAATATAGTAGTTAATCTAAGGTTACTGCCCTGTGAGGCATGCTGAGCCCTTGGACCGTGCTTGTTTATAATGCTGTCATTCATTGGGAATCTAATTCATGTTAATTGGCTGTTAAGAGGTTGCAGTATTAAGAAGCCACAGCCTCTCAAATCAGTGAGAAAACTTGAGGCAAAACATGATTATCAGCTACATTACACATGAACAGACTAAGCTACTTATGGGATTATTACCATCCCAATGTAAATGAACAAGGAGTTGTTCTCTAGACCAACCTCAATGCCATTTTTTAAATTTGTGTTTCTGAGTTGTGGTATGCCATAATTCTACTAGACGCAGGATGAGTTATGCTGTTAAATATATATAAGCTGCTCGTTTTTTTTTTACCAAATGTAACTCTGCTTCAAGAGCTTTTGTCCAGATTGTTGATGTTAGCAGGTTGAGGAGTATGCATGACAGGATTTTTTTTGTGAAGTCAGTAGTGCAGTACATAATATTTAGCAATAATTTTCTCAACTGTTTAACAATTAAGCTGCCTAGCATGAACCGATAAAGTACATTTCTGAAGTGAAGTTAACACAGTATACCAGTAACAACAACTTGAAAGTCTGAGACACATTTAAGCCTTTTAAATGGCATGTAAGTTTAATGTTCCATTAGACTTTTCCATGCTATTCTAATTACAAAACCACTAAAGGAGATAAGAGATCACAATCTCAACTAAAAGCAGGAATGCACTGTATTAAGCATAACTCCAACCTAATATATGACTAATATAAATAATGTTAAAACTATAATATAAGACAAATGAAATGCTGGTTCATACATCTTGGAGTGACCCAAAAGTTCATGTCTTGTGCTCTTTCTCTGACCAGGCCGATGAAATTATAATGTATTAGCTTGTTCTTGCTTTCCTTTGTCAGATGTTTGCAAACAGATAATGTATTCTTTTAATACACATTGTTAGAAAAGCAGTCCTTGTTCATGTCAAATCTTGTGTCAGTTAAGATTATATGTTCTTCATGTTCCTGCACAGTACATTCAATTAAATCATCAAGGATCTAGCACTGCAATATCTTTTGAGACTCACTTGTAATTATATTTAAAATATTTAAAAAAACTGTTTAAAGACACAGATGCATGCCATATATTCAAATAAAAATTGCAACTCTTTCACCGATATCTAATACATACCTAGTCAACTCATTTACATAACAACATCCTTTTTTCAAATAGGATGTTGTTCTGTAAATGAGTTGACTAGGTATGTATTAGATATCGGTGAAAGAGTTGCAATTTTTATTTGAGAACAACATCC
Organism: Protopterus annectens; assembly: GCF_019279795.1. NCBI lineage: Eukaryota > Metazoa > Chordata > Ceratodontiformes > Protopteridae > Protopterus > Protopterus annectens. The sequence goes on from NC_056751.1 coordinate 176,068,629, forward strand.
TTTTTTCAAATAGAACCCGCGGTGGTAGTGCTGTGGTAGCGTTGTCGCCTCACAGTAAGACGCTGTCCAGTTCGATTCTCAGCTAGAGCGTCTTCTGCATGGAGACATGCATGAATGGGCGTACCTTCATTGAAGGTTGTGCATCAGGCCTGGCAAGCCGGTACGTAAAAATCAACTACCAATCATTAGCGGACCGGAGTTCCGCTGTGGCGACCCCTAACTGGGAAAAGCCAAAAGACACAAACAAGCATCCTTTTTTCAAATAGACCCAATTCATCCCATCTCTTATTGAAGTATAGACTTCATACCACAGTACCACAGTTTCCTTCTTTGATGGACACTGAAGTCCTTAATCTCTCTGCTTTAGCCAATTAATGCACAGAGGGAGAGAAGGCAGACTGAATTCTTTAAGAAAAGGCTTCATATGAGAAAATTGAGTTCATTTGTATCTGCATCTGCAGTATGGATTTCAGATATCAAGGCCCAAAGGAACTGAGGTGTTATCTCTGCATTCACCTAATTTTCCCTTGGTGGAATGACCTCAAAGTCTTATGAAATTAAGCTGAAAATATCTGCTGTAATCAGAAATGATTAATGGGGATAATGAGTCACTGATTGTCATTAAGCAGTCAGTGGACAGTGTTCCATTTGAGCCAGAACTTGACCAATCTCCTGTGAAACATTCACCCACCATCACAAGGCTGAGATGCAACAGAGCAAGAATTATATCAAAAGAATTACAGACTGAATAAAAAGTGTTTTTATCTTACATAAGACGTGTTTTTTTGCATCTTGCCTCCTTGTTTACTATTGCTTGTTTTAAACCATCTGGGGTTGTTTTGTCATTTATTATGAAATTGCTTGGTAGGACATTTATTTTGATTTATATTTTTTTTTCTGATTTTTACTGTTATCAGAAGAAAGGTAGATTGTAGACTGGGAAACTCTAACCTTCTTAAGTTGCCTAGTCAGCTATAAATAGAGACTGCAAGCAGGGCACTCCAGAGTTTATCTGAAACCATCCAGTGTTATTTTATGATTTATTGTGCAGCCACTTGGTAGGAGAATATTTATTTTGATTAGCATTTTATTTTTTACCTCTGTATTTTCTGTTATAATAAGCTATGACTGCAGGCAATAGTGACTTCTACCTATTCCATGTGCTTGTGCAGGACATAATGGACATTCACCATTTCAGTGTAACTGGCACATCTGGTACAGTAGGTCAAAATAACTACTTTATGAATTACTTTCCTATGTATAAGGTTAACTCACTATACTTAATTTAGTAATTATTTACATATTGTGTGATTCCTTCAGACAATGGGACTTACATTTCTAATTGCTTTGATTTTTGTATATTCTGTGCTTACAAATTGCAGTATTTTTTGTTTCCTTTAAAATTCTTTACTTTAATTGTTTGTAGCTGAGAACTGATTCTTTAAGAGTATGGCATTGAGGGGCGTGGCCAAGGATGAACACAGGATAGCAGCAGATTTCTTCAGCTCCACCAATATCACTACATTAACAGGAAATTATTACTTCAAAATTCAACTAATGGATTAAATTTCTTTCTAAAAACGTTTGGAATATCAGTACCTTGAATAATATCTAAAAAAGAAAGAAATTTTAACTAACTTTCCTGTCAGAAATCTATTTGGAAATTTCTCTCTCACCACTTCTGTTCAGAATGAGTTCCAGCAAGGCTAACAGTCAGGATTCCAGCATTAAGAAGGAGCTTCAGGCATTATTATCAACTATACAGCAACTAACAACTAAAATGGACAGACTGGATGTTAAAATTGATAATTTTATAGAGAAAACCACAAAACAAATGGATGTGCTACACCAAGATCTACAACATCAGAAAGCTCAGATAACTGGTATAGAAGAGACACTTAATGATATGGACAACAGAATTAAGGAAGAAGGAAATAAACATTGAATTCTTATTGAAACAAAACACGCACCTTCAATCCAAACTAGATGACCTGGAAAACAGATCCAGATGCAACAATATAATGATTTTTGGACTGCCAGAAAATATAGAAGGTAATAATTACATTACATCTTTTTTAAATACTTGGCTTCCCAAAACTTTAGATCTGTCAGAGGCATTTTCTTTTGGCATTGAAAGAGCCCATAAGTCTTTATCTATTTCTAATACAAATAAAAAGTATCCTAGATCAGTTATTGTAAGATTTTTATCATCTTATGACAAGGAAATGGTATTAAAATCTGCATGGGCTAAATCACCTATAAAAATTAATGAAGCAACTGTGCGCTTTGACAATGACTATTCTTCTTTGGTAATATCAAAAAGAAAGGTTTTTTTACCATTAATAAGAGAGATTAAGAAAGCACAGTTCAAAACTCATCTTTTATTTCCTTCCAAACTAAAAATCTTTTTACCTGATGGCCCCAAAATTTTTGAAGACTTGGACTCTGCTTTGTTGTATATTAAAAAAAATAAAATATTAGATAAAATAGAGGATATGGAATGGGCAAGTCCTTCGTTAAAGAGAATGGCAACAGGAACTTCTTGGAAGACATCAGAGAAACAAAAAAGACTAAAAAATAAATGACATGTTTTATATTTCTTTGAACTCTTTAATTACAGTTTCTGCATTTACAAGAAAACCACAAATATCTTAATGATTTGTACAGAGTTATTTTAATGTGCAAGAACTGAAGTGTGTTTTATGAATAATCACACTTTCATGAGGAACAAATAACTTGATACAAATCAACTTGTTTCTCTTTTGTGACAAAGAGACCTAAGGTTAGTAATATGATATATTTCCTTTATTTTCTTATTTCAAATAATAGCGTTCTCTTTAAACTAAACATATAGAGGAGGGCGGGGAGGGGGGGAAGATGAAAAGAAGGGAAAAAAGGGGAAAAATAATCTATCATCTCTTTAAAATTATTTATGCTGTTTAAGTATTACTGCTATATATTATACTATGACTATATTACTTAAATACATGATATTAAATAAGATGTCATGATATAACTTCAGTTGACTAGAACTAAAGCAGTTGTAAGTAATATGTCTCAGGTTTTACTATATTAAAACAAACAGCAAGTAAATATCTATGTATGTACCTTTTTTTTTCTCTCTCTCTCTCTTACAAGGTAACAAGTTTCTGATAATACTAATATGTGTTTGTAACATACTTTGAATGAGAAAATGTAATGGGATACATAAATATGAGTAATGTTTTTGTTAAATAATTGAATGCTTGGTTTCACTGCCATAGAGACTGCAATGACCTGTGAAGTGCTTTGAGAAGGTTTTACACTGTATAATATCCATTTACACTCAAAATGAATGTTTGTCACTTACTTTTATTAAAATTCCCGCCAGAATGTTTTAAGAGACAATTTAAGTTATAAGTATCCTCGTGAATAGTGTCCTCGAGCCGTTTTAAAAGCTTCAATATCCAGAAAACACGCAGAGAAGCTGAAAGCAGCCATTTTGAACTTTGACCCCTGATTTCACACAGACTCATCGCAAATTCAAGAAGTAAACTGTTTCAGGAAGTAGAACTGCTGTAAATGTGGTATTGTGATGAAAAACGAACTTTATGACAACAAAATGTGAGTTTTTCTTTATAATAATTTACTTATTTAAGATGTAACTTATAAAATGTAAAAGTTATAATGATTTTAAATGGCTTAATATGCCATAGTAAATAAATGAGATAATTTAGAATGCATAGAAGCTAAAACTCAAGCATATATGACTCTGAAAGTTTATATAGTTGCTGCACTTTAATGTATATGGATGCTTATGATTTAATGATATACAATATTATAATGCATTTATTATAATCAAGCATAAACAAGTATGTGCATTATTATGATTCTATTACAGAAGAAAATGTCATGTGATATATTTTAAAGCTGCAGTGCAGATATATAAGATATAGCAGGCTTTCATCACAATGATGTATGCATAACTAGGGATCATTATTGCTTTGTAGTGTGTTCTTTTATCTTATATACTAAGAATATTCATTTTATTTAAATGGTGAGAATGGTGAGAATAAGTAAAGAGAAGGAAGCTTCTACTGTATGTAGTTTAAAGTTTTAAAGCTACTAACAGTACTGTTATGGCAGAAAATGGGAATACTTTAATATAAGTAATGTTTGAGTCATAATAGCCTGAGATAACAAATGATATTGAATTCAAAGAAGCATAAACATATAATAAGTACCTATCATTACAAATTTTATTAAACTGTCAAATGGGTATTTCCCTTTTTTTTTTTTTTTCCCTCTCTTCTCTGCTCCCACTTTCAGGATTGTTAGAATACTATTATGATAATGAATTCATTATATAGGATAGATGTACATAGCATTATTAAGTTGATTATAAAAGTTTTATATGACCATACGAAGCTGTTATATAAGTTGTTTAAGTCTTGTTATAATAGATAATTAAAATAAATGAGGTTAACTCTAGTTAATAATAGTTAGTATTTAATTAATTTGGTGGTGGCTGGAGTACTGCTGCTTAGGATAGGGGGATAACTTGAGTGGTATTTGCTACTCGAAGTTGGAGTTTCTAACTCCAGGCTGGATGCATTGTTTAATCCAAACAATATTTTCACCTGATTATTGTTATGTATATATAGTTTTGACATCCACATCACATTTTATAAACTCATTGTCACTACAAGTAAAAGTAAAAATTTCACAAAAATCTATAAGATTTTCATTAAATACAGCTATAATTAATAGAACACCTAAAGGAGGAGACATAATAATACTTACTTTAGTAATTGTTATTCTGATTATAAGTTCTATATGTCTATAAAAAATAAATGGTAACTTTAAAAGGAATTTCTTTAAACATTAATGGATTGAATAGCCCATGTAAAAGGGCAAGTTTAATAAGATATATTAATCTGCATAAAGCCAACTTAATATTCCTTCAGGAAACACATCTCCTGAAAAAAGATATAGACAAATTAGCCACTAATAAATATACAGTCTTGGTTAGCTCAGAACGCACACAGAAAAAAAGAGGAGTGGCTATCTTATGGAACAAAAATATGCCCATACCTAAAACTATTAAGTCATATAAATATGATAAAGGAATGTTCTGCCTGGTTACAATACAGATTAATGGGAAAATATATACATTGATTAATGTATATTGGATACCAGGAATTGGCACTAATACAGTGAAACACCATCTCAATAAGATTATATCATTTTCTAAAGGAGATATTATTTTAGCAGGAGATTTTAACTGTATCTTACATGAAAAAGATACTACTACTATAGGGAAAAGGAAAATCTCATCCAATGCAAAACATTTAAAGGATTTCATTAATTTATATCACTTGAATGATATTAATAATCAGATAGATTCTAAATCATTATCATATACTTTTTTTTCTAATAGACATAAAACTTATTCAAGAATAGATAGAGTCTTTATTTCTAACCAACTGGTAACAGACCTAATTAATTCTAAGATCATTTCATGCCCTATATCAGATCATAATTCAATTGTCTTTGAATTCATGGTAAATATTACTTATAATGTTCAGATGAAAAAAATACCAGCATACCTAACTCAACTAAAAGATTATAAAGATTATTTGCTTACAGAGGTACAACATTTCTTAGACTTAAACACTACACCTGATGTTTCCATTATTTACATTTGGGATGCCCTAAAATCTTATTTATATGGACAAAGTATCAGATGGTATAATAATAAAAGGAAATCTTGGGACAAGGAATTATTAGACATTCAATACAAATTAGACTCATATAAACATGATAATAAGGAAAATATTATGGACAAAAAAGTCATTGAGGAAATAAATAAATTAAATGAGAAATACAAAGAAATTTTAAGTCACAAAGTCAAAATAACATTAGAGAAATATAAATTTTTATCTCACTCAATAAGTCCCAAATACTTACATAAACTTAAAAATAAAACAAAAAGGCTGAATAAACAAAATCACATCAAAGAAATTTTCTCTACAAAGAAAAATAAGAACGTATCTAGTTTACCAGAAATATTAGATGAATTTAGAAATCACTTCCACAGCATTAATCATAATAACATTAATATGGATTCTAAAGATAAAATAAAGAACTTTATAATTACAAACATGAACAAAAAACTTAATAAACAACAGACTAAATTAATAGATAAAAATATTTCATATACAGAGGTTATCACACAAATAAATAAACTTAAATCAAACAAAGCACCAGGTAATGATGGTATTATTCCTGAGATTTATAAAATCCTTCCTAAGAGCACCTACTCATTAATACATAAGGTTTTCATTTCAGCTCAAAATGAGTTATTAATTCCCCCATCCTGGCAATACACATTTATTTCGCCAATTTTGAAACCCAATAAAGATCCAACTAGATGCACTTCATATAGACCTATTTCATTACTTAATGTTGACTATAAAATGTTCATGAATATATTTGCTGACAGATTAAAGACAATCATACCAAGTATAATAGATATAGATCAGACTGGCTTTATTATAAATAGAAATACTTTTGATAATATAAGGAGAACTTTAACTCTGATTGATTATGCAAACAGGAAAAAGAAAGATTTGACACTCATCAGCCTTGATATAAGTTCAGCATTTGACTCAGTAAGTTGGGACTATTTGTTTATCTTATTGAAGTGTACAAATTTCTCTGATACATTTGTGAATTTAATTGAACATCTATATAAAGGAGCATTGGCTTACATTAAAATAGGAACATAGGTCTCACAAAAAATACCTATATTAAAAGGTACAAAACAAGGGTGTCCACTTTCACCATTATTATTTACTTTAATAATGGAGCCTTGGGCTAATTTGATTAGAAACAGCAATGATATAGAAGGATTTGATATAGATGAAAATACAATATCTAAAATCCAACTTTTTGCAGATTATGTTCTAATTACATCAGCAGGAACAAATTCTTCTATCACGGTCATTATTTGACAAGATGACAGATTTCAAGAATATTTCTGGTTTGATATTTAATGAAGAAAAAACTAAAATATTACCAATATACTCAGGGAAAAATGTTCTCACTAATGATTTTCTCAAATACATACCCAATTCAGGTCAAATAACTTATTTAGGCATAATATTAACTAAAGATATTAAATCTATTATAAATAATAATTATTGTAATTGTCTTCATAATATACAAAATCATTTCAATAGCTGGAACAATATGTTTTTTACCATGGAAGAAAGACTCACAATTATTAAAATGATAATATTCCTGAAGATATTATACATAATACAATCAATAATACTCCCACCTACAAAAATAATAATTAAGAAATTGAATTCACAAATGTTAAATTTCTTATGGGCACCTAATAGACCTAGGATTGCATTAAAGAAACATACTAATAGTTAGTCTCAAGGGGGCATATCATTTCCAGACTTTAATTTATATGCTATCTCTTCTATTATAAAAGTAATAACATTGCTAATAGATCAGTCATATGTTGCAAAATGGAAGGAATACTGGGAATTGATTAGCATGCACTTCACAAAAATATCGTTAACTCACAAAAATACTATTATAAACAATCCCATGTTATGGTTACTAGAAGAGTTTTGTACCTCATCTATTACACCAAAATATATAGCTAGTTACCCATTAAATATTATTATTAGATATCATAATTTTATATATATACATCCTAAGTATAAGGAATGGAATTTTATTTTATTTCCCATAATGTATTCACAAGGTATTCTTTTATCATCCACCTCTGAAAGAACTCTTTTGGTCACAGGGAATAATTTAAAGTATTGGTATCAAATGCTGTCTGACAATAAAGTTAAAAATTTAGACTTCTTAAAGCAAGAATTTGATTTGAGAGAAACATGTTGGTTAGAGATTCAGACTCTTAGACAACATCTTATTAATAAACTTGATTTAATGTCTTTAACAGTTAAAGAATCTGTCCCAATTCTGATTGACTACTTGATATTAAATTTACAACATAGGGTTTCTGATAAAGGTAAACTTTCACACATACATAAAATTATTAGAGATGAAACCTATTATAGTTCAGATAATTACTGGAATTATTTCATCTCCATTAATGGAGAATCTCCAAAACAACAAGATAAACAATATATATTGGAATCTGCTTATAAAACTACTTCTTCTATTAATTGGAGACTTTTTACCTGGAAATTTTTACATAGATCTTTCTATACACCCTTAATGATGAATAAAATAAACAATAAAGACAACATATGTAAGAGATGTACTGTGGAAATAAATGCTGATTGGGCACATATGTTTTATGATTGTATAAAACTGAAGGAATATTGGATGTTAATCAATGATTTTTTGCAGGCTCTTTTTACAGATAATTTCATAGTCTCTAAATCACTTATATTATTTAACACCCCTGTTCCTAAATGTGTTAAAAAGTTAAACTTCCTTTATTATGGTCAATTCTAGCTGTGGCTAGAAAGTTAATAACCAGAAACTGGATTTCAGATACTCCTCCTTCATTTAATGAATTTAAAAATGTTATGATTGAAGTGTGTCATATGGAACTAATGACAATAAAGTTAAGAACCATTAGGAAAACATGTTACTATAATATATGGGATACCTTACAAAACTTGTTAAAACAGTCTTAGTTTCATTAGTAAGATGTTACAGTTTAATTAATTGATTTGATTTACAGTGGATGTCTTTGTAAATACCTTAGTTGTTTTATCAAATGTTATAATTGTTTATATGTTAACTGCTTGTATAAGATTGTTATAATATTTATTTTGTATGTTAAAACTAATAAACTTGTTTTAAAAAAAAAGAGTGTGGCATTAACAATTTGCTTAAGCATGAGTATATTGTACAGTGAATTAACTGTTGTGCATATATAAAAGTAATGCCTGACAACATCGGAGTCTTCTGTTTGTGTAAATTTTGGATGCTTTGCTCACTATTATTGATAGTAAATACATATATGATTGTACTTGTGCAATTGCTTGGAAAACTGCTGTTACATACATTAATACCTGGGCTGGAGATAAATAATATTAGGCAATGTAACCAGAACACATTTAGGAAAGAAAGTGGTCTCTGCTAGGAAAGCTCATTCAATCCCTATTAAACAAGATCCTACAGATGAATTCTTTGGAATTTGGGATACAAGTATACAGTAGTCTGCAGATTCAAATAATATAGAAAAAAAAGTAAATAAAAAACCCTGGGATTCAACAATCGTATAGGTGTCGCTTGGTGCCTATATAATGTAATTGTGTTAGTGCAACGAACAGCAGTGCTAATCGAATATGCATGCTGCTCATTGTGCCTACATAGATGCAAGCACCTTTCCCTGGCCATTAATTGTGTTCATGGCCATGAAAAGGTGCTTGTAAGCAGCAGCACACAGTGTAAACAAAATGGATCACATATGGACACTGCTCAGATACACGCATGTACTGTAGCCCACACATATTAAAAGCAAGTACAGGAACAATACAGAATGAGAAGTGAAATGGGGGAATTATTAAATAAAAATATGACATACTAAGGCAGCAATGTTATAGAGGGAAAATGTTTAAAGTGTATTCGGGTTCAGGCACCTAGGCAGTGCGACACCCCCCTGTGAGACAGCTGGATGTGGATACATGGCAGGTTGGCAGTTTAGCTGCAGTGACAAATTCCTGCGGAAAATTCCCTGTGGGAATACAGGAACCTCCTGCACCCTAACCACAGGTGGTAGACACAAACCCACACAGTGATACACTCTGCACCCCCCTAGAAGCCACCAGGTGCAAGTGTCAGTGGAACATGTGGCTGGCATAGGATGCCACGTGGGCATGAAAGTGATAATGTGAAACCTGTGTGCTGTGGGCAAAGCCTTTATTGACACAAAATGTAAAGTGATGTGTGTAGTGATTGGTGCATACTAAACGCAAATATAATCACAACTTTAGAAATGTGTCACAGCACGGAGGAAATCCTGCACATCAGAGTAGTCACACTTATGTTGTAAGATGTGCTTTAGGCGATGATCCCTTACAACAATAGCCTTCCTACGCAGTGTCACAGGCATCCCCCTCAAAAGAGACTCCCGTCGCGTATCTGTCAGGTTCTGTTCCTGCTGCAGAACAGACAGAAGGTTAGATAGCTGCACAGTAGGGCATCCCAGTAACACCTTCAGACAATGATACCATGCCTCCATCTGGTTATTTGTCCGTGGGTAGTCCTTGTCAGAGACATCACACACATTCCAAAATCTCAACGGGTAGGACGATGGTAGTCGCTGCTGTGCTGAGCAGTGGGATGCATACTTGCGTGGTCTGCCCCTGCACATAATGATGGTCCAGAAATATGCCAATAGGCTGAGCACAGTCTGGTAAAGTAGCCACAATGTCCAGAAATGCAGGGACAACGTCTTCCAGCGGTAGGAATGCCAATGCAATCAGCTTGTAGATGGCAATTGAGAAAGCAGTGTCCATATCATAGAGGGCTACAAAGTGGTGATGCTGGATCTGGCACCAAATGATCTGTGCAAAATGGAATAGGCACCCCTTCAGAATACTCTTAGGGAATGCCTTACAGCTGGCATGGATCGCTGCCTTCTCGAAATTAGTCATAATATACTGTGGAGCCAAGGTGCATTCCTGTTCTGTGGCCATACCCTTCAGTATCTCCCACATATTGTTGTATGCAGACTCTGACTTCCATGTCATGAGACAGTACACCAGGGGGATGATCCTTGCTGAGGTGGGGGTGCCAATACATCCATGTAATATATACAGCTGGTGACATATATCAGCCCATGTGGGGAAGGTGCCATCCCCAAGAATGATGTCAGACCTACACAGATCAGTCAGATTCTGTGATGTAGTAAGTAGAACCAAGGAATCAGTCCCATCCATATCAGACTTTCTATGCCAGATAAAGCTTCCACTACGGAGTGAATACTGGCTGACATCAATATCTGCAAGTGTCGCTGGAGGTGTGGTCATGGATGCTCATTCCCTCTGCTGTACCCTGGTTATGCTATAACACAGGGTGGCATGGCAAGGCATCTCTTGTAGTACATTGTCATCCACTGTGCCTAGGACACTCTGCATTACCAGGCTTGGCATGTCATTGTTGGTTACTGCCCTCTGCTGCAGTTCTGTGTGCAGTGTAGCCTCTTGGGCTGTTGTTGCAGCTGGGCCGTGCTGGTGTGGCAGTGATTTCAGCAGTTCTTCCCCCTCATCCTGGTGAACAGTGATGGCAAGACCTCTGCAGGCCTTTACTCTCCGCTCGATACATGCCCAGTACCATTTACATGGTGCTTCATGCTACAAATGGTAGAGGTATCCCTCCACTACCAGCATTGGTTTGCGCCGTTGGCTGGGCACTGTGCTGTATCAGTTGCCAAGCTGACCGGGGCTATACAGGTACATAGATTCCATCATGGCAACGCCACTTGTTGATGGCCTCTCAGTATCCATCACAGCCAGTGTAGCAGGGAACAGGATGTAGACACAACTTTGGTACAGGCCAATATCACAGTTTGGATATATTGCTGTACAACACCTTGTGTTGTACCCTTCTGAATACGCCCTGTTTGCCACAATGGCCCTTTCCAGCAGTATACACACCACCTTGCTCGTACTACCTGTCCAGCTAGGGATTCTCTATATGCAGTTCACACAGCCGTGCAATTGGCAAGTGAATGTAGTCCAGCAGGAGTCTCCCAGCTTACATACACCACTGGTTCTGCATGTACTGCACAAGTCCCCTTTAACACCCAGCTATTGCTGTTGGCTAATCAGGGTGTGGGGCCCAGCCTCAGTTTCAGCGACAGAGATCATATAGGGATGTCTCCCTGTATAGCACCCTCTTCTGCCTACATGTCGCTGCATATGTGTGTACCCCAGCTGCAACAACCATTGGATGGGTTTGACAACCCCCACATTACGGGCATGCTGCCTTGTTGTGGAATTGGAGGTGGGTTGATACTCTTTTTGTGTCCCCTTCATACTTTCCCTCCCATTTGTGTCTGTGTTGCCATCTACTGTGGTTGCTTTTGCAATGTTGGGTAGGTGGTCTGTGATTGCTAGGGTTGACATGTGTCCACCTGTCACTGCCCTAGGGTGGCTCTGGAAGGACAGTGCCCTTCTGTTGCAGGCATACCTCTCAGCCCCTTGGAGTAGGTAGTCTGGACAAAGCCATAGCACTAGTGGTACACATAGGGTCACATTCTGGCTTTTGAAAACTTGTACAGTGGATAGGATAACAGGTTGTGCATTAGCATGCATATTGTGTAGTGTGAAGTCTGAAACTCTAAATGTCTGCAATTTCTTTCTAACTCCTGCACTCATTGCTTTGCCACTACTCTGCCAAACAGCCACAATAGTTCTCACTATGGGCCACATATAATCTGCAGTAGTCTGGGTAGTCTGCAGAAATTGTATTGTTGGGGTGTATGGGAAGGGATTCTTGTGCTGTTCATATTTAACAAGGTGGAAATTAAGGAGACATATTTGACAGACTCAATTTTGTCACAATTATTTGTTTACATTGGACAGTGACTTACAATATCGGAGTAATGAGGTACTACAGTATTGTGATTTGCTATTTACACCTAGTGAATTTTAGTTAATTGAAAAAAATGGAGAAAAAATAACAAAACAAAAAATGTAAACAAAAGCATTTTAAAGTATGCCTTTTTTAAGGCATCATTTATTATGAAGAATAACAATAGCGTGTTGTAACACAATATGTTATTTTATGTTTTCATGTTTTATAATTGGAATATTTTTATATATATGATTGTAAAACAATATGTTCATGATTCCAACATCATTTCCTGTTTAATGGTTATAAAACCAGGACGTAGGGAGGCGTCCTGGTTTTTCTGAAGAAGTCCACGTGATATTAAAGTGGAAGAAAGCTAAAAACATCATCCGATAGTGTGGCCATTTCATTCTTTGCTCCGGTTACTGTTTACAGTTTGCTAATAGTTTCGTTCGGGTTGCCGAAGTTTTTTGTCTTGTTTTTGGTTTCTTCTTGACCGAGTGTAGACCCAGGGATGGCTGCAGAGGTTTCCTCCCAGGATTCGTTATTAAACGTATCCATTCATCCGACGCCGGGCGGTGGAAGAGCGGTTGGAGCTGAAGAGCTGAACCAGCACAAAGAGCCCGAGGACTTAATTAAAACTATCACGGAGATAGTTTTCAAGTGCATAAACCGGAATACAGTTATGGCTAGCAATGAGGGGGCCAGGGAAGTTTCAAATGGCAAAGCGAGCGTTCATCCGGATATGGCTGTTACACAGAAGGATGCTGTAGATGAGATCAACAGCTCCAATACTGTCGGTGACAGAAACGAAACCTTGGATAAATTAGAACACGCTGGGAACGTATGGGGTTTCGTTACAAAACCACAGGTGAATCCATTTTCAGACATCCGAAGCCTCAACAGTATTTCATCAGTAAGTAACAGCAATTCATTTTTAAATTGTAAGAAAATGATATTTGAACTAGAACGAATGGTAGCCAGGCACGCTACTTTGAGCCTGGAGACACAATACTTGACCGAATGCGTGTCCCGTAATATAGTGCCAAAAGGCCTCAGGACAGCTAAATATCCCAATTGTGTTAGTCCTGGGGATGAATTATGTTCTAAGTTGACCAAACTGTATAATGATACAGGTATCTGTATGATGCGGATCCTGTTGGGACATTACGAAGGAGAACTTAAGGTTCTAATAGAAAAGATTAAAACTCTTGATAAAGACATTAAACAATGCAGTTGCTTCACCCAGTTAATGTCACTTTACAATAGCATCGAAGCCAAGACTAACAGGCTTAGAGCGACTATCATAGTGAGGAAACAAAATAAGCTGCGAAGAGATATAACAGCCTATGAGGCTAACCAAGCTTATATTTGTTCCTACAATGATAGCAAGGATGTGAGTAAAGAAGATTCACATCCAGATACACAAGCAATCAATGGCTCCCAGATGAGAGAGCCACCAACAAGGGTAGCAGTCAATGATCAGGTTCAAGACTTTGAACCATCGGTTTCCGATGGTAGTTTGACCAGCGAAGTTCAGCAACAACAGCACATGATACACTTTGATAATGCATCTATTAATAATAATGAGGAATCTGCTAACAACGAAGTCACTGCTTCTACCAGTTTCGCTGATGTGGTTAATGTCAACAATAGTAAAAGGTCTGTTCCTTTTCACCAACAGAGGATACAGCCAAAGAGGACTACCAGGTGGTACAATTCCACCCAGTACAGGGCGAAACCGAAAGGGAAAGGCAGAAAGAAGTGGTGAACACACCACATAGTGATAAAGCATATTACATCAGTGTTGTAAATTTTAGTGATTTTTCTATAACTGATGCATGCATCGATGTGTTAAGAAAGGGTTTCAATTTCATTCCTTCTAACAACATCAAAATTGGTAATTTGCTGGTTGATTTTAGACTATATATGCGTAAGTTAAATTTAAGATACATTTTACAAGATGTCGCAGTTAATGGCCTAGAGAGTGGTAGGAGATTAAAGCGACCTAGTACATTCAATCCAGCATTAACAAGCACTTTACAGGTGTTTCAAAAAATATGTGAAATGGAATTCAGGAAAATGGATGTTAGGGGAATAGAAGACAATCTAACCAATTCAGAACGTGATGCACTGTCTCACTTGTCCAGCTCTCCGGACATCAGGGTCATGAGGGCGGACAAGGGGGGAAAGTTAGTCATTATGAACAAGGTTGACTATGTGGATTGTATTTCTTCTATGCTCAATGACACTAATTATTATAAATGTGTTAGTACGGATTTTGTCTCGAATAAGTATAGGAGGGTAGATACTCACCTTTTCGACATGTTATGCCAGGATGAAATAGACAACCTAGACTATGATTTTTTGATGGTAGAACAACCAAGATTGGGTAATTTTTTTGGAATACCAAAATTACACAATGATGATGGGGAACTAACGTTTAGGCCTATCATATCAGCCAAAAATTCAAAAACTGAAAATATATCAGTTTGGCTGGATGATATTCTCATAAAATAGCCCAAAAATCTGAGTATTACATCAGGGACTCTTGGCATTTGCTGGAGAGTTTAGGACGGTCTAATATCAAACTCGAAGAAATCAATTTTGCAACACTTGATGTCAAAAGCCTATACACTAGTATAGACCAGGAGTTTGGCATAGAACATTTAAGGAATTATCTGACACACAACACTGAGTTACAAAACTCTAGAATTAATACTATCTGCACTCTAATGGAAATAGTGTTGCATAACAATTTCTTTGAGTTTGACAACAAAATCTATCAACAGATTTCTGGTGTAGCGATGGGGGCTAGAGTTGCACCAGCTTTTGCCAACATCGTTATGGCAGACTGGGAGCAAGAATATCTGAAAAAACATCCTCTTTTTGGAAAAGCTATGTTCTATGGAAGATACATAGACGATTTAGTTTTTGCATGGGTGGGGGACAAAACCGAATTCGAAATTATGGTTCAAGATCTGAATAAAACTACTAATTTTTTGACATTTAAACATAGTGGATATGGCAAAAGTATTAATTATTTGGACATCAGACTCTATATTGATTCAACAAATAATACACTACATAGTAAAATCTACAGAAAGCCCTGCTTCACCAATCAATATCTGCACAAAGACAGCCTGCACCCCACTCACATGAAAAGAAATGTGATTAAGGGTCAAATAATCAGGCTTAGTAGATTAACATCTGAAGATAACATCTACCAAGAAGAGTTAGTACAGTTAAGAAATTTATTCTTGGCTAGAGGCTACAAAAAACACATGATAAAGAGGATTGAAAAGGAAGTCCGAGGGCTCCGTAATGGAGTAGCTAGACCAATTTTGTCAAGTAATAGAATGAGACACATGGAAGAAGTTTCAATAGGTGTCACTACAAATAGAGACAAACATTCAGATTTCCATCTAGCGTTTCCTCTCCCAATTTCTAATCAATTGGAAAACATCAGAGGTATTATAGAAAGAAATTGGGGTATTATTTTAGGAAACAGAGATCTCATGGCATGTGTAGGCACTAAACCATGTTTTACATATAAAAATGTCATCAATGTAAAGAGTATGTTAGAAATAGACCACAAAGAAAGAGTGGTACTGAACAGGGATATTAGTAAAAAGAAGGGAACTTTCGCTTGTCAGAATTGTAGACAGTGTAGGTTCATTACAAATACTTCTTTTGTGACAATCAAACATACAAAAAGGATATTTTGGGCACAGAAGTATTTCAATTGCAATAGCGAATATGTGGTCTACTTAGCCACCTGTTCAACTTGTGACAAGTACTACGTGGGGAAAACTAAAAGAATGCTCAAACGTAGGATATACGAGCACAATTTGGCCATCAAGAATAGTGATGGGAACAATTCTTTGGCAAGACACTCACAAGAGTGTGTAGATTTCAAGAAGTTTGAATTTTTTGTTTTAGACCACGTAGACAAATGCTTACTCAAGGGAGATCTTAACAATAAATTGGAACAAAAAGAGTCACTATGGCAACTATGTTTAGGGGCTGATGAACCCCCAGGTTTAAATGAAGGGATAAATATCAAATGCTTTTTAAATAATAGAAAATAAAAATAACAATTTTCTACACCATCATATAACAAGTGTTGATAGGTTTATAGCTTGGCAATTTTCTATACTGATGGGATCGTTCCCCTTCAAATGCATGGCAATTTTTGTTAGTGGTTAATAGACATTACACACATATGTCCATAACGAGTGGTCTCATCACATTTATAAAAAAATTTTTGGGGGGGGCAGTTAGGTGTTTTTATAATCATTTGAGGGGGTTATGGCGAGATCCACTTTTCAGTGTCACGTGTTTTGTGTAGAGGAGGACGTTAGAAGTAAGAGGTTCAGATACACGCATGTGGCCACATCAATGGTACAGTGTTTAGTTATGATATGTCAAACACAGCCCAAATGACATGTTCATATTTAACAAGGTGGAAATTAAGGAGACATATTTGACAGACTCAATTTTGTCACAATTATTTGTTTACATTGGACAGTGACTTACAATATCGGAGTAATGAGGTACTACAGTATTGTGATTTGCTATTTACACCTAGTGAATTTTAGTTAATTGAAAAAAATGGAGAAAAAATAACAAAACAAAAAATGTAAACAAAAGCATTTTAAAGTATGCCTTTTTTAAGGCATCATTTATTATGAAGAATAACAATAGCGTGTTGTAACACAATATGTTATTTTATGTTTTCATGTTTTATAATTGGAATATTTTTATATATATGATTGTAAAACAATATGTTCATGATTCCAACATCATTTCCTGTTTAATGGTTATAAAACCAGGATGTAGGGAGGTGTCCTGGTTTTTCTGAAGAAGTCCACGTGATATTAAAGTGGAAGAAAGCTAAAAACATCATCCGATAGTGTGGCCATTTCATTCTTTGCTCCGGTTACTGTTTACAGTTTGCTAATTCTTGTGCTGTTGTGTCTTGTGTATGGTGCGCATGTACAGGGGTTATCATTCGGCTGCAGCTTCTTTGGCATGTTCTGTCCGTCAGCTTCCCACAGCGAGCTGTACTGTACAGGTTGTGTTTGTGGGTTTGGAATGCTTGTGCATGGACTACAGGTAAGCTGTTTTTTCTTTCTGTGAGTGTTTGGTCCCTCTCCACCACTTGTCTTGCCGATCGGTTGTCTAGCGTGGCTGTTTCCACTGTCAGGAAACAGCCCGCTTATTTACATTAGGTGACATCTCCATTTTTCAAGTTTTCCTACTGCGTGGATTCCCACAGCGTATCTACCTTTCAGCAGCACTGCTCTACGATCTAGCGGTGCTGTGGCCTTCTGCTTTTGGCATTGTAGATCGGGGCATTTGTCTCGCGATCTACATGCCAGAACCCAGTGTATTCATATCCCATAGGCAAATGGGATAAAACAGTATAAGAAGCACTTCAAAAGAAACTTGCAAGGTTGATGCAGTAACTACTGTGAATGTCAGTTCCGCAGGTTCACACATAAATAATAAAAGACATGCTGATTAAGGATATGGGCAGAGACATAAAGCTGCATTGCAGCAAAGGGGAGTGCAGATGTGATACACCTGTTAATTAAATGGTTGACTTGAGATAACAGTTTGGAGGCTACATTATGGGATGAATGCAGAGAATGCAGTCATAGTGTATAAAGATGTATATACAGGAAATTTATGTATGAAAGCTGACAGCACTGACGTATTATCCATCTCACTGTGTATACACAAGGGCAGAAGGACTTTATAGCTGTAATATCATCTAATTCAAAAATAGACATGTTTACGCAAAGAAATCACAGTGGCACCAATAGGAAGGGAGTTTATCACCAACGAACATGTAATAGACAGGCAGGTACTGAATTTTTATGTAAATGATATATGTAAATTTAATAAACAAAATATATAAATGACCAATGTCTAGACTGAACTGATGATGCTGTGAGTCCAGTTTTGTGAGTGCCGATTTGCAAACGTCTGACATACTAATACTGGGCATGCTCACATATAATCACAGGGGACAGCAATAGAACAGAAATTCAACAGTGGCAACACAATAGAAATTGTTTTAATAGATGACTGATCACATCTCATGATGGTCAGTCTGCATTCCATACAGATAGAGACATTTTTGGAATCCCACATCTGCCAATAACCTGTATATTGTGATGGAAATAATGACAGTATTAAACACATGTCAAAAGGATGACGTGCAATACCGAGCATATTTATCTTGTGAATAGGTAATACATTTCAGAACACATGCCAGAACAGATATCAGAGAGATGCATAGCAATCATGGGCACCACAGACACACACATGTTGATCACATAAGAAAGAACACCCTGAAAGGCGAACAGCACTATCATACCATATCAGAAGTATTGACGACCTACCTAGTATGACAATGCATGAAAAAGCTGACCCTGCGAGTTGTGAAAGCCACTGTTGGCCTGAGAGACAGATGTTATCAGATTCAAATTCCTACCTATTATACAAGCCACTCTCCAGACCCCTGTATTAACTGCATGGGCCACACCAGATAGCAATGGAGGCTGTCACATATGAACAATGAGGTTTAGTCAGAATGCTAGAAACGAGATAAAGTTGTTACTGTCCACATAACACTGTGCATTAGAATATGACTGATTCTTTGACAAGGAGGTTGTTTTTCCATGTAAGCCACACACTGTCCCAGAAGTGAAATATCTGTGTAGGTATGCTATAAATGCCAGTACTCAAAGCACATGCCACAGGAGCACTCACAGCACAACATACTCTGAATAATCATTTCACTGCCAGCTAGTCACAACCTCTGATGATATATCATTGTCCAACATAAAAATGAATAACAGTAATTAGACACAATGGTGTTTATATAAAGGCAGTACATTCATATAATGTTGCCACTGTCATTAAATGAACAGCAAGTGATGCAACTCCACTGACTAATGACATCAGGATGAACCACAAGCATGAATGTGGAAGACTTACAATTGTTATTACAATCCACCTATGCTAACTTATTACATCATCTGTATGTAGAGTAAACAATCTCTAAGATGAAAGGGACTGTGAAGGTCTGTCACAATGTCAGTGGACAAATTATCACCATTGGTCATGTCAGTCATGCATTATAGTATAAGACCTAACAATGCTAACAGTCAAAGATATTGGATGTTGAACATATGAGCATCTCACAACAGACAATACATGGATATTTCACAGGATGAATGCACCATGTTAGAAATGTCACTACAAGTGTGACATATGTGGTTATCTGAAGACATTACATCATGTTCTTTCTACAAAAGATATGTGCACCTGTGATTGCTGTAGTACATCGACAACAGACAGCATGTTGTCTCATTCCCCCATCCCGGAGGATAATTATTCCCACATATATTATGCAAGGAACATGGAAGCCAATGTCATCACTTTTCTGAATAAAAGCATTGGTATGTGACAATTTTTTTTCATTGCTCTTAGTAAGAGGGATCAACATCTATATGTGTGCAAAGGCAATGTGTTTGACAGCATTGTTAATGGCATGTACAGTCACAATAACACTGACACAATGTAGTCTGTGCAACAATGGTTGGATTTCAAACAACTACCCAAGATCATAAGCTTAACATTATTGGCTGAAGAGCAAGCCCCACACAATCATGGTGAGGTATGACTGAGACAGTGCACAGTTAAATGGATGACATCACTACTGTTTATAAGCTGGACGTTTATGATATAATGTCTTCAAAGTGCACACTAACACTGTACAGCTACACATCATATATGTGCTTACAGAATTTGATACAAAATATGAAGGTGAAGGACACAAACACAGCTGGACTCCATCATCCTACATGTGTCATAACATGATGTACAAAGCACATTATCAAATTCATGCAGCACAAGATAATGTGCACTACAAATATGACATGACACACTGCAGTTATGTTAACAGTATGTAATCACTGTTTGGACAAATTGCTATTTTCCCTAGTGATAGTAGGATTTGCTAGGGTCACAGAGTGCCACTGTAGTTCCATCCAATAATTTGATGACTACATGAAGGTGGTTGTGAAGTAGTGATGGAATTGAACCACCTACCTACCCACTTACAACATCTATAACACAAATTATCATCAGCCAGTGCCACAGGAGAAAAGTGAATACAACTGAGACTTATAGCATCTATGAAAAGATGACATCAGTAGTGTATTGCCAAAGAGATTTATCTGATAAAATTAGTTTCACAGCCAATCAGGGCTTGTAAAAGTTATCACTATGTATGTGTGTAAAACAATCATGACTGCAGTGGCAGTCACACTTGCAGAAGTTAAGCACTGTTGCAGTTGAACATCCTGGTTCAGCAATATAGACAATCACAAGATCACATACAAGAGTGGCCGACATGTGACTTAGGTGAAAGGGCACTGAGGTAGAATCAGTGATTGCAAAGTCACCCCAAGTGAAACAGCCAGCACATAGCATAAACGACTGATTTCCACAATCAGCAGCAAGAAGTGGTCAGAGAAGGCTCTGAGGTCAACAGACATCAGACTGAAGACCTTGAAGTTGACTGGAGAGAAAACACAACAGTTCAATGAATTATTCAGGGTTCTAGCACCTCAAGAAGAAGAAGATGAAATAGGTGGAAGTGAAGAAGAATGGCACACCTCAAAACAGCATGTGAGAGAGCTATAGAACAGGTATGTATCCCAGCCAGGTATGGAAATAAGGTGCACAAGGAAAGCTGGTGGGGGAATGTAGAAGTCCAGGAAGTCATCAAAAGAAAGAAGGAGTGTAAAAAAAAGAGTGAGACAGAAAAGACAGACCAGGCTGGCAAAGAATACTCATTGGCTAACAAAGAGGCTAAGAGAGGAGTTGCAGTTGGAAAGAACAAGGCACCTGAGGCACTCTACCAGCTAATGTGACTCAGTAGATGGCACAAAGAAACTATATGAGGTTGCAAGGCAAAGTCAGAAAGAAAAAATATATATTCAGGCACCCTTCATAAGGAATGCCAGCAACAACCTGCTCATTAATCCACAGGACATCGAAGTTAGATGGAAGGAGTACTTCCAGCATCTTCTGAATGAAGAAAACTCTACAGAAGTTGTACTGTCCAGACACAGCCTACAATGAAAGAAAAAGAGGATACCACCATAGAAGAATTGAGAACAGCAATTTTATTTAATTATATATTTATATATATATACACATAAATTTTAATAACATGTTATATATAAAAAAATTTTAAACATTTTCATAACATTAATTTTTAATATTTTAAGTTGTTTAAAGTTTAACTTATACAATTTCAATATTCCCATATTTTAACAATATACATATCACTTTCTAATTATGACTGATTATTTTATATATATTTTTATTTTCTGATACTGTGTTTTTTTAAATAAACAATTACATTTCAATCTTTACTAGTATTTGTCTCTACTGACGTAAAATAGTTGTTGTTTTAATCAATACTACAATAGTTACAAAAGTACTAAAGCAGAAATTAACTTTGGAAGGAAAAAGCTTATTTAGATGTTTAACAAATATTCAGCTTTTTCATACTTGTACGTTTGCAGACTATGTGCAGCAACAGTGTTTTTTGGTTTTTGTTACTAATTAATTATTTAATTACAAAATGATGTATTTCAATTTACTAATTATGGTTAAATTACTGAAATGCTTTCCTATATAACGGATGATGGTAGTGTTCATTCATTACTCTGATGATGCCCTATTAACTAGGGTGAAAGCGTTTTGTGTTCCTGGATACTGTTGATTACAATAAAGGAGAACTTTTAAGGATTCAAAGCAAGATGGTAAATGTACAGTTTGAATTCAGATCAGGATGCAGCACAACTGACCTGACTTTTGAGTGAGACAGATACTTGAGAACAAGAGAGATAAGGAAAAGTCCAGCTCAGCATTTCTTAACTTAGAGAAAGCATATGACAAAGTCCCAGGAAAGATGATTTGGGCAGTCTTGCAGTGGTTCAAAGACTGAGAAACATTGGTAGAATCAGTGCAGGCTATTTCCAAGGACCAAATGGCTCTCAAGTATGAACAATGTTTGGTCTCACAGAGGGGGTTCCCAGTGGAAGTGGGTGTGCACCAGGGTTCATCTCTGAGTTCACTGCTGTTCATGCCAGTGATGGACTACATTAGCAAACAGGTCATAGGGGACAGATCAACAAAGTTGCTGTATGCATACGATGTGATATTACAGGCAAACTCTGAGCAAAAACTTTAGCAACGGATAGGGAATGGAATGAAAACTGAAGATACATGGGATGAAACTGAATACGGATAAGACAGCTGTAATAGCAGCAAATGGGGGAATCAGAAGAAGTTAAGAACTGAGATAGAAGTGAAAATAGTGGAACAGGTTACCAGCTTCAAGTATCTGGGAGGGGTGGTTAAGGAGATGGTAATTCTGAATGAGGAGGTCAAAGCTAAAATCAGAAAGGCTGTAGGTAATTGGCACAGATTGTCATGTGGTGTATTGTAATAGAAGAATGCCAAAGAAGCTGAAAAGTAAGTTGTTCAAAACAGTTTTGCAACCAGCACTACTGCATAATACAGAAACCTTGGCAGTAAAGAGAGAGCAATTGAGGAAGCTAGAGGTGATGGAGATGAAGTGCCTGAGATGAGTGGTAGGATGCACATTGTGGGACAGACAAAGAAATGAGGACATAATAATAAAAGACAAAGTAGCTCCAATTGCAGAAAAGGTTAGAGAGATTGTTGTGGTTTGGGCATGTGGGCATAAAAGCAGAAGACAATTTGGTGAAGATGATATGAGACAGATAGGAAGAAGGCAAGAGAAGATGAGTGAGTGCAGAAAAGAGATGGATGGATTGTGGGAAAGAAGACTTGTAACAGTCATGCATGAGTTTCAAAGAAGGTAGCAGAGTGGCATTGAACACAGAGAAATGGCAACAGTTGACATGACACTCTGACCCCATGCAGACAATGGGAACAATGGGATTGATGATAATTCAGAAAGAGAGAATTACAGCATAAAATTATACTATATTATCAGAGAGGTGAGGTAAAATAGAAAACATATCTTGTCTTTGGCAAAGGTAAAAATGTTTATATAATTGCAAATATTGTTTAGTGTATTATTTTTGAGATGGGGAGATTTGGTATAATACAGAAAAGCCTATACTGTTTGGTGGTATATTTTTCTAGGATTAACATTGAAGTTGGATGAAGCTGCTTTTCAGTGTTGCTGATTTATAATCCTGGAAATGAACCCAATTAATGTTGTAGATACCTGCTTCAGTAATGACCATCATAGCCCTTGGAGACATAAGACAAAACAGCCTCATCATTGTTGTGAGCAGTCATGACTGTAGGGGTATGCTGTACTATCTATCAAGTGACACTATGGTTTGCACCCACTTTGGCATGTGTGCTGCAGTTTGCACTCAAGTCAGATACTGCTGTCCTTTGACATATATATATATATATATATATATATATATATATATATATATATTAAACAGGCTAAATGAAATCCATGTCTGACGTAGTCAGCTAGGATATGATTCATACCACTAGTAAGTCAGAGTACCCACTGGGAGGGGGTTAGACAATAACATCTTGAATCTTGTCCTTACTAATATGGGAGCATCTTGCACCATCCCTTGCATATTTTTATCACTTTTTAGGTCTGACCATAAAGCAATCTCCTACAAAATAAATCTGAAAACAGAGATCCCTTCCATCCAAGGTACATTTAGGAATTTCTTTAAGACATAACACCTACTCCTACAGGATATGTTGACAAGCTTCAGATCCCCATCAGACCCAGTTAATTCCGCTGAATATACAAAAATGTACACCACCACGCTATACCAGCATGTAAACAGCTGCACAGATGTAGCTGCACCCTGTAGCGACAAGTGCAAAGCAAACCTCAGAAACAAACCCAAATAATGTTGGAATCATAATACCAACACGCTTTATAATAAAAGGAAACAAATTTTGACCCAAAGTAAGAATAGTAATTCCCAGAATGTTACAGCCCGTGTCACCGAAATAAACAACTCAGGAGCTTAATAAAATCCACCAAGCCAAGTTTGAGGCTAAAATAGCTACCAAAGCGAAAGACAATCACAAGGTATTTTTATTCTCAAAGGCACAATGCAGCAAAGTGTTGAGCTGAATGTGACTGCTGTTACCTACATTTAGGCAGAAGATATAGCGAACCTATGGGACAACAAATTTAGCTCTAACTTTACCCCTTTCTTGTCTTTGTTTGTTCCTCAAGATATATCTGAAACTAACTTACCTCCAGCTATCACACAAGAATAGTGAGTCCTAAAAGTGCTATCAAAAGCTAAAAATACTGCATTGATGGGTCCTGACAATATCCCTGGATGTATTTTAAATAACATGAAGCACAGTTTAGCCACAGCCAAACAGCGTTGTTCAATCTCTGCATCCATACAGGTTTTGTGCCAAGTGAATGGAGAACAGCTACAGTCATTCAAAAGGAGGACCTTCCACAGCCCCAGCAATTACAGACCCATAAGTCTGACAGGTCTCAGATCTAAAGCCATGTAAATATTTATGGAATTAATCAATCAGGACATACAGAGCCTCTAGACACTGGACCCATCTCATTTTTGGATTTGTCAAGGGCAGATCATGCTTACTCAACCTGGTGGATATATATATTTTTTAAATGTTGCCAAAGCTACAGATGAAGGCAAAATGGTACACACTAAATACCCTGTCCTGGCCAAGGCATTTGAAACAATTCTCCACTAAGGCATAGTAGAAAATCTAAATAAACTGGGAATAAACCCCAATGTCATCTACTGAATTTCAACTGGATCATAGATAGGATACACTCAATCAAAATAAGGGAAGTTACTTCCACAAACAGACCAGTCACCAGTGCAGTCTCCCAGGGTTCTGTGCTGGGACCTCTCTTGTTTGGTATCTACTTTTCTGAAGTAAAAGCCAAAACCAAAGGGCTCTAGCTAAATACATCTGGAGATGATTACAAGTTAAGCTAGAAGCAGTCATTGAATTCTCAAATGACTTAGCCATCTCGCATGAAGATTTGCTCCAAATAAATAACTGATGCCAAAATTATTGACTGAAACTAAATGCTAAAAAAATTCATTATTATATCCTTTGGGAAGCCACTACCCCCAGGAAGTACCACATTGACAACACACCCCTCAGAAGTGACCCAGTTGTTTTAGATTCGGGAACTTATGTGGACAATGACCAAACTTATGACCAATCAGTGTTTATTGTTGTAAGAAAGTCTTTCTATATTACACAGCGTATAAACAAAGGGATTGTGTCTAGATCTAGGGATGTTATTTTCCCCTTTACTTAGACTTCATTAGGCCATTCATTAAATATTATTATACAACGACCCCCCCCATTAATATTCTAAAATGTGCACGCTGATTGGTCAGCATGTACATTGTAAATCAGAGTTATACTAATGGAAAAGGTCCTGTTGCCTGGACTTTTTCCATTGGTATAATTCTTTTTTGAAAGCAACGGAGAACGCAAGATCTCCGTTGGTTTTTACACACTGTCTCATTATGTTAAACAAGTTTAACATAGTGAGACAGCTTTAAAAAAAGTAACGGAGATCTTCCTATCTCCGTTGCTTTTATTTAAAGGTGTCTCACTATGTTAAATGGGTTTAACATAGCGAGACAGCTTTAAAAAAAGCAAGGGGAGATTCCTCGTTGCTTTTTTTAAAGCTGTCTCGCTATGTTAAACTCCTTTAACATATCGAGACACTTTGTAAAAAGCAAGGGAGATCTTGCTTTCTCCATTGCTTTTTTTCAAAACTGTCTCGCTATGTTAAATGGGTTTAACATAGCGAGACAGCTAAGCCATCTTGCTATGTTAAACTCCTTTAACATAGCGAGACAGTTTGTAAAAAGCAACGGAGATCTTGCTTTGTCTGTTGCTTTTGCCCACAGCTCTTTTTTTTTCAAAACAGGTTTATTGTTTTAACATATAAGAGAAATATCATAATTTTATACAAGTAATTAAAAATAGGTATTATTATAATATTCAACAAAACAACTAAAGTATTTACAAAGACATCCACTACAATCAGATCAATTAATTAAACTAAAATACCATGCTATTGAAATTAAAATTTTTTTAACAAATTTTGTAAATTATCCCATACAATAAAATAAGATGTTTTTCTATTTGTTCTAGTCCTAATTGTGTTTATTTCCATATGACACACTATATTCATAACATTTTTAAATTCATTGAACGAAGGAGGTGTATCTGAAATCCAATTTCTAGTTATTATTTTCCTAGCCACTGCTAGAATAGACCATAACAAGGGAAGCTTAGCCTTTTTAACACTTTGAGGTACAGGTGTGTTGAATAATATAAGAGATTTAGAAATAATGAAATTATCTGTAAAAAGAGCCTGCAAAATTCATTAATTGACTTCCAGTATTCTTTCAATTTTATACAGTCATAAAACATATGAGCCCAGTCAGCATTAATTTCTACATTACATCTCTTACATAGATTATCTTTATTATTTATTTTATTCATCATCAAAGGTGTATAAAAAGATCTATGTAAAAATTTCCATGTATAAAGTCTCCAGACAATGGAAGACGTAGTTCTATAAGCAGATTCCAATATATATTGTTTATCTTGTTGATTTGGTGGGTCCCCATTAATAGAAGTGAAATAATTCCAGTATGAATCTACACTGTAAAAAGTTTCTTGTCTGATAACTTTATGTATGTATGAAAGTTTACCTTTATCAGAAACTTTATGTTGTAAATTTAATATCAAGTAATCAATCAGTGTTGGAATAGATTCTTTAACAGTTATAGACATTAAATCTATTTTATTAATGAGATGTTGTCTAAAGGTCTGAACCTCTAACCAGCAAGTTTCTCTTAGATCAAATTCTTGTTTTAAGAAATCTAGATTTTTAACTTTATTATCAGATATCAACTGATACCAGTACTTTAGATCATTATCTATAGCTAAATGAGTTCCTTCAGAAGTAGATGACAAAAGCATACCCTGAGTATACATTATAGGAAATACAATAAAATTCCATTCCCTATACTTAGGGTGCATGAATATAAAGTTACGATAACTAATAATAATATTTAATGGGTAACAAACCATATGTTTAGGTGTAATAGGTGAAGTACAAAATTCCTTTAGTAACCATAACATGGAGTTATTTACAATCATATTTTTATGTGTTAAGGAGATTTTCATGAAGTGTATACTAATTAGCTCCCAATAATCTTTCCATTTTGTGACATATGACTGATCTATTAATAAAGTAATAACTTTTACAATAGAAGAGACAGTATATAAATTAAAGTCTGGAAAAGAAATACCCCTTTGAGACCAGCTATTAGTATGTTTCTTTAATGCAATCCTAGGTCTATTAGGTGCCCATAAGAAATTTAACATTAGTGTGTTCAGTTTCTTGATAATTATTTTTGTAGGTGGAAGTATTATTGATTGTATTAAGTATAAAATCTTGGGGAATATTATCATTTTAATAATTGTAAGTCTCTCCTCCATAGTAAAAACATATTATTCCAGGTATTAAAAAGATTTTGTATATTAAGAAAACAGGTATTATAATTATTATATATAATAGATTTAATATATTTAGATAGTATTATACCTAAATAAGTTATCTGACCTGAATTGGGTACATATTTAGTAAAATCACTAATGAGAATATTTTTCGTGTATATATAGGTAGTATTTTAGTTTTTCTTCATTGAATATTAAACCAGAAATACTTTTAAAATTCATCATGTTATCAAATAGAGACTGTATAGAAGAATTAGATCCTGCTGATGTAATTAGAACATCATCTGCAAAAGTTGAATTTTGGATGTTGTATTTTCATCTATTTCAAAACCCTCTATGTCAGTACTGTTTCTGATTAAATTAGCCCAAGGCTCCATTACTAAAGTGAATAATAGTGGAGAAAGTGGACATCCTTGTTTTGTACCTTTAAGAATGGGTATTTTGTGTGAAACATATGTTCCTACCTTAATATAAGCCAACGTTCCTTTGTATAAATGTTCAATTAGATTTACAAATGCATCCGAGAAGTTTGTGCACTTCATTAAGGTAAACAGATAGTCCCAACTTACTGAATCAAATGCTGAACTTATATCAAGACTAATAAGTGTTAAATCTTTCTTTTTCCTATTTGCAAAATCTATTAATGTTACAGTTCTTCTTATATTATCAAAAGTATTTCTATTTACAATGAAGCCTGTCTGATCTATATCTATAATGCCGGGAATGATTGTCTTCAATCTATCAGCAAAGATATTCATAAACATTTTATAATCAACATTAAGTAATGAGATGGGCCGATATGAAGAACATCTAGTTGGATCTTTATTAGGTTTTAAAATTGGCGAAATAAATGTATATTGCCAAGATGGGGGGGTTATTAACTCAGTTTGGGCCAAAATAAAAACCTTATGTATTAATGAATATGTATTCTTAGAAAGGATTTTATATATCTCTGGTATAATACCATCATTACCCGGTGCTTTGTTTGATTTAAGCTTATTTATTTGTGTAATAACTTCTGTATATGAAATACTCTTGTCCAATAGTTTAATCTGTTGTTTATTAAGCTTTTTATTCATATTTGTGGTTATAAACTCCTTTATTTTATCTTTAGGTTCCATGTTAATATTATTATGGTTAATTTTGTGAAAGTGATTTCTAAATTCATCTAGTATTTCTGGTATACTAGAAACATTCTTCTTTTCCTTAGAGAAAAGATTTCTTTGATATGGTTTTGTTTATTCAACCTTTTTGTTTTATTTTTAAGTCTATGTAAGTATTTGGGGCTTATTGAATAAGACAAAAACTTGTATTTCTAGTTATTTTAACTTTATGAGTTAAAGTTTCTTTGTATTTCTCATTTAGTTTGTTTATTTCTTCAATAACTTTCTTGTCCATAATATTTTCTTTATTATTATGTTTATAAGAGTATAATTTACTTTGAATATCTAACAATTCCTTATCCCAAGATTTCCTTTTATTATTATACCATCTGATACTTTGTCCATATAGATATGATTTTAAGGCATCCCAAACATAAACAATGGAGACTTCAGGAGTGTTATTTATGTCTAAAAATGTTTTACTTCTGAAAGTATATATTCTTTATAGTCTTTTAGTTGAGTTAAGTATGCTGGTATCCTTTTGATCTGAACATTATGAGTATTTTTTATCATGAATTCAAAAACAATTGAATTATGATCAGATATAGGACATGAAATGATTTTGGAATTAATTAAATCTGTTACCATCTGGTTAGAAATAAAGACCCTATCTATTTTTGAATAAGTTTTGTATCTGTTAGAAAAAAAGGTGTATGGTAATGATTTTGAATATATCTGATTATTAATATCATTCAAATGATAAGACTTAGCAAAATCCTTTAAATGTTTTGCATTAGATGTAATTCTTCTCTTTTCTATAGTGGTAGTATCACTTCCGTGTAGTATACAATTAAAGTCACCAGCTAAAATAATATCTCCTATAGAGAATGATATGATCTTATCAAGATGATGTTTCACTGTATTAATACCAATTCCAGGTATCCAATATACATTAATTAAAGTGTATGTCTTCCCATTAATTTGTATTGTAACCATACAAAACATTCCTTTGTCATCCTGATAAGACTTAATGGTTTTAGGAATGGGCATACTTTTATTCCATAAAATAGCCACTCCTCTTTTTTTCTGAGTGTGCTCTGAACTAACCAATACTGTATATTTGTTTGTGGCTAATTTATCAATATCTTTTTTCAAGAGATGGGTTTCTTGTAGGAAGACTAAGTTGGCCTTATGTAAATTAATGTATCTTATTAGGCTTGCCCTTTTACATGGATTATTCAATCCATTAATGTTTAAAGAAATTCCTTTTAAAGATGTCATTTGGCATTTTTAAAACTTAAGAATCTTATGATCAAAATAACAAATAACAAGATAAGTAATGTTACATCTCCTCCTTTAGGTGTACCTTTAAATATAGCTGTATTTATTGAATCTCTTATGGGATTTCGTATAGGATTCAATTTTGTTTGTAGTGACAATGAATGTACAAAATATATTGTGGATGTCAAAACTATATACAAATAACAATGAACAAGTGAAAATAATGTAAGGATTAAACCTTGCATCCAGCCTGGAGTTATAAACTCCAACTTAGAGTAGTATTTACCACTCAAGTTAACCCCTACCCTAAGCAGCAGTCGTCAGCTACCACCTTATAAATTTAATACTAGTTATATTTAACTGAAGTTAACAGTTTTCAATTCAATTATCTAGCAAGACAAGACTACACATTTGGTAAAACAGCATCATATAAACTAAAATAAACCTTTTTTTAAACTGTTCATACTACTATATACATCCATGTAATATAAAACACTTGTATTCAAATAGCATTCAAATAATCTTGATGTTAGAAATCAAGAGGAGAGAAAATAAGTTCTAACATTCACTTAAATCAAAAACTTTGGCTAATATGATTCAGACATTACATATATTAGGATGCATCTATTTTCTGTCATGTAAATACAGTTAACAGCTTCCAAAAAACCTTGAATTGCTTGTATATGAGCATTTACTCAAACTCATTATTGCCAATAGAATAAAATATTGTATTCATAGAAATTGTTATAAATCATACTTCATAGTTAAGCAGATTCTCAGAAACATTTATATACATATCTACATACACACACATACACACACACACACACACACACACATATATATATATATATATATATATATATATATACATACATACACACATACACATACATATACACATATACATATATATATATATATATATATATATATATATACACATGCATACACACACACACATACACACACACACACACACACACACACACACACACACACACACATACACACATACACACACACACACACACACACACACACACACACACACACACACATACACACACACACACACACACACACACACACACACACACACACACACACACATATATATATATATATCTGATCTCACTGAGTTGTATCTTTACTGAGCACCATCTTACATTGCTGTCCCTTCAATAAATCTGTCTGCTTTATACAAAATAATGCACAGCAAACACATTTTAGTAACCAGATTTTACAAACATGCTATACTACTGCTTTAAAATATATCACATGACAATTTCTTCCAGTATAGAGTTATAAAATTATTTATGCTTGTCAATCAGATGAATTAAATGAGTTATAGTAATGTATATGTTTGGGACATAGGTTTTAACACATATTATTAATCTGCTATTCCTGTATCTGTGATGTGTCAGTGTGATATCTAGGTCAAAGGTGAGACCAGCTGCTTTCAACTTCTCTGTGAGAATTCTGAGAGTTGAAGCTTTTGAAGTAGCTCATGGACACTGTGCATGAGACAGCCCACATCCCAGATTGTCTCTCTTAACATTTTGGCGGAAACTTATTAAAAACTAGTGACAAACATTCATTTAGCAGTGTAAATGCATCTAAACATGACAAAACCTTCACAATGCATTCTACAGGTTATTACAGACTCTATGTAAGTGAAATCAAGCCCAAAATTATTAATAAGTAACAAAACTCAACATTTTGTCCCAACTCAACTCCTATGAATCTTATTATTTACTGTGTCTATATGATCAAAAGTATTTCTATATATTAATAAAGAAAAGAAAAAGAGTAGAAAGTAAAAGGGTGTAAGGCAGAAATAAAAAAAATGTAAGAGAAAGCTATAAGAAGTATATACAATAGAATATTACTTACTGTTTATATTAATAGAGTTAAAAATAAAACATATTATTTACTATTATTTAGTTCTAATTATTATTAGTTAAAGCATGACAGATTATTTACAAACAAGCATAAGCAGTGTAATCAAGAAAGTATAATTAGGTAGTGTCATTCCTGTATCTGTGATGTGTCAGTGTGATATCTAGGTCAAAGGTGAGACTAGCTGCTTTCAGCTTCTCTGTGAGAATTCTGAGAGTTGAAGCTTTTGAAGTAGCTCATGGACACTGTGCATGAGACAGCCCACATCCCAGATTGTCTCTCTTAACATTTTGGCGGGAAACTTATTAAAAACTAGTGACAAACATTCATTTAGCAGTGTAAATGCATCTAAACATGACAAAACCTTCACAATGCATTCTGCAGGTTATTACAGACTCTATGTAAGTGAAACCAAGCCCAAAATTATTAATAAGTAACAAAACTCAACATTTTTGTCCCAACTCAACTCCTATGCAAATCTTATTATTTACTGTGTCTATATGATCAAAAGCATTTCTATATATTAATAAAGAAAAGAAAAGAGAGTAGAAAGTAAAAGGGTGTAAGGCAGAAATAAAAAAATGTAAGAGAAAGCTATAAGAAGTATATACAATAGAATGTTACTTACTGTTTATATTAATAGAGTTAAAAATAAAACATATTATTTACTATTATTTAGTTCTAATTATTATTAGTTAAAGCATGACAGATTATTTACAAACAAGCATAAGCAGTGTAATCAAGAAAGTATAATTAGGAATAGCATTTGAAGAACATATAAACTTTTAAAGGAAAAAAAATGTATCAAATTACTGACCTTATTTTTCCTTTTCAGAAAGAGAAACAAGTTAAATCACAGCTTGCCATTAAATCTCCAGATATTTTGACTAGTTATGAAACAAAACATTTCTTTGCACACAGAGAATAACTTTGATTAAATCTTTTCAAAATATTTGTTGCTTCTGGAAATGCAAGAACTATATTTAAAAAGATTAATAATAAAATAAAATGATGAGAGAGAAAAAAAACATAGTACAAATCATTTGTTTTTAGTCTCTTCTTCTCTGAAGTCTTCCACGAAGTTTCAGTTGCCAGTCTCTTTAACGAAGGACTAGCCCATTCCATTTCTTCTATTTTTCCAAAATCTTATTTTTTGATAAACAGTAAAGCAGAGTCTAAGTCATCGAAAATTTTAGGACCATCAGGAAGGAAGATTTTAAGCTTGGCAGGAAACAGAAGGTATGTTTTAAACTGTGCTTTTAAGCTCCCTTATTAGTGGCAGAAGAACTTTTCTTTTAGCTAATACCATGGAAGAATAGTCATTGTCAAAACGCACAGTTGTTTCATTAATCTTAACAGGAGCTTTAGCCCAAGCAGATTTAAGAACCATCTCTTTATCAAAAGATGATAGAAATCTAACTATAACTGATCTAGGATAGTTTTTGTTAGAGTTAGTATTAGCTATAGATCTATGTGCTCTTTCGATACCAAAAGAGAATGCTTCTGGTAAATCTAAAGTTTTAGGGAGCCATGTTGTTAAAAAGGAAGTAATATTGTTACCTTTAATATTTTCTGGCAGTCCAAAAATCCTAATGTTATTGCCTAGATCTATTTTCCAGGTCATCCAGCTTTGTTTGTAAATGTGTATTTTGTTTCAGCAGAAACTCAATGTTGATTTCCTCTTCTTGTATTCTATTTTCCATGTCATTCACAGCTTCTTCTATGCCTGTCATCTGGATCTTCTGTTGTTGCAGGTCCATATGTAACAAGTCTATTTGTTTTGTAGTTTTTTCTATGAAAGTGTCTATTTTAGTATCCATTTTATCCATCTTAGCAGTAAGTTGCTGGACTATAATTATCAGAGACTGAAGTTCTTTCTTGATGCTGGAGTCTTGAGAATTTGTCTTACTGGAACTCATTTCAGACTGATAAACTGACAGGAAAATTTCCAAAGTAATTTCTGACAGGAATATTATTAAGATTTCCTTTCTTTTTTAGATATAGTTCAAGAACTATATAAAACAAACATATTTAGAAAGAAAATTACTTCAAAAATTATTTTTTAAGTAATTAATTCCTGTCAATGTAATGAAATTGGTGGAGCTGAAGAAATCTGCTGCTATCCTGTGTTCACCCTTGGCCATGCCCCGCTTTTGCCCACAGCTCTGATGTACTGCATAAGCATACGCATGCGCAGTACATCATAACTGCCACAGAATACCAGACAGCTGCGGAAGGGCAGCAAGGAGGCATTATACAATGCCATTATTTAAGAAAAGTAATGATTTTTTTTTCTTAAATAATGTCATTGTATAATAGCAATAACCCACTTCTGGGTGTGGGTAATGCTGGATTTACCTACGGTTGTCTTTGTTTGGCCACTCGGGATTCACCCTCGTGACCAAACCAAACCATCCGTGGGTAAATCCAGCATTACCCACACCCAGGCGTGGGTTATTGCTATATTTTATCTTTGGCATGTATCTGTTCAGACAAATACAACAACTGGAAGGTCCACAGATATATCTTGCTAAAAGGATACAAAGCCTAATCAACATGTCCTAATGTCCTACATGGACCAACTCAAACCCTGTCACTATACTCAGTATCCTACAAACTGCTAAGTGGTGACCTGTGTCTGACATACAAGGCATCCTCTGCACCATTACTGATGGATTTACTGCACATCACCAAGTCAAATGACATTAGAAATGCTCATTTTAGGGATCTACACCTCTTCTGCAACATAAAAAAAAACAGTTTGGAGGGACACATATATCTCAAAAAAGATACTGCTGCTGTGGAAGAAACTCCCCACCCACATAATATAAAGTTTATCCCTGTCCATATTCAATCACAACTTACACCTATCGATGGGAAACTGAAAACTTACTCCTAAACTGCCCCCTGTACTACTAATGGACAGAGGCAGCTCCTAAATGCTTTATCCCATGCGTGGACCCCCTCAGATTATCTATGGCATTATCCCAGTTAATGTTATTAATAGTAAGACATATAATTATTGACCACAGGGTGGGCAAGGTCAGTCTCTAACCAAATGATATAGGTTAATTTGAGCACAAAAAGGGAAATTGCCTTGGTTTAAAATGGCCCTCAAGGACAGCTACAAAATAGGACCAGCCAGTGAATCCAACACAGGTTTATTGTTGAAATCTCTGTCTCTGACGTCTCGGCCCAAAAAAGCCTTCAAGGAGTAAAAAGCACCATACAAAACTTACCTAAAATACTATAGTCAATTAACAATTAAACAATTAAACAATTAAATGAGCATTCTCCAATTTAGTTTTTCATTTAACCCATGTGGGTACAAAGTATTACATTTCAAAATATACACTGATTCCTCAGTTAAAAGCTGTTTTTTAAGAAGACATTCATCAAAACATGATACATTTATTTTCTATAAAATAGTTCCTTGTAGCCCCTCACTGTTACTATCATGAAATTGCTGAAACTGTAATGCTATAGAACTTTCTTCCTTTTTGTTATGAATATCCCTTACATGCTCTAATAGTCTAACTTTAAATGCAATCTTGGTCTCCTCAATATAAAATAAATTACAAGGGCACCTGAGGGCATAAACAACACCCTCACTATCACAAGTACAGTTATTCCAAGTTTCAAAGGGAATACTATTAATTTTTGGAAAACGTTCTACTACAAATTTACAAGCTTTGCATTTGTTGCAGCAAAAGGTCCCCCTGATATTTAACCTCTGGTGTATATTCATAGACGGGTACAAAATCTTCCTCTCACAATAAAATTTTGTATGTTCCTACCCCTTCTATAGGAGATTCCCAACCTACCATCAAGCCATGTAGAGATATTTTTCAAAGAACACAAATACTCCCAATGATATTTCATTTGTTCTACAACTATAGAACTGAAACAGCCAAATGTTTTAAAAAAATAAATAAGATCCTATGAAGTTGCAGTTGTGACTTTAGAGAATGAAAGCAAAGGTCACATGGACATGTCATTTATTAAGGACAAACTCCTAGATTCAGAGGTGATGTCCTGCATAAATATCATTATCCTGCATGGTCTCCTTGAAAGTTTTAATCTGAATTTTCTTGATGTTTTAGAAGACACTCTGTTTTCCCTTACTCAGTAATCCATATTTAAGATTCTCTACATTATTCAATGAGCCACAAGGCTCTCCTTTCTACCTGTCTTATCTAGCATCAGCCAATTTATTTAAGGTTACTGAACTTTGAAGATACTGTTTTCGTTTTTAGTCCAACGGCTAGAATTACTATTGCCCACACCCATCTTATCTCCACCCTCCTCTATGCCTCACCCATTTATACCAATCTATCCAAAGCCAGCCTCAACAAACTGGCAGCCTCCTATAATAATATTGCCAGATTTGCTGCTGGCTCCCCATTTAGAACCCACCATTATCACAATCTAAAACAGCTAGTATGGCTGGAACTGCATAATCAGCTTCAATTTTACCAACTTATTATTGCCCACAAGACCCTTTATCATCCTAGTAATACTCCAATACTCACTAGCCTTATTACTCCCTACAAGAGTCTTACAACCCTATGTTCAGCAAATAAATTACTGGTATCCACTCATAAATCCAACAATAAGGCTGGAGACTCACTGTTCTCCAACATCGTGGGGAAAATCTAGAACCTGCTTCCTAGTGAACTCTCATCTCTTTCCTCAGCACTGCTTTTCAAAAAGCAACTTAAAGTTTACCTTAATTCTCACTGGCTTTGCCTGTGTACTAACCCAGACTAATAATCCCCTCTTGCTATGTCCACTGCTTACTTATCTCACTACTGCTGAACTCTGTCTACCTCCTTCATGAACCTTAGAGAATATGATCTGTAAGCTAATTAAGTCTGTCTTGACTTAATTTTTCTTGGGAATCTCTACAGAGTATGAACTTGCATAGCAAGCTTTCTACTGTATAATCCTATCCCTACCTTATAAATTCTTGTTTCTTTCTTTTTAAAATATGTTAGTTATATGAATACAATGCTGTTATGTAAAATTGCAGTTCTGGTCTTAAAAGATTTTACTGTACTGATGTTGCTATTATCTCTTTAGTGGAGCTTATCTCCCCGGGCCTCTACTAAAAATGGACGTATATCCAGTTGGACACACCCGGTCAACAAATGTAAAATAAAATAAATAAAAGCAGGACAAATCAATGACCACAAGGGCAGCTAGCATAGTACTTAGCTATGAACCAGCTGCCTCAACTGGTATACGTTTTCATCCTATGGGTTCTATGATATCAGGTATACAAGGATCCAGTGAAAAGCCTGCCTCACCGATAGCCTCTCATCCACATTTCTGGGCATATAGATTGCATCCCCTGCACTGTCTACCATACAGTTTAGGAAAGGGTGGAGGATGTTTGCAATATACTTGTGATAAGCTACATGAAATGATGGAATATGCTCATAGTACTGACTGCTGTCTGTTCTGGAGGGGTATGGGACACTCACACACATTTATATCGTGATCCAGGCTATTCATCATGAAAGCAGCTACCTGGTATCTGTCATTTAGTCCCAGTCTGTTTCTGCATTGTGTGCTTACAGCACCACAGACAGAGACAGTGTCAGAATTGTCTGACTGATCATTGTTGTCACTGTGGTGATGATGGTTCAAGTTGTGTGGCTAACTCTGCCATCTCCATGACAACAATGGGAGCCTGGAACACATTCTTGCTGCTTTCACTTAGGATAGCAGCATTGTATCTTTTCTCCCTTATGCATTTTCTATGTGCTTTCACATTTCTCTTACTCAGGCACCATCTCATAAACGTGAGATATCTCTACCATACACAGTTGAAAGGCTGCATCATGGAATGTTGTACCCTTGGCCTGGCCTGGTAAAGTTCCCTCTTCCAGCTCGCGAAATCATGTAAACACAGTTGCTCCAGTATGTTTTACAGGCCAGTACCCTGCTTTGTGGACCATATCTCTGAATCCCTGCTTTACTGCATGCATCATTTTTACAGACAACATACTCGTATATTACAATGAATTCTAGTTTGGCTCACTGTATAACTAGGAGGTTCATCTAGTTTATTCACAGCCATATAATATTTTATTGATGTATGTTCTCTCACTCCCTCTCTCTCTCTCTCTCTCTCTCAGATATATATGGGTCCCCTTCAGATGGTCAAACTTTTAAAAGCTCGATTTTCATATGGCTGAGATCATATGATCAAACTTTTAAAAGCTCACCCGGTCTGAATGGGGATTTCCATAGAGTGCAGAACGGGAAGATTTCCCTTTACCGCAATGTAGTGTGATCTCGGAATTTGTATATTTAAATAGCAGTGGGGGGTGCAAGGGGGCTTGCCCCCCTGCTAGCACTGTTTAGTTTTTTTTGTTGTTGATTTCTTTTTTTCACATTTTCAAACATTCAAATGTTTGATCATATGTCTCGACCATATGATGAAAGTTGAGCATTTGGATGTTTGATTATGTGAAGTAGACCCATATATAAATATATATATATATATATATATATATATACATACATACATATATATGTATATATATATATATATATTTACTTTTTTCTGAAGAAGTCCCACGAAACAATAAAAGGGATGAAAGCGCTAAATATCTGTTTCTCTTAATTTTTTTTTGCCTCTAGTGTTCAGTACAGTAGTTTGTGTTATTTTATAAGTTATTTTCTACATTGTAGTTTCTCGTCGTTTTACATATATATATATATATATATGTATGTGTGTGTGTATATATATATATATATATATATATATATATATATATGTTGCATGATTCTGTATACTGTATTTCTTTTTTCTTGTAATGTCGTTCATATTTAATTCCTTAATTGTGTGACTTTTGTAATGGAGCTTTTCATCCTGGGGCATCACTGAAAATGGAAGTTCTTAGCTGAATATTGCCAGTCAAGGAAAATATAAGTGATAGAAACAGTAAGGCTCTGCAGTTATCAGATCTGATAAGAATGTAAAGATCACTGTGGAATTTTTTTAAGATGGCAGTGGAGTTTTTCTATGGTGTCGAGTTGCCAGCCCAGTGCCCAACCTTACACAGAAGGCACACACACACTCTTAGGGTCTATTTAGAGTGTCCAGTCCACCTACTGCATGTCTTTGGGATGTGAGAGGAAACCCACGTGACCACAGGGAGGACATGCAGACCCCACACAGAAGGCATCCCAACTGAGAATCGAACCAAAGAACCTCTAGGTGTGAGGCAGCAATGCTAACCACTGCACCACCGCGGCCGCCCTTGTCATAAGTATACCACTATTTCAGATAAAACCGTGGGGCACCATGAAAAAATGAGCCCAAAAAAGCCTCTGACAGGCCATACAAGTGGGTAAATACACTAATCAAGAGATTTTTAACTAAGCCGTTAATATATAGTTCAATATCACTTCTCAAATATGTTCCTCCAAAACCAAAATACTAAGTGGTTTATAAATTGTAGAAATTCCATCTACCATTGTCATTTCTATTCACAATAAATAGTATGCCAACCACCTTATGATAACCTAATGAAAACCAAAGGCATAATAAAGGTGATAGCAAACATACGTTTTCAAGAAAGGAGAAAATGCAGCATGAGCATAATACAACCAAGCTACACTGATGGCAGTAAAACATACATATGAATAAAGATAAAACTCTCAGACCATATATAATTACATTATGACCTATAATAACTGTGAT
Organism: Protopterus annectens; assembly: GCF_019279795.1. Classification (NCBI taxonomy): domain Eukaryota; kingdom Metazoa; phylum Chordata; order Ceratodontiformes; family Protopteridae; genus Protopterus; species Protopterus annectens. Next base: position 176,108,823 of record NC_056751.1, read on the forward strand.
TGTAATCTATGTTAAATGTAGTACAATTATATTATTATTAATACAATTTTATTGTCATGAAGGTCATATACCTTATCATATATGTCATATCACATATAGTGTTGTTTCATATGATAAAGACTAATATCGCCCTAATGTTTATCGTAGCCAAATTTATTCACATTAATATCTAAATAGCATATTGCGACCACCATTCAAAGCCCAATATGTGTATGGTATAGGCCCACTAAGAATGTAATGGTCTGAAAATTCCAACTTCCAGTTTGTTACAAATTTCTTCTATAGTTAGTCCAAATCAGTTAAATATAATATCCCAAAACGGACTTAAACAATAACTATCCAATTGTACAAAACATTCCACATGTATTTAAACCATACAGACCTCATAGGATTTAAGCTAAGAAAACCCTCAACAAATACATGTATTATGGTGTCAGTATCTCCTCTGCTTCATAAAGAAGAACATATCAGAGTGTAAAAATAAAAATAGAGAATGCCTGTTTGAAAAGAATTTAAGCATACAGAAATGATATTACATAAAGTCCATAAATAACATGTTTATAATGTTCAAAATGTCCCAAAACACAACAGCTTGCCTTCCATTCGAATATGCCCCAAACGGTGTCAATATTGCCTGATGTCTGTCAGAAATTGTACCATAACTAATAATGAAAAAGTCCCAATATCGTTGAGTTTCCAAACTAAACCCAGCGAACAACACTAGGCCTTTCCACATCCAATATAGATGTTTCCCAAGTTCCGACCATTAATCTGAGTCACAACCATGATAGGTGTATATAATATAATTCATATATGTCGACAGACATAAAATTTGTCCAGATGTTATACTACTCCAGATATTATAGCACCCTTTCGGTTGAAATGAAACCTATATCACAAACATTTCATTGAAACCAGCTAGCGTCACACTCGATCTTCCCAAAAAAGAGAAAATAAAAGGGCATTCAGTTGTAATGAAAATGAAGCATCAGGCCTCCTGTAAACTCCACCTTTAACAATAGCAATTTGTTTCTTCTTCCTAAGGAGATCCTAACTCAACATCCAGACACCATGAAATAGGTAAAAAAGACACCGCAGATCCAAAATACAATGTACAGAAAAGTATTCCAGGTTGAAACACTGAAGAGGGGAAAATTCTTCCTTCACAGACTGACAGCGCCTGTACCCAAAGCCAAACGCAGAGCAAACCCAAATTGAAGAAACCCAATGCTCTGCCTCTCCGGGGGGTTCCTCCTCTGGCTTGCCAAAATTGGCCAAGACTCCTGGATCACAGTGCTTCAGATCTGAAGCTGTCCTTGGCAGGGTTAGATCTGAAAGCTCAGAATCTATCTTCCAGAGCCAAAACCTCATTGGATTGGAGACCCTTGGATCCTACCACCATTCCCTCAGCTCCCTTGGCTCCCCTGGATCCAAGGCAGGCTGATTTGTAGGGTTCAGATCTGATGCATTAGTTGGATCCAGTTACTTATTTTGGGCTTCCTGATTGGATCTTCTAGGGATCTGAAGCCTTCAGATCCTAGACATAAGAGTCATTCTCCAGGTCAATAATGCCATAGCATGGTGCTGGGATCCCAGGTGGCATCCCCTTCTAGATCCACTCATTCTTCAGCCTCTTCTGGATCCCCCAGGAGCATCTTACACTCAGATGTGGACAGAATGATGAGGAGTTTCCTTAGGGCCCAGATAGAAATGGCCTTTTGGTGTCCCCAGCCCATCCTGAAGAAACCCAATGCTCTGCATGTATGGAAAATGCACGGCCAAACCATTCACAGTAAAAACACCGGTGGCCAGTTAGAGTACACCAAGCACTATTAAATAATGATTATAACATGAATACATTATTCAGACCAGTTTCGGCTAACCAGCCTTCTTCAGTGAAAAAGCATTTTACAAATGTTACATAGCATTATAATATATACATTCCCCCAACCAATAACAAGCGTGGTCCAACCCAAATACTACAAATAAATAAAATATTAATGAGACAACATTGTAAATCAAAAAAACAATATAAATGATACATATAAATGTAAAAATTACACAATATACCAAAAAGGTTTTGCTACACATTGGAACATACTTATGGCCAATGACCAACTTAGAGGATGCCTGTGCCCCAGATGTCAATTTTCTTACAGATGTGAGAGAACTTTTGGTGCGCACTTCTCACACTTTAAACATAAAGAGAGTGGAGGAGCGGTATACAAACAACTGACAATGTTGGGGGATCAGTTATTGGGAATGTTTCCTTGTGGACATTGTGGGTCATGTCAATTTGTGAGTAAACTCAAACAATTTATCAGTGCTAACACCAGCAGGGTGTATGATTTTAAGGTGTTTGGTAATTGTGCTAGTAGCTGGATAATATATCTGGCCACATGTAAATGTTCTGCCTTTTATGTGGGCCAAACATCCCGATCATTGAGAATACGGATGTCAGAACATAGAAGTGATGTCCGTAACAAAAGGGAGACGAATGCCCTATATAGACATACTATCAAACATCCTAGTGCTGAATTTAGATTCATGGTAATAGACAGAATCATTGCTGATAGGAGTAATCAGCAAGGTTGGCATACTATTCTTAATCATAAAGAGAAATATTGGATTATTAATTTAGGAGCATTATTTTCTCCTGGACATAATGACCATTTATGAAGTATACCACAGATCATTGTTTCTTTTTATATATTCTTTATATATTCATTATATATTGTATTTATATACAGAATGTTTATAAACTTTTGTATATACAAAAACCTTTTTGGTATATTGTGTAATTTTTACATTTATATGTATCATTTATATTATTTTTTTGATTTAAAATGTTGTCTCATTAATATTTAATTTATTTGCAGTATTTGGTTTGGACCACACTTGTTATTGGTTGGGGGAGTGTATATATTGTAATGCTATGTAACATTTGTAAAATGCTTTTTCTCTGAAGAAGGCTGGTTAGCCGAAACCGGTCTGAATAAAGTATTCATGTTATAATCATTATTTAATAGTGCTTGGTGTACTCTATGCTGGCCACTGGTGTCCCCAGCCCACTCAGGCTCAGGGAGATCCCCAGCTCCTAAATTGGATTCTTCTCTTTTGATTCCTGTGGTTTCAGAGTCCCAGGTCCTTGTTTTCCCTAGGGAGGTGTCAGGGGATTCTGGAATGCCAGTTTTCTCTCTTCCCCAGGGTCCCTGATTAGCTTGGTCTATGTGGCTTAAGACTAGAGTGGGTCTTGGCTCTGAGTGGTCAGTGCTGGGTCTCTTGGAAGGGGTTCTGGTCTGTGTTTTTTGGATTGGTCTCTTCTTTTAGTGGTATCAGCCTCTGACAGCACAGGGCTGCTACTGTCCAAGGTGGTTTTGGCTATGGGGTATGGGGATGGAGTTTTCTGTAGTTCTTCAGCTTTCTGGTAGTAGAAAAACAACTTTCTCCAAGTCTGAAGCAGCATCTTTCCTCCTTTCAGAATGCCCCAGCCTATCAGTGTCAGGTGTCCTGTGTCCATTCATCCTGTCCTGTCCAGGGTCAGCCCTCCTGAGATAGATTTTAGGCATCAAGAACCCCAGGGGTTCCCCTCTTTTTTGAGCCATCTCCTGAGCCACTTACAGAAGAGCCACCTCAGAAGAAACTGTCCAAGAAGAGACACTTGGACTCCACATTGGAGTCCCTCATAGAGGACTCAGATTTTGATGAAAGAAATGGGCCCCCCAGATCTCCACCAGATGACATCTTCAGGGACATTCTGGAGCTGTTGAAGCAGAAAGGCAGTCGGTCTCCCTAGCCACAGTCTTCAAAGAATCTGTGTTCCTGAAGGTGTTTGGAATGGGCTAATCTACTTCCTGGGTCTCCCCCCCTGCAGATGTGCTTTTTTATCTTATCGCATGCAGGGCATGGAAGGAACCTGACAATGTGGATCCAGTTCCTAAGAAAGCAGATAAGTTTCTGAGCTCCCCTTCCCCCCTCCAGACATAATGCACTGGAGCAAGAGAATCCCAGTCAATGCTATCATTTGCTGCAGCCACAAAGAAGGAGCTGGCAGAACAGATCTCCAGTGTCCATCCTCTGAACCATGAATCTCAAGTGACTGACAGACATGGAAAGCACATTTACACTTCAGACTCTTTTGGCCTGAGGCCCAAAAATTATTTGGAGCATTTCATCCACCTCCTAAGAAATCTGATCTCCCAGCTCACCAAGTCATTTTCAAAGCTGATGCCAGAAGTGGGCCTCAAGAAAGTATCTCCCAAGTTCACAACTCTTTCCTCTACTACCAATTCCACAATGAGGTTAATTTCCAATGTGGTGGAAGGTACCTCTCGAGTGACCAGTGCAGGCATTGCCATCAGGCATCATGCCTGGATGTGGTTATTCAGGTTCACAGAACCCATCAAGACATCTTGTACTAATGCCCCATTCAATGGTTCCTCACTATTTGGACCTTCTGTCAAAGAAACCTTAACTAGCAGTGAGCAGGAGGGCAAGACTCTGTCAGCAGTTGTGATCAAATTTTCTATTCCCCAAAGGTCCTTTTCCAAAAAAACAATGGGATAGTAAGAAACTCTGGTTCCACAAGTCACAGGGTTCTTTCCAAGATGCTCCAGAAGATTCCTCTTCCAGAGGCAGAGGAAGGGGATTCAATGGTAGGCGCTGCCCCAGGGGCAGAGGGGGTCCTCAAACTCAGGGCTCCAGGGAGCCTTTCTCTGAAAAGCCTTTTCAGTGCCCTGAGTTGTTGCCCACCTGTCCTGCCATGCAGAGAGTCAGGGGTAATTTCTCGTTGCACCTAAATGCCTGGGTGTCCATAACAAACAATCAGTCGAGTGCTCAAGATTATATTTAGGGATTACATTCCCTTTTCCCAGGTACCCCCAATTACTAAGAAGGTTCTTCCTGACATGCCACCCAGTCAGCGAGAACTATCCCAACAAGAATTTCTGGCCCTTCTAGAAAAAAGGGCCATCCAGGAGGTCCAATAGGTCAAAGAGGATCCAGAACCTATTCCCCTTCTTTTTGGTGCCAAAAAATACAGGGGACTTATGTCCTATTTTAGACCTCAACAAACTGAACTTATTGGCCAAGACATCAAAAGTTCCAGATGGTCACTGTTCAGTCCATCCTATCCCTACTGCAGAAGGACAAATGGATGTGCTCCATAGACCTCCAGGATACCTACTATCATATCGAGATAGGTGCGCCAGGAGGCACCTGCACTTCCGGATCAGAGACAATCATTTTCAGTTCAGATCTCTACCATTTGGACTCACCACAGCCTCCAGCAGGTTCTTTGCCCTGGTGTTTAGCAAGTTCTTGGCAGTTGTAGCAGCTAACCTGAGACTTCAGAGATTTCAGGTCTTCCCATGCCTGGATGATTGCCTCCTCACAGCTCCCATGAGGCATCAACTGGTTTCTGGCATGAATTACCTCTTACACACCTTTGAAAGGCTATGGATTACTGTCAACTTGGTAAAGTCAAAGCTGTCTCCAGTACAAAGCCGGGAGTTCTTTGGGACTCATCTCAACACAGTCACAGAAATTACAGCTTTGCCTCCCCACAGAGAGGACTTGATCAGGCAGCAGGTCAGGGCCATCTTGGAGGTTCCATTGCCACAGACACACCTCATTCTGAGAGCACTGGGATCCATGTTGTCTGCTATTTTCCTCACTCTTTTAATGAGATACTACATGCAGGTGCTTCACTGGATGCTGGTGGTGCAGTGGTCTATGCTATCTCATCCAATATCCATACCTATTCTGTTGACTCCCATTTCCATTTGGCACCTGCAGTGGTGGCTTCAATCAGATTTTCTTAGGGCAGACCATTTTCTCTTCCCCTACCCATGGCCATGGTGACCACAGACACTTCTTTGTTGGGGTGGGGGGGTCATTTTCAGGGCAAGACCGTCCAAGGCATGTGGGCCCCTTGGAGACCAAATTGCACAGAAATGTCTTAGAGATGAGGGCAGTCCCCCTCTCATTGCAAGCCTTTCAGGATTGCCTTAATCTGGGAATGGTGATGATTCATACAGACAACATGTCAATGGTCTGGTATATAAATAAGCAAGGAGGAACACAAATATACTCGTTGTGCAGAGAAGCCATGAGAGTGTGGGAATGGGTTTTCTCTTCCAGTTGTTTTTTCCTTGCAATGCACATAACCCGGGAGTTCAACGTCTTGGCAGATAAGCTCAGCAGATCCATCCTGACTCCACATGAGTGGTCCCTCAGTCCATCAGTGGCATCTCAGATTTCTGCCTGTTGTGGCCAATCTTGCTGTGATCTTTTTGCATCCCCATTGAACAACAAATGCAGCAGGTACTTTGCCCTGATTCATTCAGAGGGACAGTCTCTGAGGGACAGTCTTGTAAATGACTGCCCCCAAGTCTTCTCTATGCTTACCCTCTCCTTCCTTTAATTCCGAAAGTACTTCAGTTAGTCTTCAAACTGTGGAGTTCCATAATACTCATTTCTCTCTTTTGGCCTCAGGTCTCATCTCAAGTGTTTTCCCTGGATACTGGATCATTTTCCGGATCTCATCTCTCACCCATCAGTACCACTGCCCAATCTTCAGTCACTTTGCCTGTCTACATGGTTTCTCCACTTCCCATCATAGTAAAGCAGTCCAGGCTGGCTTCTCCCATCAGTAAAATTATTCTGGCCTTGCAGAATCCTTGTGCTCAAAAGGTCTACTGTAATAAGTGAAAATGCTTTTCTTTTTGGGCAATGGAATGGAATTTGACCCTTTTTCAGCTCTTATTCCAGATATCCTTCTCTTCTTAGCATCCCTGTTTCAGGAGGGGTCCAGCTTTTCAACTATCAAATTGCAGTTGGCAGCCATTTCTAATTTTCATGCCACCTTTTCAATTAGATTATGTAAGGCCTTCATGAAGGTCATCTTTCTTCTTAGGCCTCCAGTCAAAGATCTTGCCCCTCCTTAGGATTTGACATTGATGCTGCAATCTCTCACCCAAAGTCCATTTGAGCCTGTTCATTCACATGATCTCAAATATCTTTCATGGAAGACTGCCTTTCTGGCTGCCATTACTTCGGCCAAAAGGATTTCTGAATTGCAGGCCTTGTCTTCTAAACCACCATATATGTTTTTCATAAGGACAGGGTGACTTTACGAACTAATCCCTCTTTTATGCTTAAAGTAGCTACTGAAAGGAACCTTAACCAGGACACCCAATTGCCTGTTTTATTTCCTAATCACTCTAATAAGGGCAAATATTTCCTCCATACCTTGGATGTACATCATCAGCTGACATTTTATTTACTTCAGACTAAATCCTTCAGAAAATCTGACCAGTTATTTGTGGCTTTTTCCTTGAACATGTGTGGCCAAGCAGTTTCTAAATTAACACTTTCTAAATGGTTCTCTAGTTGTATCTTCCTGGTTTACTCTTTGAGAAATATGGAAATGTATTCTCCTTCTAAGGTGCATTCTATGTCAGTGGCTACTTCTTTGGCCTTCGCTGCCAGAATATCATTAGATGAGATTTGTGCTGTGGTCCACTGTTCACACTTTTGTTGCTTATTATAAATTAGATATGGTCTCCAGAGGCAGAGTGTCTTTTGGCTCCACAGTGCTCAGGCATGTCCTCCTTAAGGCCACGTGGGGTTCTTTGTAGCTGGGGATTCTGAATAAGACATGATGACTAATGAAATGGATAACATCAGATCAATAGTTATGTACTTACCATAACTTTGTATCTGTGTTATCTTCTTTCATTATTTATCACCTCCTACCCCCTTCTCCCTTCCATGTTTCTGATGGTTCTGGAGAGGCTGGGGTTCAAGCTGTTGAGCTACCGTCTCTCACGGTTCTAATGCTATTGTTGACTATGTCCAGTTATATAGTCAGGTGCCCTGGTGTTTTTTTTGTCCTTGGCCAGCAAACTCGATCTGAGGGTTTGAAGGTAGAAAGGGATTATGGGAGATGGGAGGAGCTTGAGCTTTGAATCTATTCTGTAAAGTGCAGATTAGATCTGACAATGGATCCAAGATCCAGATGTAATGAATAATGAAATAGGATAACACAGACACCAAGTTATGGTAAGGACATAACTATAGATGTCAATTTTATAATGGATAAAATACAGACAGTATCATTAAGACCATTAGGACAGACAGCAAATAATTTGATCTGCCAGAATAGCTCTTTCACCTCAAGCTTATATTTCCACAGTCCACCCCTTAAATTTGGTCCTGCATTGTCTTACCTGAATAACTTAAATACATGCCCTTAATTCTGCTGGATATGCTTCCAAAGGGTATGTGTCTCAATTTATTTTTTGACAGCATACATATGTTCATATATCTTTTCTTTGAAAAATCTCTCAATTTTCCTATATAAAATGTAAAACATATCTAACACATAGCACTGCATATAACTCCCTTGGAATTACAGTTAACATAAACTTCCAATTTAACTTAGCCATAATCCTTTACTTTAATACCAAAAGGGGACAGTGGGAACATCTACCACATTTAAAAGTCCCCTTCCTGGTAACACTAAGTTGTGAACAGGTATTACTTGTATCTCCCATTTGTTCAATATAGTTTTTAAAACACCAATCCCTCCTAAAAACTATATGGGGGGTGTTGCCAACTGCTTCTTGGTTTATCAATCCTAATTTGAACACTTTTCAATTCCTTTTTACTATATAACAGATAGCCTGACTGTCCCTATTGTAAGTGAGTATTAAGCTATGGTTATAGTCACTTGTTTTTTTTTTCACTGCTATTCAGGACTACCTTGAGTGCTGCTGATTCTCCTAAGAGAGGAAAATACAACCCATTCACTTTTTTATGTTAACCTCTATAAAAATGTTACCAAGAAATTCCTCTGGGTAACCTCTTCATCTATGCATAGACCAGAGCTTATCAGTTTCTTCTTGGAATAAAACAGGATCTGAAATCATTTGACATAACCCAACTGATTCTGTTTTTACTATGGCTTTCTTTTCATGTCATGGAGTGACAACTATCAAAATGTAATAAAGTATTCAAGTAAGTATGCTTTCTGTAAATATTCAAAACAAATCTCTTATTAGCAACATCCTTAGTAATTTGGATATCCAAATAATTCAGAGTGGTAGTTGAATAGTCCATAGTAAATCTTAAAAACTGAATTGTAGTATTGATGTACTCAAAAAATTGCATTCATTTTTCTTCACTGTCATTCCAAAAGATGACCAGATTGTCAAGGTAGCAGCCATATAGAGTCCATGCTCCTTTGAATCTCGAATTAAATACATAACAGTGTTCTAAATAAATCATTATTATATTTGCAAACACTGGGGAACAACAAGAACCCATAGCTACCCTGGTCTTTTGTTTATATATCATTTCATTAAAGTATATAAGGTTGTTTTCTAAAATAAGCTCAATATAAAGTTTGAGTATATCAATCACCTTCATGTCTATGGACTTATTTTCTATAAAATAATTCAAAAACCATTTAGTTCCCACATCATGTGGAATCAAGGAAAAGAGACCTTCGACATCAATTGTTACCAAGATTTACTTAACAATGATTATAAAATCTTCATGCCAATATTAGTAGAATTAAAAAAATCATTGACTCACATAATAAATGAGGATCAAACAGGATTCATTTATAAAAGACACGCACATGACAATATACAAAGAATTCTAACACTCATAGATTTTCTAAACAGAAACAACCAAGAAGCTCTAATAGTAGCTTTGGATATAGAAAAAGCCTTTGATTCATTGAGCTGGGATTTTCTTTTTAAAACTTTAGAATTGTTTGAATTTCCTAGTAATTTTATTACGCTAATAAAGAATATTTATAAAAACAATTTGGCTTATGTAAAACTTGGGTCATTTGCCTTGAAGGCAATTGAAATAACCAAAGGTACAAAGCAGGGATGTCTGATGTCTCCCATCCTGTTTGCCTTAGGAATTGAATTATTTGCCTCATTAGTATGCCACAACTCTAATATATAAGGCATAGATGGATATGGTCAACTCAATTCAAAAATTATGTTATTTGCTGATGATGTTTTACTCACGTTAACTGTCTCTGAGAAATCAGTACAAAAACTAGATGAAACAGTGGAAAGGTTTTATCATATTTCTGGCCTTAGATTTATCAAGGGAAAATCTAATTATATACATTTGAATAAAAAGGGAGAATTTAACTTAACTACAAATTGTGTGATAGGAAAACAAGTTCCCATAATAAAATATTTAGGAATAGCACTATGTGATAATTTGGAATCTACATTAGCCACAAATTATATCAACATAATTAATAAAATAAAATTGTTAATAGTAAGCTGGAATAAAATGTTCTTGAGATTTGAAGACAGATTACAGATAATAAAAATGACAATACTTCCAAAAGTTAATTACATTGCACAAGCTATTCCTATAGTACCTAACAAGAAAATCTTGAAATAAATAAATAAAATTCTATTAAACTTTCTTTGGTATCCAAAAAGAAATAGAATAGCCTATACACATCATATTAGATCTTAGGAAATGGGTGGAATTAAACTTTCAGATCTAGAATCATACATAAAAGCTTCCATATTAAGAAGTATCATTAATTGGATAGATCTTAATTATTCTTCAACATGGAAAACATTGCACACTATTATTTTTTCTAAATGAAAATAAAATAATTAAAAATTGTATATTAAGTAAACAAAATAATAGGATGTGACACATATTGACTGTTAATATCCAATATAATATAACAAAACCAACAAACTTAAATTATAAAAATAATGTTTACAATTTATTCAGAAGATTTATATATACTAACATGGATATTAAGATATGGCTAGACTTGATAATACCCTTTAGCTCTACAAAGAATTTCCTTAATAAAATTCATAATGTTATTTTAACTAGATGGGAGGGGAAACTCTTCACTTGTTGGCAACATTGTATATAGATTCAAGTACTATTAGACATTCAACAAATTCAGAATAAATACGACATTCCATCAGCAGACTGGTTGATACTACAAAACATATTATCATATGTTAAGGATCTTAATAGTAAAATTATTAATTCTCCTTATAAAACTAGTCCAAATTTGATAAGTCTAATTACTGAAGTTATTTACGACAATTATAATTGGATGAATCTAATTTCAAAATTATACAAAATATTGATAACATATTAAACTAACCCTAATGCAAAATATTGGAATTTCATAGCAAAAGGATGTCACACTAATCTATCAATTGAGAGTAAAACAAATCTTTTATGTTCTGTTAACTTAACATTTAATTTACAAATATGGGAAATATTTACATGGAAATATATTCACAGGGTATTTATTGCACCTGATAAACTAGCCACATTCAATTCACTTGATAAATCCATTTGTTGGAGATATTCTTTAAACGGTAAAGCTGATTGGTCTGATATCTTTTTTTGATTGTATTAATATAAAAACATTCTGGGAAGAAATTACTATTTTTCTCCACGCTATATTCACAGATACCTTTATTTTAACCAAATTTAGTCCTCTTAAATGTTAATGATACTATTGGAATGATCTATACCTACTTTGGTCCATACTAGCTGTGGCAAAGAAATGTATAACTAGAAAGTGGAAGTCTCCACAAGAACCTACTCTGGAAGAATTCTTAAGATTCATGGAAGAAACAGTGACATTAGAAATCAAGGTGAAAGAATCAAGAATTTCACCTAAAACATGGACAAACAATCCTTGGGAAAAAAATGTAACTCTTATTGAGACATTAAAAATGAACCCTAAATAATTAATGTGTAACTTTATACTTTATTAATTGAATATTATAAATTTTTGTTACTAATTTCATATATTTTCTTAAGTTGTTTTCCCTCCTTTGTTTAGGTCATTTGTACATAGTGTATATAAAGGTTTATAATACTTGTTTATGGATGATTGTATTGTTAAATGTTATATTATTTGGAAAATAAAAACATTATTTGAAAAATAAATTGTTACCAAGATGAATTCATCTGCATACAGTCCCTGTCTAACCTTCCTGGGGAAGTCCCACAAATCTTTATAAATTATGTAATTCATTTTACAACACCCCCTTTAAGGTAATATCAATATAATTTGCCATGCCTGAGGTTTTGGACCCCTTAGCATTAACAATTGGTCTTAATGGCAGATCCATAAAATGTTTATCTATTTTTAGAATACCGAAAATACTTGTAAGTCTAAAGTGATCCACACTTAACAGATTGCACTCTACTAATATTATCTGCTCTTGCATCAGTAGATCATACAAAATCCAATCAATTTTATTGTAAGCTATGGTTAACTGGTTTTTAGATGACTTTTCATTCTGATCAGTTATTAACAATATCTCCATTTTCATGTTATAATCTAAAGCTTTCATGATAACAAGCCCACCACTCCTGTCCAGGTTCATTAAACATACCTCTTTATTTTTAGATATAATTGTCAACAACCTCAGTTCATCATATGTTAAATTTAATTGTAATGGACTTTTGCTGTTTTTCAGTACAAAGCAAGGACATGAATACTGCACATTAGGCATAAAAACAAGTACTGTTTACAGTGCTAAGACTAACATAATCAGCATGGCAAATTGCCACACCAGAACATTACAGATGATGTTTAACTGCATCTTAATAAAGTAGCTTCAGATCTATAAAAACATTGGAGTCAAACTAATGCAGAGAAAGGAATGACCGAGTAATAAGTTTGCACAAGATATTAATCAAAGATTTACAAGTATTGCATAAGTAGTTTCAGAAATGTAAGATGGATTGACAGCTAAGTAACACAGGAAATAAACTAGCAACATAATTAATTTACACAAGGTAAGACTTACTTTAATTACTAGTGCTGCCAACAACTGGCTGAAATTATCCAACTGCAGATGATCTGCAATGCATAAAGGATTTGCAGCTTTTCCATATGGACATGTTGTAAACTGCAAAGGCTAATTGTGAATCATAATTGTTATTACTGTGATTAATGCAGCTGTTCATTAGGTTACTTAAGACTGGATACTAAGATGCAGTGGAAACTATATTAGGTAATACCACATTTCCATTTTGCTAAAGGATATTTCTTTAAATACAGGCTTCAGGTCTGTATCCCTACGATAATCTTCAACTTATAGGGGAGCATATTGCAGAATTTCTCAACAAAATGGAAAAGAAGAGTCATCAAATTTATTGCTTGGTTTTGGGAACACAGGCCAGTGTACCAGAAGATATTTTCAGCTGAGAGTAAATTTCTCAGGGTGTAACAGTGTTTCACAAAGCAGAACAAATTGGTGAGTAGAGATGTTGAATAGTGAACTTCAGTTAAATAAGTGGTGAATGATTAACAAACTCCAACTATTATAGGATAATAAGTAACACATTTGACTATGATGACAGGCTGCTGGACCAAGTTATTCTTTAAGGCTTGTTTAATTTATGCAGAACCTGAAGATTGGGGGGTTAAAGACCAGTAGGTTTGTGATCAAAGCCAACTAGCGATGATAAAAGGTACATGATAGATATAGTTTGTCTGACATTGTGTGTAAAATGAATGCAGCGGTTCTTTAACATGTTGCAAGCTTTTAATTAGTTCAACTTTTAAGATTACACACTTAGTTATCATATCTTAACTGAGTATACAAGGTGCAGCTTTTATATATTGTTGAATTAACAGAATATAAAGGATATAGGTTTAAGGAAGTGATTAATACGTTTTTGTGTGGGTAAATAGCAATAGCCAATATCTTGCAATGACTGATGCTAGCATGTAGTTGATACAGATAACACTGATTTTAGGCATAGCTCATAGATATAATGTAGATGGCGGAAGCTAGATGACACTTTTATGTTAACAGAAGCAATAATATGTATTTCTTTATTTGTTTACACTTTGATGACAGTTTTATTCCTGATAGGTCAATGGCTTCTTTTCAGGGGTGAGCCAAGTTTTTTTTTTATACTGACTAGGAGGAAATTTAGCCAGGGGACCAAGGAACTTCACATACTCTTTTGGATGACTCTTAGTGAGGTGATCACTGTTAGGTTTAGTGGGCTGCTACCAGCAATCACTGATTCTAAGATGGAGGCTATATGGTTGGTGATGTGTAGAAGTAGAAAGTAAGTTAAGTGTAAATAAGGCAAAAATGATACCTTGGAGGTGAATATAATGGCATCAGGTTATCTGGATGACTCTGTTTTACAGAAAATGATGGATGAAGCAGAACCAGATAAATTGGAGACCATGCACTGGAGTGTGGCAATGGTCAAAATATTTGGAGATAAGCAGATAACAGAAAGACAGAAGGATGATGATTTTGAAAAGAAAAGTGCCATGGATTAAGTGCTTTATATATGTTCAAATATTGCAGTATTACTAAAAGTGAAAAGATTAAAGTGTTTGATATAATGGTGATGGCAGGGAGAGTTTCATTTTGTAATATAAGAAGGGGGCAGTCGGTGTTTAGAACAGTAGTAGGTGTTTAGAATAGTGTGCATACAAATTATATAAATATATTTATACAAATGTAAATAAAAACAGTTTGAGGAAATTCAAAGTTATATATTTGTAAATATGTCTATTATTGTGGTGGGAAACTTTAACTGCAATTTAAGAAATGAGAAAGGGAGAGCACACATGATATAAAAAATAAGGTGATAGGCAGTAAACAATGACAGGTTAAGAACAGGTAAAAGGAGGGAATATACTTATGGGGGTACTTAAATAGAGATTGATACTATATTGTTTATAAATAAGATGAAAGAAATAAAAGCTGGAAGTACAGAAGCAAAGTTTTCAGATCATAGGGCTGTATGGGCAATAACAGGAGAGAATGAGAGTATAATAATGGAAGGAAAAGAGTTAGAAAGACTGACAGAAAAAAATGCAGGAATGGAATGGCTTAAAAAGAAAGAGGGAAATTCCTGCAAGATCATATGACAATGATAATGCCATTTTATGGTAGTCTGAAGAAGTGCTAGATGGTATATAAAAAATAGTTAAAATACTTAAAATTACAGAGTAATAGAAGCAGGGAAAATGACCTAATAAGCAGAAGTAATTTTGTGAAAGAATAGTAGTGAAAAGTGCAGGAATAGTAGTGAAAAGTGCAGGAAAAATCTTGAAGAAGTAGTGAAAAGTGCAGGAAAAATCTTGAAGAAGAAAAGAAATTATATAAATATCATAAAGATTCTCAGTATGGAGAACATCGATGTCTGTGCAGTGACAGAAACCTGGTTCGACAATACCAAGAAAGGAGGGGGGTATATATCATTCATCAAAGAAACCCTCAAGACTGGTGACTGGCATGACCGATGCACCATGCACCATGCATTGCAATTAACCAAAGAGCTGCTCTGCTGCATTGCAGCATGTTACAGGCACCCTCACACAAACAGGAACCTCACACATGGCCTTCTTGAAAAATACTAGAGGATAAATGTATCACCAAAACCCATCATCAGGGTGACTGACTTCAATTACTAATATAGACTGGGAACACTACTCAAGCCCAAACACCTAGCCGATCACAAAAAACTAAAGCTCTCAACTCTCATAAAAAATAAAAAAAAAAAAAGAAAAAGAAGAAAAAAAAAACTCAAAATCATATCATAAGGCCTTCTTTAGCTATGTTAGAAACCTGAGGAGGGAAACTCCAGATATGCTCAAGAACTAGTTCAAAATGATGTGAAGATTACTGATCCTACAGACATTGCCAACATACTGGCTGACAGGTTGCCTTATCTGCAAATGGGGAGGATAGGAATGGACGACATAATAAATAAAGACATAGGAATTTGCAGACTGGATCCATCCCAGTTTGGCTTTGTGTCAAGCAGATCATCATTTCTAAACTTGGTGACTTTTTTTGAAACAGTCACCAAAGCATTTGATGAGGAAAGGCAGATACATTGCATGGGGGCACTGTGGCTGTGGTGACAGAACACAGAGTTGCTGGTGCCATGTCAGACTCAAAGCCTGTCACAAGTGGTGTACCACAGGGCTCAGTCCTGGGCCCTGGGCTGTTTGGCATCTACTTTTCGGAAGTACAAAGCACACACAGAGGGTTATGGCTGACAAAGTTTGCAGATGACTGCAAACTAGGCGCCATAGTAGAAAATCACACTGACACACAGATATCCTTCAGAAGACAGAAACAAGATAATAAACAGTGCCATGCCAGAGAGCCAAAGTTAAAAAAAAAAAAAATAGTCATACATGAACCCTTAAAAAAAAACCATACCCTACCCCACCAAATGCAAGGCATGGAGCACAGAAGAGAAGAAGAAGTTATCAGGGACAGGGGGAGGTAGTAGTCTGTCATCGTCATTAACACCACATGCAGCAGTAGTTAGGAAGAGGAACCTTCTATTTTGCCCACCTTATCATGAAGGGATTCTCATCTAGATCAGAGGTCATAGTCATCTCCCCTATACTCATCATCACTCATCAGACCAATGATGTACAATGCCCCAATGTATCTATCTGACCCGCAGCACAGCAGCTGGAGAGCAAACAAAAGCAAAGTTCCAAAAGGATAAAGGTCTCAAACATCTGTCCTATGCATGCTGCCCGACTGACTACAGCTCTATTCAGGTAAACTTGCAACGCTGCTCAGTGACCTCCTTTGCCTAACATACAAGGCCATGTCAAACCAGATTTGATGAATATGCTTCACCTCAAAAATCTAGATCCAATAGATTCATCACCCAAACTGCGCTGTGGAAAAAATAAATATATCGGTATGTGAGCAGGCAGAGCGCCCTGCTCTGTTCAAGAGAAGAAATCTTGATGGGGGATGGGAAGATACCCCCCAGGATTTTACCTCAGTGTCACTGCTCACAGGCACAGCAAAAATAATGGGTATAGTTCCCCATACTAAAGGGGACCTAAGAAAAAATGGAAAGAATTATATTTAGATATAACTATTGTTTGAAAGGGAAAAAAAAAGTTTCCCCATTTTATGTAAGAAATCGAGATATAATGAGAGAAAAATGAATGTGATGAGGAATGAAAAGGGACAGTTAAAATATAAACAAGAGAAAATTGTGGATATAGTTAAAAGGTACGTAAAGAAAATGCATACGAGAAAGAATATAAGAATGTATATGAAAAGTAAATGAAAAAAAGAAGTGGAAGAAACTGAAAACAAAAACAGAATTGTAAGAAAAGAATTAAAGGATGCTGAAAAGAAGGTAAGCAAGAATTCACACCAGGTTCAGATGGATTAGTGCATAGTTTTTATTTTTATAAAGAGAAGTCAGATAATGAGAAAGATGTTTTTTCTGGAAGTATTGAATGAATGGGTAGTGGAAGGTATAAAAAAAAGCACAGATTTGTAAGGGAGTTATAAAGTGTATATGCAAAAATATAGAAAGGGAAGAAACAAGAAGCCAGAGACCAATTACATTGAGAAATACTGACTATAAAATATTTATGAAGACTATTCAGAAAAGAATGATGGCTGTCATGAAAGAAAAACTTGATGAAGCATTGACCATGGATAAAGGGAGAAGAGTAAAGGAGGTGTTAATGATGATTAAAGAAGTGGTTGAGTACATGGAAAAGGGGAAAGAGAATTAAAAGTGACATTATGGGATGTGGCCAAGGCATTTGATAGTATTGGCCATGGGGAAATGTTGACCATTTTGAAATAATACAAGATAAGATAAAAAAAAAAAAGAACAGTGAGGACAATTTACAAAAATGTGTGTGTGTGTGATGGTAAATGGATGGGCAGAAAAAAGATAAGACAGTGAAGAGGAATGAGGTAGGGCTGCCCACTGAGCAGTAGATGCTTGTGACGTTAATGAATGCGGCTATACACACATGTAGGTTAATGGTAGAGGATGGTAGCTGGGAAGATAAGGAAAGAATAAAGGTACCTTTAATCATAATGTATGCATATGATTTGGTTTCAATAGCCAAGAGCAAGCACTGAATGAAAGAAAGCATTTTCTAAACAAAACAAATTTTGGATACAGGGGGATTACAATTAAATAAGTAAAAAATCAAGGAGTTTATAGTAGCATTAAGAATGGCAGGAGTTTATTGAATTTCTTTTACCAGATGTAAAATTGAAATTCTATGGGCTACATTTGGAAGGGAGCAAATATTAATATAACAATGTAACAATGGGGAGTTCTAAAATAGACAAAAGTTGTTCTAAGAAAAAGAGCATATATGTTAAACAAATATATTTAAGGAAAGCTAGCATACATAAGTGGTGTGTATATGTTTCCAGTCTGTATGAAAAGTGAATTGTTAAATGCCTTTTTTTTTTTTTTAGGGAACAAGGCTGAATCCAATCAAAAGTGGGATATCTGAAAAAAGCTAATACTAAAAAATTTATTTGAAAAATATAAAAAAAGGGAACAGAGAAACAAAGGTTTTGGACAATATGGAATATGTAAGTAAAACAGAGACATGAATATTTTATATAAATGAAGTAGAAATGGAAAGGAAATAATGGTTTAAAATGTAATGAAAATGAACTATTATACTGATCCTTAACATAAATGTGTGTGTGTGCGTGTGTGCGTGTGTGTGCGTGTGTGTGTGTGTGCGCGTTAGGGGGTTTGAATACAAGAAAGAAATAAGGAAAAGGCAAGAAAGATTTCAATCCTTTTTTGAAGCCAATGATTTTCTGTGGCATTTATCGTTGAACAGACTGCAGTGAAAACTAACATAAAATATAAAATGACAGAAGAAAGAATGTGTAATAGCTGTAATAATGAAGAGACTTCACAATATTGCTTTTTGGATTCTAAGAACAGTGGATGCATTTAGACATTCTACAAAGGTGTTTATTTGTGGAAAATATTTAAAAACGTTGATGTAGCCATTGTGCTGTATGGAAATATAAGGCTGAGAGTGAAAAGGAAATTAAAAAATCGAATAAAAGTTTTATTCATTGCTATTTGGTGTTTATGGAAAAGAAGATGTGAAGAATTGCTGTGTAACAACAGAAAAGATGATGAGGACGTGATATGTGATATAAAGGAATGATTATGGTGGAAAGGGTGGGTGAAATGAAATGGTTGCTACATGTATTTAGGGAAATATTTTATTAAGATGTGGAAAGTGTGATATAAAGTATAACTATATTGAATGTGTGAATAATGAAAGAAAGATGGCAAAGTGTTAGCACAATAAAGCAACTCCTAATTGTTTTGATAAGTACCACGAGATCTTTAGCATCCACCTGAGCTACCAACAACTAAGGCAAATGGCGCTCCTTGCTCCACCTTTGTAACACATGTTAACCCTAACCCTGCCTCAGTCCCTATCCCTAACCCTAACCCTAACATGCAGCTTACACTAAAAAAGCCCTTCTCATAACACTAACACTACATAAGACATCTTGGACACTCATCACACACACACACACACACACACACACACACACACACACACACACACACACACACACACACACACACATTAACTCTACTCATTACGTAACATGGATACAATGCCTTATTTAGTGGATTGATTAATAAGAATGATGTCTGATATGTAATGGCATTTGCAGACATTTTCAAGAGTTCCAGAGGTAAATGAAAGCTAACTCTGGTTCTTGGCAAAGCAGGCATTTCTACACCATGTTTTGAAACTGTCTGGATAGTTGAATGAAAGGTCAATTCTGGTGAAAATACTTAAAGTAAAAAATGTTTGCCATTATGACATGATCTTTGTAATAGAGTTAAAAATGTGTTTGACAGACTTGCAGTTTCCTAGTTGCTGACTTGAAAAAGGGAGAGAATTTAAGTCATGTCTGGTCTTCAACTGCAAGTCAATAATATTCCAAAGGTTATACCGGCTACTGACATAAAGGCACTCTATCCAAGTTAATAACATTTATTTATTTTTTTTAACTTGAAAAGAAATCCTTCTTTACTTGTTTTTTTTTTTCACTGAAGCATATTTTAGGTTATACCGTTTCTGTTTAGAAAGACAAAAAACAGCCTATATGTGCCATCTGCATGTCACCTTGGATTTAGTGCCTAGTATGATCCAAGAAAGTTTTATTTCTTTTCCGTAGGGTGTGCACTCAGCTTTCCTCTTCACTGTATTTTATTACTATTATTATCATCTTATTATGGGCTGAACAACACTGACCACTTTTCAGCTGCAACCTCCAGAACTGCATTAATGCATTTTGGGACTAGATTAATAAAGCTGTTTATGGTGATGTGCACAGTTGCGGCTGGTGACTTCAAATCAAAGGGAGGTTGCAGGAGACACTTGCATAGGGTGGGGCCAAGTAGAAAGGGGTGGGGTTAACTTCACAGGGTGGAGCTATGGTACAGTTGAATTAACATTGATTGTGCTTACCATTTTACATAAAATAATTGCTCAATCACTATTTCATATGCTAAATAGTCTACCAAAAACTAGACTAAATCAATCGCATTTCAGAGCTAATGAGGTGTTTACGTTATACATCAGCACAAAAACCAAAACATCTCTAAACAGTAAAAAAGTAGTTGGTCTTGACTGTATGAAACTATCAAGAGTACACATGATGTAAACATTGCACTGTATCAGGCAGTCAGCATTTTCTACAAATCCAAGTGAAAAGTAAGATTCATCAGAAGTCCCACTATACTATCTTAATTTATTATTCACAGTTCCAGGTCACTCCAATGCCTAATGTGCCAGTGGTTTTAAAAAACATTGACACTGGCTTGTATGACTGTTGACATTACCAAAATATACATTAATCTTGCAAAGCCAGAATTACAACAGTAAAGGGCAGGGCCCGTCAACTCAATTCATTCACAAACAGCCCCTCCATCCCCATTCCCATACAAAAGTATCTGCTTTGACCCTGCCAGGATTAAATTAACATACTTGCATTCATTTCACTTAGCTGACAGAAACATTAGTCACAACTTATGTGTGTCAGCTCACCTTATAAAAATGCATATTTTATTATTATTTATTTTACTTTTCTTTACCCAGCTTTGTTCATAGGTTCATAGGTTCATAGGTTCATACTAGGCTATCGTCTTTGGGTGATGAATCTGATGGAGCATATTTATCAAATCTGGGTCACATCTGGCTTGTATGTTTGGGGTAAAGGTCACCTCTGAGCAAGCATTAGCGGTAGCAACACTGAATAGAGCTGTTCTTGGGCAGCATAGGACAGATTTTTTTTTTGAGACCCTTTATCCCTTTTTTTTTTTGGTTTGGAACCTCTCCAGCTGCTGCAAGTGTGTCAGTGGTCAGACTTCAGATGGGGGGTTGTACTCAATCATTGGTCTGATGAGTGATGAGTGAGACTATGACCTCCCTCCCTTGATCTAGATGAGAATCCCTTCATGAAGGTGGGCAAGGCAATAAGGTCTCCTAACTACTTTAGCTACATGGGTGTCGAATGACAGACTACTATCAACCTGGGTCCCCAGGTCCTGATAATCTTCTTCTGTGCTCAGTGGATTGCCACCGTGAGACCCTTTCTTGGATAGATGTGTTTTCTATTTTTCTACAGTTTGCAGCAGTTTGCAATCATCTGCAAACTTTGTAACTATAACCCTCTTGTGTTTGTAGAAACCAAGAAAAGATGCCAACAAGACAAGAGTGTAGGGACTCTGGAGGACACTTGGGACACCACTTGTGACAGGCTTTGAGTCTGCAGCAGCACAGCAGCTTCCCTGTGTTTTGTTGGCTCAACAGCCAGCTTTTGTCAACCCCATCTTGACATTTAAGCTGATTGATTTTTTGAATGATTTTTCAATGATACCGTAATGGGAATTGTGCCAAAGGCCTTAGCCAGATCGAGGTAGGCTGTATGGACTGCCTTTCCCTCATCAATGGCTGGTGAGAAAAAAAAGTCAACCAAGTTTAAAAGGCATGATCTGCCTTTGACAAAGCAAAACTGGGTTGGATCCAAAGTCTGCAAATTCCCCCTATGTTTATTTATATGGTCCATTATGATCCCTCTCCATGGCTTTGCAGATAAGGCTTGTCAAGCTAATGGGGTAATCAGACTTAAATTAAACAGCTGTCTGTGCTGTTTAATGGTTTAATTCTCATTGAGTTCATGGAGCACACAGCCGGGGACACCATCAGGTCCATATGATGTGTTTTTTTTTTGGAGGAGAGCAGTTCTCACTTGGCTGGAGATGTTTGTAGAGTTTGTTTATGGCTGGGGTCCACCAGACTGCTGGTAGAAGGCATTGTTGTTCCATGGCATTTGAGTTTATGAATTCCAGGAACTTCACCTAGTGATGGTGTTTTGGGTGACATTTATCCCCTCTACTAGTGGTAGGTTTAGAATTTGTCCATCTGTCTTTAGTCAAAATATACCTTTTCAGTATATGTCTGAGGAGAAAAGCTCTTAACATATTACAAACATTTTTAAACAGATGTTCAGTATATACATGAACATATATGAAAATAACAGAAATTTAGAATGACTCATACATTTGATAATTACATTACATTCATCTGAAAGTGCAAATAACCATTACAGTCTTGCAAAGCCACAACTACAACAGTAAACAACAGGGCCAGCTACTTTATTTACACATAGCCCCAGGCCCTATTGCCCACTCCACATACAGTATCTGAGTTGATCTTGGAGGTTAAATGACAAAAAAAGGATAAAAGACATCACTGTTATTAATATATGCATTTTTTCACATAAACAGTAGCCAGAGTTCAGAGCTTGTGGTCAATCTTACTTCACTCAAATGCATGTTACTCTTGCAAAGCAAGTCAGAAGTACAACAGTACTTTCATTCACACATACTAGGCATAGCCCCCAGCCTGATTGCCTACCCACAATATCTGCTTTGAGCCAACAACGTTTAAAATAATGAAGACAATGATTACATTATTGTATTTCTTTCACATCATATAGTCAAGAGCTTGCAAGTAATCTTACTTCAGTTCACTCATGCACTTTAGTAATGCAAGGCTATAGTTTCAACAACAAAACATTCACACACCCTCCTAATCTTTCTTGACTGACCCTACAAAAAGATTAGGTTAAAAATACACATTTCATCCACAAGTAGCTCCCAAAACGCAGTGCATACCTAGTATCTGTTTGACCCTCTGCTACAATATTTTTACTAGAACAAATATATCCACAGTCAAGCAGCTTCCAAAGGAAACTGCCTCCTTAGTATATAGTTAACCCTGCCAGGATGTTATATTAAATAAATCTATCAACAGCCCCCAAAACAAACAGAATATATTGAATTAGCAAACACTTATAAAAGCGAACACTAATTCATCGACCCCTTTTAAGCGAAAGCTTAAAATCTCGAACACCCGAAACAGCATTTTTTTTCACAGGAAAGAAAATCACTGGGCCAGTTCTGGGAGTTCGCCATTTCCTCCACTGTGGTGCGATTTCTGAGTCGGTATATTTAAGTAGGGGGGGCACAGCCCCCCACATCGGGGGGGATTTTAAAATGTTTTAAGTTTTTTTTTTTTTTTTTTTTTTTTGTGGACCAGCGATTTTTTTCCCTGTGAAAAAAATCGCTGTTCCGGGTGTTCAAGATTTTAAGCTTTCACATAAAAGGGGTCAATGAATTAGCGTTCGCTTTTCTAAGCGTTTGCTAATTTAATTTAGATCCAACAAACACACTGCCTCCTTAGTATCTGGTTACTCCTGCCAGGATATTATATTAAATAAATACATCAACAGCCCCCAAAACAAACACACTGCCTCTTTAGTATCTGGATGACCCTGCCAAGATATTATATTAAATAAATCTGTCAAAAGCCCCCAAAACAAACACACTGGCTCCTTAGTATCTGGCTGACCCTGCCCGGGTATTATATTAAACAAATCATAAACAGCCCCCAGAACACATTGCCTCTTTAGTATCTGGTTAACTCTGCCTGGATATGATATTACAAAAAATAACAACAAATAGTCCCCAATATACACTGCCTCCTTAGCATCTGGTTCACATTGCCAGGATTGAAAAAACAACATCAACAGCCCCTAAAACACACTGCCCCCTTAGTATCTGGTTAACCCAGCCAGTATAATATATTTAAAAAGTATTCATCAACAGCCCACCCCACCCCCCAACACACTGCCAACCTACTAGTATCTGGTTGACTACTGCCAGGAAAAAATTCAATTCATAGCAGGGTCAAGTGTATCTGGTTGACCCTGCTATGAAAAAAATACACAAATTTTATCTGACTGACTGATGATAATAATTATTACATTAGAGAGAGAGAGAGATGGGAGGAAGTCTTCAATTATAAAGGGGAGGAAAGGTTGAAAGAACTCCACAGAAAAAAAAAATAGCTAAGAAACTTCTGTTTAATCAGATGAAATAGAATGAATGTTTTTTGGGTGAATGGGTTCTCAACAGAAGCAGACTTATTTCCCAGAGCACTTCCTGGTCCAAAACGTGCATCTTTAAATATCATTCCTACCAGACTCTCAGCTAGAGCGTCTTCTGTGTGGAGACATGCGTGAATGGGTGTACCTTCGTTGAAGGTTGTGCATCAGAGCTGGCAACTCGGCATGTAAAAATCTACTGCCAATCATTAGCGGACCGGAGTTCCTCTGTGGGGACCCCTAACCGGGAAAAGTCAAAAGACACAACAACAACAACAACCAGACATGTAGAAATAAACTGACAGCAATGAGGTTAACCAATGAAACAGATCAAGATTCCTCAGCATTTTAGATTCTACTTATTTATTTGGTAAGCAGATACACTGAACTGGAGCACTACTTTACTTCCAACACTGAGCATGGTTATTTCTTCCCATTAACCATTCCAGACAGTTTCACTTTCCTCGCTTCCTCACCCAGTAAGGCACAACTTTACTGACACCACTACAGCAATCTACTCATTAGGCCTTTGAGGAAAGCCATCCTATTAAGTACAGCATGGCCCAATAAGCACATGAGCTGCCTCAACCAATCATGAACAATAATGGATCCATTAAATTCCATATACTTGCTGTTCATTAGCAGGTGAGTAGCCCAAGTAGTAAAAGCCAATGTTGTTGTACCTGAGCCTAAAAACTACACTAGCCTGGGGCTCATGGAATAAAGGGGTATATATTACAAGCATCTCCTGCCACATATTTCTCACATCCCAAAGGTTCACTTGTCTTGTTTATTGGCTGTTGTTATGATCCTACACTCTGACTGGCTATGAAGGTAATGCTTCTTGGTGTTCTACACCTTTCTCGGATTACACTCTAGACAGGTGCTGCACTGTACAAGTACATCATATCAGACAACACCACAATAGAACCAGAGGATACTACCATGTTAAAATACTCTCTCTATACTACAGTACAGCTATAAAGTATTAACCAGGTTGAGTGGTTGTTATTGCCTAGTATACCTACCCACTCAACAATACCTTAATGCATACATTGTTTTAATGATTTCAGTGTGATTCATTTCTGCCACCTTCCAAGATATTCATTTCTACCACCTTCCAAGATATCAATGCCATGTCAGAATATGTAAGTTAAATTTAAATAAAAAAATAAACAAAAAAAAACAGGACTACCAATATTTATTTATTTAACATTTGTTTACCAGGAAGGTCCGACTTGGAACAAGCCAATTTTCAGCAGAGGACTTAGAAAATAAATCAAGTTGCTTGCACACCACCATCTAGTTTCAAAATATTGAATTATTGGGAGAGGTACAATCTGTACAAGACAGTGTTACCAGAGCAGGATAATTTACTTCAGGCACAAGAATATTTTCTTAACATTAGCTAAAACAAAACCTCTTTGACTTACCTCAAAAAAATGAATGATGAGTGATTGACTAAGACTGTCCATTTCCGTCACGAACAACAAAGTAAAGTAGGCTTTTTTTAAGTAGCTGCTAGCTAGGTCAGGAATCCAGAAATCTTTCTTCCACATAGCAAGCACCCAAAGAAAGCTGTTTGCAATCAGATTCAATAGTGGCAATGATAGCAGTAACACCTCCCTGTACCGTACGGTAGCAAGTAACCAAAAGTACCTGTCCTATCCTGCACTGCCTGCTACTACTGATTGTTTCTAGCTCTCTTTTTCAGAAACAGAGGGAGAACCAATCAGTAGCCATCCTGCCATTCACGTCACGTACGCAACTGCGGATGTGGCAGTCTGCTCCCCTTCCACTTTACTGTGCGGTTACCGCAAAGACTTCTGGGCATCACAAACTGATGCAGAACTCTCCATAGTCTGGACTGTCATTACAGTAGTCTGAGACAGTCTAGCTTTACAGAGAAAATAAAAAAAAAAAAAAAACAGAACTCGCCGAGCAACGAGCATGCGCAGTTCCAGTTCCAGGACTTTGCGAGTCAGTCAGACTCATTTTTACAGCACAAGTCAGTCAGTTTTAATTTATAAATATTTTATTGTACAACATGTGCTCTTTTCTTTTTCTTCACACAGCTGGGGGGGGGCTGCTGTCCTGCAGTTCGATGCGATGAGCATCCACTGGATGTGCAGGAAGGTCGTAGACGAAAATGAAATGAACAAGAAGGATAAGCCCAATATGACTGAACTGTAAAATAAACAAGTTAATGAAAAAAGAGACATGGAAAGTATCAGGTTTAAAAAACAATAAGAAAGTAAGACAAACACCTAACTTGGGTATAAGGAATATTAAAGCAAAAATGTAAAATATTTGGAAGTTTAGATCGAAGATAGGATGTAGTCTTTTGATTACATGAAAGAGAGAGGATGAAGATAGCTACTACAGTAGGAAAGTAGAAGGTTGAAAATGTTATGGAAGCACATGAAGAAACAAAAGTTTCTCAGTGAAATCGTTACATTAGATTTATAGCATCAGTTGGATGGAGGGGGCTTTTTGGGAGGTTATGACTACATACAATGATCTAATTGTAACAGCTACAGTAGTAAAAATTTTGATGAACTAAGGTTTAAGGAGGTGTTTAAACTAATGAAGGACGAAAGTATGCAGTGTGTAGGAGTCAGACAGACAACTACATAAGACTTTTAAAAGCTTGGCTCACTTTTGTTGAGTCCGTAATTAGTCCTGTTTAGAATATATCATACTAAGGAGGGTCTACCTGAAGAATGGAAAAACCAAAGCTGGAGCCATTATATAAGGGTAGAATGAAGCAGATTAGCTTGATATAACAGTCCCATTAAAACTGCTACTGTTGTAGAGAAGTGTACAGAGGTTTTTAAGGGAAATTTTAACAAACGTCCGAGATATAAATTTGCAGCTGAATGTGGGAATTTTCAAAGGTTCAGACTGAAGAGGTCATGAATGACAAATTTCTTACACTTGTATGACTGGAAGACTTTTTGAATACACACTTATAAGCTGGTGGAAGTTTTCTGCCTGTACTTTAGGCTTTAGACTTTGAACTCTCCGGCACATGCTACAGAATTTGAGAGGGACTGGTGAAATCTACAAGCCTATGAAGTGTGGAGAGATGGCTTGGAGAGGGACATATTATTACTGGGGTTTCTCTGTGATTAAATCTGCATCTATCTAACATTGTTCTGGGACTGTGGGTAAGATTAGTCAATTTGCTAATGATACTGAACTGGACAGTGTGTGATGGAACTGATTTTTTAAGAAAAGACCTGGGGAGGTTAGTGAGACTAGCTAAAAGCTAAAGATTGAATAACTGGAAAGAGCTCAAGCTGGGATACAATAGCCTGTACACTGAATATGAGCTGACAAGGGTTATGATTCTTAGCCATCAGGGAGAAAACAATGTTGCTGTACTAGTGACAGTCATTCAGTCATTATAACAGTGTAAGAGGGCAGTGACTAATGAAAAAAGAATGCCAGCTGCATTTTGGGAGAGGTTTACTCTAGTGATAGGGAGAAGATTCACTCTTGCAACAGACCACCATTTAAGACGTACTTGAAGCAGCTGTACACTTCTGGTGATGACTTAAATATATCATTATTAAACTGACAAAAGAAATTTAGAAAATGGAAAGTAGGGTTATAAAACTGGTGGATGATAAACTATGAGGAGAAACTGTATAGCTTTTGGTCATACTTGAAATGATAAGGGAGAGCAGAGATTTATGGGTGCTCAGGGCTTTGGAAGACATATTTGAAGGACTATGTTTTTCTGTAAAGGATAGGAAAAGAGATCAAAATTTAAAAGTGAAACTATAAATGTTAGACTGATAATGAAAAATGTATTATTGTGTATTGAGAAGGTTATAAATAATACTCCCCTTGTGTGTGAAGGGATCAGAGCAGTTGCAGATGGCTAGTGGCATCAGTTGGACTGACCTGATGGATGTCATTGTTTTCTTCTATCAGCTGTGTGTACCTGTGCAGGTAACATACAAAGATACAAAAAAAACAAAGTAATATAGGCAGTTTGTATGCAACAATATGTCACAATGCTCATTCAACACATCTAAAGTCAGAGTTTTGTTTACCTTAATAAGGTTGGCAGGCTATACTGAGAATTGTTCCCACTGCATTTGCATATAGTTTATTAAGAGACTGTGAAAAATGTTGAAATATGGGCACAGAACATGGCTTATTTGGTATAGAATTACATATTTTGGGGTCACTTTATATGATGACCTTGATACCACAGTTGTATTATTAACGAGGTACTGAC
The DNA here is from genome assembly GCF_019279795.1 of Protopterus annectens. Classification (NCBI taxonomy): domain Eukaryota; kingdom Metazoa; phylum Chordata; order Ceratodontiformes; family Protopteridae; genus Protopterus; species Protopterus annectens. The sequence continues at coordinate 176,137,398 of NC_056751.1, forward strand.
AGTGAAAGTAAGAAACAACTAAAAGCTATTTATCCTAGACTATCAGGTTTTGTTCCCAGGGGTACTAGACAGACTTCTTAAAGTAGTACCAGAGAAATGAAGGAATGAAAACCACCATAGTGATGCAGAGGAAGAGCAGCATAGCTCTGGCACATAACAATAGCCCTCTACGTATTTAACCAAGAGTATGACATAATCAGAGATCTTCTTGGATTCTGATGGTTGAAATACACGCATACCAAAGCTGGTAGAAAGAAATTAGCTTCTATATATAACAGCTTGTCTGATGTTATAGATCTCTATATAGTATAAAATGGAAATGGTTTACAGCATGCACACGGCCATGTTTTACCAACTATGAATGCCTCTAGTTTCACTTGAGTATATACAGTGTTTCCTGGAATTTCCCAAGTAGAAACAAGGAAACAGGAGCTTCCATACTTATCTTTAGTATCACTTTTTGTTCATTATCTGTTTACTATCTCTGTCTTTCTCATGTAAATGTGCAAGTGAAACAAAACCTTTGAAACCAATGCATCAGATAGTCCTTATATAAAAAAGACTAGCACAGAACACCACTGATGTTGCTGAATAAAAATTGTGTACCGCTGATGTTAACTTGTGGTAAAAGCTGCTCTAAGACAAGGGCATTGTGGACTTCCTATAATGAGGTTATGCAGTTAACAGCAAGGAGATCACATTATGACATGCTTTAGGATGTTTTAAGCATAAGCAGGATAGGTTGCTGTTTCCTAATTTCATTGGTTATGTTTTGGTATTTAAATGATGAGAATATTAGAGAAAGATCCGGTTAGAAAGAGTGGCTTGAGGGTGCAAAAAAATGTTATTAATACAGTGGACATCCAGGGTAATTATTGGAAATAGGACTTCACCAGAAATTATGGAACTGCTTCATATTATCACCAGTAAAACAACTTTTCTTATAAATAAGCTTTGTGCAAATGAAAAGTTTGACAAGCTACTGTTCACTGAACCCTGTAAAGGACTTCTTTTCTCATACTATAGCAATACTTTTTGTTCTATGTATATATTTGCGGTCTTTTAGTGATATAATAACTGGTTAACTTTTAGAATTTTGGTTGCACATGGTTTTATGAGTTTGAGGCTTCATTTTTAGTCATAATCTATTTGGGTTTTATGTAAAAAGTCTCATACTTGCTGATGAGTATATACACATACATGCATGTTTACATATACACAGAAGCACACACGCACACACACACACACACACACACACACACACACACACACACACACACACACACACACACACACACACACACACACACACACACACACACACACATTCAACTTTAGCTGACTAGAATGTCAGCCTTGCAGAACTACTTTCCTCCTGTAGCTGAATCAATTTACTTCTTTCCCACCTAACTCCATGTGCAGAGGAATGGAGCCCTGACAGTACCTGGCTCCATGTGCAGAGGAATGGAGCCCTGACAGCAACTGGCTCCATGTACAGAGGAATGGAGCCCTTACAGCACCTGGCTACATGTGCAGAGGAATGGAGGCCTTGACAGCACCTGGTTCCATATCCAGATGAATGGAACCCTGACAGTACCTGGCTCCATGTGCAGAAGAATGAAGCCCTGGCAGCACCTGGTTCCATGTGCAATGGAAAGGAGCCCTGAAAGTACCTGGCTCCATGTCTAGAGGGATATTACCCTGACAGCACCTGGCTCCATGTGCAGAGGAACAGAGCCCTGACAGCACCTGGCTCCATGTGCAGAGGAATGGAGCCCTAACAGCACCTGGCTCCATGTGCAGAGGAACAGAGCCCTGACAGTACCTGGCTCCATGTGCAGAAGAATGAAGCCCTGGCAGCACCTGGTTCCATGTGCAGTGGAAAGGAGCTCTGAAAGTACCTGGCTCCATGTCTAGAGGGATATTACCCTGACAGCACCTGGCTCCATGTGCAGAGGAATGGAACCCTGACAGCAGCACCACTAACTAGTGAATCCAGCTGCTGGTGGAGCCAGTGGGGAGAGTGGAGATGCCTAGCTGAGTTAAAACCCACCCATCCTAGGGGGTGCGAACTGGTTCAAACCTACTCAAAATTACCTCCACACAGGACGTATGACAGGTTCTCAAGGGCCAGGCATCTGGTCTTCCAGTGTTCAGTGTCATAGCTGAGGTCAGTGTGTTCAAATTCAATTGAGTACTGGGTTGTTAATACAAAAGGAGCAAAAAAGATAAGTAAAAAAAAAAAAAACTTTAACTCTATCAGATTCCCATGTCACAATTTCTATCTCCCACTGCTCTTTGCTGATAATGGTGTTAGTGCAGGAAAGCCATCATTCAAGGCATGGTAGAAGAGAAAACATCTAAGGAAAAAAGTGTATGCATCGCCATTGATTACTGTAGAAATGCACCACTCATCACTGAGTATCAAATTTAGACTTCTGGATAAATTAATACTCATATTTTAAGGTCAACAATGCTATTGCAAAGCCATAAGGATATAATTATTTATCATCTGGTATAGTTACTGGGAAAAAAGAGAACTACTAGGTATTTATGCCTTTAACTTTTGCCCTAAAAGCAAGATTCAAGACTTACAATGGAAATACTTTGAAACAAAACAAGAATACACAATAAAATCTAAATGTAAGTGAGATGTTATTTTATTGTATTATTTATTTGGCATTTGTTTACTGGGAAAGTCTGACTGGGTTATGAGGTACCCATTTTCAGCAGAGGCCCAGGGAGATAAGCTCCAGATACATATGGTTAACAGAATGAAACACTAGACAGACATAATAAAGTCATAACATGCAAGCACAAAATTTGAAAAAACTGCAAATTAGTTTGCCAGAATAAAAACTCAACAGACATAATAAAGTCATAATGTTCAAGCATAAATTATATGTATGGTTATAAATAGGTATTTTAAGTTTTGTGTGCATTTGTACACAAGATCTGTACATCACTTCATCAAATGTTAGTGACTCTAATATGTAGCAGAATGCTAACTGACCATTTCTATATGTGATGTACACTTTTGCAAAGGGCGTAAGACTGCATAGTCCTTGCACATTGTGGCACATATTTTTATAAATTCCTTCTTTTGTCTTTAAACATATTATAAAAAATACTTTGAATATATATTCCACTTAAATCAAATGCTATTAATCTGCACAAGTTATTACATTTCTTAATACCAGCCACTATGAAGTTATACATATTGGTTCACTCTATCTGCATTTCCATTCATTCAGATTTGTCTGATCTTTATGACATTTAGATGGCTGATTAAATATTATTTGCTATTCTCTATTTTAGGGCAGTTGTACCACTAATCCTCACTGCTGCTTCCAGGGCAGCAGCTAAAGCCATAAACAATTAGTTCCCTTTATGAATAATTGTGTCTGAAGTCCAGTAATCATCTGCATATGATTGTGTAATAACTTTTCTAACCTTGAGCTATGAAAAGGGAATTTATCCAGAAGTTTCAATGTATGCACTATTATTCTTACATAAACGTCTGAGTGGCAAAGAGTTCTATACTGCCATATTTTCAGTGCAATTAGTATGCAGGATGAGATATATACTGACGAATGAAGAGTCTCTGAAACCTGTGCTGCTGCTAGCTGTCCTTGAATTCTTTCCAGGTAAATGACAGACGTGATATCTATTTCTAGAAGAGCTATTTGGATGCATGCCCAGGCTGCCTGTGAAATTATAAGCTAACATTCTGCAGCAAATTCCATATATACCTGCCCCATCTACCTCTCCTACAGGGATAATTTCATCTCTGCATGTCTACATTTATGGTTATGGCTGCTCTTCTGAGCCCTCATTTTTTATTCAGTAAACCTTATGTGACTTGTTTATTAAGAAAGCCCATATTTTATGGTTGTGATATTGTACATCTATTGATAACCCATGACTTTCTGTCAGCAATGACTAGTCACATTCTCTATGCGAACCCAGTACCACTCAGTATACCAGCGACTGTCCCACACATTGTTTTTATACAAATATAGTATTGAAACTGAGTAAACTGTTTTTCATTATGTTTGTTATGAATATCTCAAATTATTTTAAGGACCATTTAAGCATATTTTGTATAGGACTATCTTCTTTTCCATCCCTTTCTTTCAATCAGTTTTAGAAGCCATAAATTTTGTTGTTTCATGCTCTTTCCCTTCCTAATGTCATAGTTTTACTGATTTCACAGTGCAGATTATGTAGTATTCATCTATTTCTCAGCTGAAATTGAAAAATAAGATTTGTCTCTTTCAGGCATCTGAATCATTATTATAGTCTATATCTGCCCACATTCTGTGACAATGAAAAAGCCTTCCAGGGCTTTATTTGATTCAGGTTATAACTTGTTGAACAATTTGTTTGTGTCTATATATCCGTTTCTAGCAAGGCTGGCCTTATATGTAGGCAAACTAGGTGTCTGCCTAGGATTCCATTCAGCCCAGGGTACTTTTCTAAATGACTTGTTTATTTACTTTGGGAGATCTAGAAAGAAAAAAAAAAGCTGTTGCAGCCTGCCTCAGCTGTTTAATTTCTGAGCTTTCAGTTTAGTCCCACCCATGAGCTACACAACAAATCCTGACTCACAGCGTAGCTTGTGGGTGGAACTCCCAGCCAAAAGTCTGGAAATGTTGAAGTTTACATCAAAATGAATGGCTGCTGTCAAAACCCAAATGGCAAAAGAGAATATTGTGGTTAGGGTATAGATCTATCAGAATCATCTGTGCAATAGTAGGTACGTTTTTTTCCCCTTGCATTGGCAGACAACCAGAGATAATGAACAGTGGACTGCTTGTAGTAATGTGCACTTGTGTGAAGTAAGTTGGAGTTCAAAGTCTGTTCCTAGTTTCGTAGATGATCCCTGATTTTACCTCATGTTTGTTTGATGCGTTCTTCAGAAAGTTTGCTGGTTTCTGGCTTATTGTTAAGGACTGCAGTCACTAAACAATAAGCATTTTAGTTTCAGACACTATATAATTCAGAAAACAAATGTGAACGCAAATGCTAAGGATATAAAAACGATACTTTAGATCTGTCCCTAATTTTGTACATTTGTCCTCCCATTATTTTTAGCTCTGTCCATATTTCTCGAACTAAGAGATTGAAACTATAGTGGAAACACTTATACAGTGACTGTGTTTGTGTAAAAGTATATTGTCATTAGTTTTTAGTAGCAGTGGTAGTAATAATAGTAGTATTATTATTATAATTTTATATTATAATAGTATTCTTTCATGATTATTATCATTATTATTAGTAACAGTAGTACTATTTTTATTTATTTATTTCATTTGTTAACCGGGTAATGTCCAACTGAGCACGAGGCCCATTTTCAGTGGAGGCCCAAGGAGAAAAGCTCCATTCATACAGTTGAGACACATTAAAACCAACTTAACAAGCAAAATGATGAACATTAATAGTATTTACAGTGTACAGTGTACATCCATTCCTGAGTGGTAATTTAAATAGTAGCAGTATTCAACAAAAATCTATAAGGCTGGCATAGTTTAAGATGGTATTCTGAAATATTAATTAATAAAAATTTACAAGAATGGCACAGTTTGAAAAGGAAATAGCATGAAAAGTAGTGAACAGTGTGTTACAGTTTGACAGTTTAAAGGGATGCAGTCACCTTAATAGTTGTAAGACCATGCAGTGTTTTGTTAATTTTGTTAATTGAGAGAGTGGTGGATCAGCTTAGATTCAGCAGAAAATAACTGTAGCTGTGAGAAGAACTATTAAGGAAGGAGGTAGGGAGAAGTGGGTGGACTAGCCTGGTGTATGACAGGAACAGAGCCAGTGTTTTTCTAGATGTTGCTTGAGGAGGTGTTTGAACTCATGAATGCTAGGTTTTTGAGTGATAGGTTGAGGAAGATTGCTCCAGAGTTTGGCAATTTTATATGAGTACAGGGCAGTGCCTTGTGTGTTGTGGGGTAGAGTAATCTTTAACATTCATTTATTAGAGGATCTAAGTGATCTAGGATTTATGTTGGGTTGGATTAGGTTAATGATTGCCGAGCAGTCATTTGGTTGGTGAATTATTTTGTGGGGTATGGACAGTTGGTGGAGTTAGAAGGTTTGGGAGTTCTAGCCATTTAATTTGTGAGAGTACCGAGCAGTGGTGGGTTCTATAAGTGTGGCCTGTAGCGAATTTGGCAATTTTGTGGTAGCAGGATTCTAGGTTATTTAGGTCTGATTTGCATACGTTTGTAAATACCTGAGATTCGTAGAGGAGTGTGGATAATAGTTGTGTGCGAGCAGTGGCTAGTCTGGCACTTTCTGTAAGGAATGGTTTTATTCTATATAAGGTGCTTAGTTTGGCATGGACTTTTTTGATGGTGAGAGATATGTGGCTATCGAACCTTAGATTTTCACCAATAGTGACACCTAGGAGTTTGGATTGGTTAATGGGTTCAATTTTGGTTCCATTTGTGGAAAGGATTGTAAGTGGAGACTGCTGTGTTTTGGGTTTTTTATAATTGAAAGTGATTAACTTGATTTTGTTAGGGTTTAGTATAACTTGATGATTAATGAGGTAATTTTCTATATCTTGGAAAGATTTTTGCATTTTTGTTTGTAGGTCCTGGGTAGAGGCTGAGGAGATAAGTGTGGAGTCATCAGCGTACTGGATTATGGAGGCTAGTAGGGTTGCAGAGCTGAGGGAGTTAGTAAAAATAGTATAGAGAAGGGGCCAAGAATGGACCCTTGGGGTACTCCTACACTGATGGGAAGAAGGGGTGACAGATTGTTTTCCCATTTGGTGGCCTGCCGGCGGTTAGACAGGCAACTATGGAACCAGGAAAGGGCAGATGTGGTGAGGCCCTGGGAAGCCAGTTTGTTTAGTAGAATTTGGTGGGAAACTGTGTCAAAGGCTTTTGACATGTCAAGGAATATGGAAGAGACAATTTGGCTATCATTAATGAGACCTTGGATGGTGTTAGTAAAAGATAATAGGGCAGTGCTAGTGCTATGTTTTGGCCTAAAGCCATGTTGAGTGGGGGAGAGGAGGTTTTGTGTGAGGAGGTGGTAGAGGAGTTGGGAGAGGATACATTTTTGTAATATTTTGGTTTGTAGGGAGAGGATGGCTATGGGATGGTAGTTAGTTAGATCTTTTGAGAGGCCACCTTCGTGTAGGGGGATGATGTGAGAAATTTTCCATAAACAGGGGATATATTGTTCAGAGATTGAGCGGTTGATCAGGATTGATATAGGATAGGCTATTGTGGGGGCAGCAATTTTAAGGAATTCATTGGGTAGCTGGTCTGCTGCTAGACAGCAGGGTTTGAGTTTGGAAAGGAGGGATTTTATGTAGTTAGTATGGACTGCAGTGAAAGAGAAGGGGGTGGGAGAGTCTGAAGGGGAGAGTTTGACAATGCTGCTTAATGAACAGTGTTGTGATAGTATAAATAAAGTGGGTATTGAATTGTGTAGCTATTGGGTCTGTTACCTTGAAGTTGGTTGGTGGGGGGGTTGGGGTATAGCCCGCATTGGGAAGATTATTAATGGTTTGCCAAAAATTTATGGGGTTGTTTTGGTGGGTTTGTTGACATGTTAGGTAGTAGTTTGACTTGTCTGATTTTATCTGTTTCTTAGCTTGGTTTTGGAGTTTTTGATATTTTGTGTGGTTAGTTTTGTTATGGGTGGTATGGTAAGTGGACCATGACCCGTCTCTCTGTTTCAGTAGTTCCATGGTATCATTTGTTAGCCAAGGTATGTACTTAGCTTTAGCTCTTATTTTTCTTGTGAGTGCTAGACTATCCAGAATTTTAAAAAAGGTGTTGTTGAAATATTGAACAGTCTGGTCAAGTGGGAGGTTTCTGAGAGGGGACTAGTTACTTTGCTGAAGTAAAAGATTGAAGGTGGAGGCGGAGAACCTTTTCTTATTTCTGAGAAATGTATATATTGTGTAGGTTTGTGTTTGAATTTGTTTTCTACACAAAAAGGTAGGTAAGTGGTCACTGAGGGAGTCTGGAAGGCAGCCTATTAGTAAGTATCTAGTCTAGTGTGGACTGTTTTTTTTTTTTTTTTGAGTGTTTGTCTATCCGGGTTGGACAGGAAATGGTTTGGGTGAAATAGAAGAGGTTAAGGAAATTTGAGGGGTTATTGGAGAGGCAGGAGTGCCAATCCATGTTGAAATCCCCTAGGATGATGGTCTCTTGGTTAAAAGTAGATGATGCCCAGGAGAGAATATTTTCAATTATGGGTAGGTTATATGATAATGACAGTTTTGTTAAGGTAGTATTACTATAATTTTGTATTATTAAAGCACTTTGTCTATGATTATTATCATTACTATTATTAGTAGTAGCAGTAGTAGTAGTAATAGTAGTATTATTATTATAATTTTGTATTATTATAGTACTTTGTCCATGATTATTACCATTATTATTAGCAACAGTAGTACTAGTAATAGTAGTATTGTTATTATTATAATTTTGTATTATTATAGTCCCACACATTAGAAATAAACAGTCATCAAACTGGTTATAATTACTGGATATGGGGACAGTCTGTGGAAAAATGGGGCTCATCCTGCTTTTGTTGATCACAATAAGTCACTAATCTGGCAAAGCAGTGTCATGCATTGTGTTGTATTTTGCTGAATCACAGTAAAATGATCATTGCTATGATTTATGCATAGGTGCACACGTGTTGGAGATGATACTATGGTTGACTGTTATGTGTTTTTATAAAATTTTTCTGTCCATTAATATTTTTTGTCTGGGGGTGGAGAGGTTGGCCTAATGGTTAAGGTGTTTCCCTTACAGAGACAGGGTTTGTTTCTCACATGGGGTAATTGGCTATACTAATCTATGATATGTCAGGTGTATAAAAAGCTAATAAAGTAGCTGTAATTGTTGGGCATGCTGGTATTTCATAAATAAATGTTGACTTCCCAACTACAGTTGGTTACAGTTCACTTTCTTTGATTTGTCTCAGCAGTCTCAGTGTTTTGCATTTTGCTGAAATTTGTGTAAAGAGATAATTTCTCTGGTTTATGCATGTATACTCACACAGGTATGTTGCAGTGTATCAATGAGTTACAAGATGGTCATAAAGCAAAGCAAAGCTGAATAATATGATTCAATATCTTTCCTTAGTCATGCTTTTTGTTTGGGGCATCATTGGTTCAAAAAGAGTGGGAGAAAAACAGCAAAATGCACCTCAGAACATCTTAAATCTCTATGGCTTCTGGAGGCCTAGAGGCCCCAAACCTCCAGCTTAATTCAGTTATTTCCTCTACAGGCTTTACAGTAACATGTAACCCAGTTAGTGTGTATTGAAAGGGGTTTACTATTGAATGTGTGAAACTGCATCAGTCGACCGGCATGTGGTCGAAAGGCAGTTTTCCGGGGACAGAATGCTGAACCAGAAAACATCGACTACACTACAACAAATGAATAGTATAGTTCAATTTTCTGAGTTCAGCATTGTGAAAGGAGATCACAGCTCAGTGAGAAACAGGGAATTAATCCATTTCTTCACTGTAGTGTGATCTCTGAGTTGTTATATATAATTTATAGGAGACATGGGGGGGTGCAGGGGGGATTGGCCCCCTGCAAAATAGTAAAATACATGTACTGTTGACTGTGGAAAGTCTCTGTATGGTGAGCTGCATAGTATGAGTGACTGATGTCACTTCCTGCTATGTCGAATACATCGAACTACAGGTGTCAATGTATTCAGTTTCAACTTGGCTGCCTATTCAATGGTATGGATTCTGCAGTTCAGGTCGACATTGTGATTGGTCGACCGATGCAGTTTCACACATTCAATAGTAAACCATTGAAAGTATACAGGAAAAAGTTGAATAGTAAGACAAAATGTGCAAAAATGTAAAAGTAATTAGGATAATATGGGGAGGCTATGGTTGACTGGTATTGGGGGTGGAGGAATTGGGAGATTTGTGAATGGGGAGCCACTAGGCAATGGGAAGGGGTAGCATAGAGCCGTTTTGCCTTGGGAGCCATTTCCCCTGAGGCTAGGTCTAGTTTCTATAATTACAATTAAAACAGGTAAGTGAGTTTCAAAGTACTTTTACTTTAATGATTATGTGGAACCCACAGAGCTAATGCATTTTCAATACTTTGTCATTTATTTTTGCCAGCATGTTTTGACTATCTCTTTACTTTTTCATTAATTAGTTTAAAATATGTGTTTTTTTGACCATGTAGATCCCACTGATTTTGTAAACATGACCAAGGAGAAAAAGCTTTAAAATCAATTACAATCAGAGTCAGTCAAATGTTTCAGTCTTATTTATCATGTTGTTTGGTTATTATACTTGTGTAAAATTTCTGTTTAATATTAACATCTAAGGAGCTGCAATATCGGTGGTGTATCTAAAGCTTATTAGAAGAAATGCTGCTTTAATCTGTTACATAAGTTTGTATTCCACTTTGTATTCATCACTCTTTCCAAGGTTTACTGGGAGTGGTGCTACTATGGTGCCAGACTAGATGGCTGTCTCAAAAGTGCTCAAAGGTTGTCTGAAAGATCATATCTTTATAAACATTCTGCCATAGTGATAAGGCTGAAAACAGTTATGCAGATCTACCATTTGGGGTATTTGAAGTCCATGTGTGGTATCAGAAGTGGCTAGAAGGGAAAACAAGGAAGAAATAAGACTGAAATTCAGAGACTGAGATGCAGTGGGTAGTAAATGATAAAATTGATAAGCTACTGCCCCTTATAGAAGGCTTGGTATCAGATATTTAAAGCACTGGGGGCTTAAGAAAATGTTCATAATGTTGCCTCTTCTTCTTTCAGCTGTTCCCATTAGGGGTTGCCATGGCAGATCATCTGTTTCCATTTCTTCCTGTCCTTTGCATCTTGTTCTGTCACACCAATCACCTGCATCTTCATCACTCTGATAATCCCACTTCTTTTTTGCCAACCTCTTTCTCTGTATACTCTCCAGTAGTTCGTTGTTCCACCACCAGGGTGCATTTCTTCATGCTGGTCCCAAGCCCAGATAAATGGGGAGGGTTACATCAGGAAAGGACATCTAGTGTATGGCACATGCAGACAACAATACAGATTTCCATACCGGATCAGTCGAGGCCCGGGTTAACAATGACTGCCACCAGTACTGTTAGCCAACAGGCTGCTGGTGGAAATTGTGCTACTGTTGGAGAAGAATAGGGGAAAGGCATGCCTGAAGGCAGGAAGAGAGGAGGAAGATTAAGAGTGTGGTAGTGAGGGTAGGAGCTTTGAATGCTGGTAGTGTTACTGGTATAGGGAGAGAGCTAGTTGATGTGATGGAGAGAAGGAAAGCTGATATACTGTGTGTGGAAGAGACCAGATGGAAAGGGAGTAAGGCCAGGTGTATTGGAGGTGGGTTCAAATTGTTCTATCATGGTGTGGATGGAAGGAGAAATGGAGTAGGGGTTACCCTGAAGGAATAGTATGCCAAGAGTGTTTTGGAGGTAAAATGAATGTCAGACAGAGTGATGTTTATGAAGCTGGAAATTGATAGTGTGATGATGAGTGTTGTTAGTGCATATGCTCCACAAGTTGGGTGTGTGATGGATAAGAGATACAAAGTTTGGAGTGAGTTGGATGAAGTGGCAGTGAGTGTACCCAAGGGTGACAGAGTGGTGACTGGAACAAAGAACAGTCCAACTACCACTCTCCAAAACATACACTTTAGTAAGAACAAAAACACAAAGAAAATGAAATGTAGCACGGATAAGCACCTTTGAGTTAAAAACCCTTCATCAGATCCATAATAAACATACATTATTCCCTCCTATTTAAATATAGTCATAACCAACCAATAACAATAATTGATTAAAACAAATTAAAAATATGAAACACTCAATATATTCTAATATTTTGTTGGTCAATTAAAATATTAAGAACTAATCCAAAATAGACTCTACTACATTATAGCCAATAAGAATTATAACATGCATAAAATGTAGATGGTCCTAGTGAAATAGTACATGACCAATCAGAAAAGTAAGGGACACTCTTACAATCAAGTGTCAGAATGAGTCCTTACTCATTTGGAACATCTCTAAGAGTATTTTACACTAGCAACATAATATTCAACCAGCAAGTAATTGTGGACCAATGCAAATCATTCCATGTACTTGAGTAACCAATTAGAGATGTAGCATAAATGGAATCTTATAGGTTACTAGACCATCATTCATCAATCAAGAGTGGGATATCTATCCTTATTCATTCCGGGCAAAACAAATGACATATTTCATTACACAATTGTTGTTTATATGAATTCTTAAGTGCCTTTCTAAAAGCAGTCTTTGTTATTGAGGTGCCATTTAGAAACACAGCCTGGATCGCACTTATTCTAAACAAAATCAAAACACATATCCCATTCTCTGGCCAAACTCAGTCCAACAAATGCTGCAAACCAATCCAACATATCTCTCTCTCTTAAATAGCCAGCAAACAATGTGAGACAAATGGAATACCACAGCCAATCAGATACAAGTTGTCACCCATGTTCATTGAAGGTGAATCAATGAATATGTTACATTCTTTAATTGTGAGTGGTCTAATGCCAGTTTAAAGACAGTCCAAGTTCTTGTATGGCCAATTTAAAGATGTAACATCAAGAACATTATACTGATCAGATAGCCTGTTGTTAGACCTGTCAGCGTTGTATAACATACCTTGTTGCCTTTCTGTATGGATTCAGAGATTAACTATTTCAGCTATACATTATCCAGCCATTATTCATCCAATAGATGGCTTTGTACCAATCCAAATCATTCTCTGTGTTTAAATGAGCAATGAGAAATATAGCATAGAATAAACCTTATAGGGTAAATGAACAGCCATTCTCCAATCAGAAATGGAATATTTATCCATATTCACTAAGGGCAAAACAAAGGGCATACCTCATTACATAATTATTGTTAATCTAGTGAGTTCTTTGATACCTTATTAAAAGCTATTTTGGTTCTTAAGTGGCCATTGAGAAGCATATCAAGCTGCAGTCTAACCCAGCATGTTTTTCTTCTGATTGCCCAGTAAATGCTATAACATAAATAAAATATTACAACCAAACAAAAATGGGTTATCTAGCTATATTCATTGTTGTCAAGTCAAAGAATATATTCAATTCTTTGATTATGATTGATCTAGGATGCACTTGCATATCAATCCAAAAACTCACATGACCAATTAAGGATATAACATCGAAGATGGTACATTGGTCGAACGGACTACTATTTGACCAATTAATATTAAGCAAGGAATTTCATACCCACTGTGTTTGAATTCAGGGATCAACAAAGTCAAAAATGCCAGCATTAATTTGCATATGCATGCAATAATAACATTAATTTGCATATGTATATGATGGTATTGCATGGTATTAGTTGCGGAACAATCTACGTCCCTTCAGAGCAGGTTTGAGTTGAACATTACCATTTAGTCTTGGCAACTTGTCAGACTGAAGGCTGGCTATCCGGTTCAATTCTCCAATTTCTGTTCTGATCTCCTCCAATATTTTCTATTATTATTTGAATGACCATAAACTTGAAAGTACATCCTTGATTGAATACAACATACTTTACCAAGACATTCTTAATATCTCTTTTTAATTTCTCCAAATATTTTGGGTTTCGAATACCATGATGGGAATGGACCTGATTCCTATGTCAAAGCATAATTTAAGTTTATGAAATTAGTATTGTTTCAACCTTTGATGTCAGCCAGAAGTGCTCTTTGTAGCCCCTAACATGTGCTCAGCAATGACTCCTTCTGTAATTTGTATGGACTTACATGTATCAGTTTGTTTGTGTCTTTCTATTTTTCCCAGTTAGGGGTCACCACAGCGGAACTCCGGTCCACTAATGATTGGTAGTTGATTTTTACGTGCCGAGTTACCAGCCCTGATGCACAACCTTCAATGAAGTTACGCCCATTCATGCATGTCTCCATGCAGAAGATGCTATAGCTGAGAATCGAACCAGATAGTGTCTTACTGTGAGGCGACAATGCTACCACAGCACCACCACCGCGGCAATTCTAAATATGATGGTAGATTTGTTTTTATAAGACCCATTGCTTCTACTACTATTGGAACTGTCTGGGTATCTTTCTTTCATATTGCTCTCATTTCTGCCTGCAAATCCTGATATTTTCTGACTTTGTGTCTTTCTGTACGCAAGACAATGTAGTCACCGGGTGTGGCAATTTCAATGATCATTGCTACTTTTGTCTTCTTTTCATGATCCACTATATCTGGTTTCTCACATCTATCTTTTGAACTGTTGGTAATAGGTGATCCCATGTGATGTAGATTTCATCATTTTCTATGATGCTTTGTGATTCATGCTTCCAGTGTTTTTCAAATACTTCAGTATTATAATGTTTTCACAATCCCCAGTGCAGCAGTCTTGCCACATTATTATGCCTTTCAGTATACAGTCCTTCTGCCATCAGTATGTCACAACCAGCAACAAGGTGAGCAAATGTTTCCAATTCTGTTTTACAAAACCTACATTTGTCTATTTCTCCCACATGTTTAATGGACTTTGTAAACCAATGTGTACATAGTCCACTATCTTGGGTCACCAATATTAACCTTTCATCTTTTGTTTTGAATTTGGCTCTCATTAACCATTCCGGCATTTAGTCCTGATCAACATGAGATTGTTCCAGAAGTTTTCTATAGTTGCAACTCTATTTATGCATTTTCCACATTTCTTGCCTTCTCATCTGATCCATCACCTTATATTCTTTCTTTTGTTTTGTGGCACATTCAGTTGCTGCCTGACTTTTATCTTCTTCTGGTTTAGTTTCCATTCCCACTTGATGCCGATATGCTTCTGATAGACTAAACAGGGAAGTCATCTTAGATTTATTTTTTTCGTTTTTCAAAATTTTCACTATGTTTGGGTCCTGTGAGGTCAGCAGATATGTATGCAGTCCCATGATTGCAGATGTATACATGTAATCAACTTCAAGGAGGCCCATACCTCCTTCAGAAGGGGGAATATATCATCTTGCTATGCACTGTTTTTTTATAAATCATTTGATGAGCATGAAGCATCCTTCTTGTTTTCCTGTCTAATCTATCCAACACCTTTTGGGGTCAGTCAATCACTCCAAAACTGTAAGTTAGGACAGGAAGAGTAAATTGGTTTATAGTTTGAACTTTATTCCTAGGTGTCAATGCTCTTTTCAGGATTAATTTAAGTCTTCTAAAATATTCCTTACTGAGTTTTATTCGGATTTGTTCATGTTTTATTGTTGATCCTTCATCAATTCCCAAATATTTATATACTCTCTCTTTCTCAAGTTCTTTTATAACACATTCCTGTCCCAAACTTGGTGCTGCAGCTTTCCTGTTTTAAAGGTTGCTTTTGCACATTTATCAAGACCAAATGACATTCTTATATAATCTGAAAAGGTTGTGACTACTTGCAGTTGTGCTTTCACTTCCTCATCTGATGAGCTATACCATTTTAAATCATTGACAAAGAGATGATGACAAGTCTTTGCACTTTGTTGCTTTCTGGGAAATAAATTATAGCCATGACCTAATCTGTTAAGCAGACAGCTTAATGGGGGAAGGGCAAGACAAAAGGGCAGCATTGACAGAGAGTCACCCTGGAATATCCCCCTTTGGATTTTTATCCCTAGAATAATAATTTGTCCTTTATCATGGCTTAGCTACAAAGTGGTTTGCCACTGTTTCATGGTTGCTATGATGTCGTTTATCAGTGTAGGGTGTATCTTATACATTTTTAAGCACTCTTTTATCTATGAAGGTGGGATACTGTGAAATGCTTTTCTGTAGTCTATCCATGCCATACTTAGATTTTTTCTTTTTTTCAGTTCTCCACTATGACTTTATTTAACAACAAATAATCCTTTGTTCAATATGACTTTCTTTTATTACCCTTTTGTTCTATTGCCATAATTGAATTTTCTTCTAAATGATTATAAACTCTGTCAGCATCAATTCCAATATATAGTTTATACGTCATTGGAAAGCAAGTTATTGGCCTATAATTTTTAGGGTAGCTTGCAGGTTCACTCTTAAGTGAGAGCATTGTTTTTCCTGTTGTTAGCCAGGCTGGTGTCTGTTCTGGGTGCACATATAAATAGTTCTTACTCATAGCTAAATCTTCATACAAAGATGTTAATACTTTTTGCCAGAGGTTAGGTACTGCATCTGGGTCCGGTGATTCCAATTAGAGGCTTTAATTAAACTTTGTTTCAATCTCTCTGGCTGTTACTTCATCCTATTTCATATACTGTACATTTGTACTTTTTATTCTTTCTTTTACTTCTTCTTTTCATTTAGCATCTTTGTTATGTTCCACAGGATCTTCCTAAATATTTCTCCAATCTATTTCTTCTTTTTTTGGTGGTCTTTCAATTCCTCTTACCTTGTTTCCCAGTTCTCTATAAAACATTTTGAGTCATCAATAAATTGCTTATTTTGTACTTTCCCTTTATATTTATCTGTGTATCTTCCAAGTTTTCTGCCTATGCTGGTATTTTTAGTTTTAATATTTGCAATAGGGCATGATAAATCCTGATCCATTATAATACTGCACATTGATTTTATCACATTTGTCTTTCTGAGTATTTTTTGTATCTGTTCCCTCTTCTATATGCTTCTAAAAGTGGCACCTCTTGTCTTTATTGCTTTATAGTTTTCTCTATTCGATATTTCCATAATGGCATTTGATTTCTCTCCATCCTTTCACTTACTACCCTGTGTTCTCATGGTAGGACTTTATTTGTTATTAATTTCACTGCACAGTAATGTATCCTATTTACTTCTGTTATATCACATGAATCTCTCTATGGACAGTCCTATTTACTGTGTTCATTTGTTTTATCAAATTTCTAACTTTTTGGGTTTTATTTACCTTCTGCAGTCTATTTCTTTCATTGATCTTAATATGTCTATCCATCTCTATTAAATCAAGAAACACTTCTCTTAGATCATTTTCTTCTAAACTGAGGGCAGATTCTTTGTTCGCCATTTCCTGCGAGCATTCTATAGAAAGGTCCAGAGGTTCTTCCTGTGCCACAATCTCTTCAGTTTCACCCTTTGTCAGCTATTGCTCTTTCATATGAGAACTCACTGGCTTATCACTTCCCGACATTGACTGTGCCAGAGTTCCCACAGTTTCCTGTTCTTTCCCTTGTTGTATAGCTCCAACTGAACCTTTGTACTGCTTTCCTGTGGGAGGCTCCAAATTATCTTCATATGTCAACCAATTAGATGCTTCCTGTGCTACTGGCTTCACCTTAATTTGGGTGTCCAGTGCTCTGTCTTGTTGTGTTGTTATTTGAGTTAAATTTTCTACACTTTGCGTGTAATTCATAACCTCGGTTTCTATTTCTTTAACTTCTCCATTACTAATCCTCTTTTCTACTTCTCCTCTTTGTTTTCTTATTTTTTGTATTATAAATTTTTTCATATCTGGATGTATTTGCCTGTATTTCTTTTCAAATATCTTTGATGCTGCTCTTTTTGCATTGATTAGTTTTGCTTTTTCCTTTGCATAAACAATACACCATATTCAATCTCATTTTCTTTCCCATGTCCTTATTTCTTCTTCAGATGTCTCCTGCTACTCTTGTTTCTCCTTACTTTGGGGACTAGTTCATAGGTTCATAGGTTGGTACTAGGCTATCAGCCCTAGGGCCTATACAACCCTAGCCATAACAATTTCCTTGATATTTCTTCCCACAATATTTACTTCTCTGGACCCCTGTCTAGCAGGGTGACTGACATGAGCGAATTTCCTATCTCCCATCCAATCATCAAGGTTCCTTTTGAAGAGGGCCAATGAGGCGCTGTGATATGACCTGTGTTAGACTTTCTACACTGAATCCTTCACTTTGCAAATATTCTATAACTTCAGCTTCTAGTTTTTTTTTAACTTCTACTTGACTAATCTTCTGTTCTACATTCCCTCTTTCTGATCTTATTTTATTATTGTGAATTTTTCCTTATCTGGATGCCGTTGCCTATATTTCTCTTCAAATACCTTTGGGGCTGCCTTTTTTTCTGTTGATTAATTTGACTTTCTCTTTTGCATAAATATTGCACCATACCAGATCTCTGTCTCTTTCCCCTGTCCACATTTCTTTCTTATACCCTTCAGATATCTCTAAATGTTGTTCTTTTCTTTAGTTGCATCTTTTTTCCAAACAGTACAAAGTTTCTTGGTCTATATAGTGCTTTATATGGATCTGTTGTATTAATGAACACAAATTTTTATTTAAAGTTCTGACAGTATTTCTTGTGGAAGTATTTTTCTTTCCTCTAATTTCTGTCCTAATCTTTTCATATGTCTTTTGTCTGGAAATTCTGAGCTTCTTGCATAATAGTAACAATACATAATTTCTTTCTTGTCCTCAGGAGTCCACTCTATCATCTGTATGGCTGTTTTTTTGGAATATCAGTTTTTGTAAGTTTTGTGGACTGCTGCTTCCATCTACAATAGTGGGGGCCATCCCCCCCTGGACCTGGTGTAGCCCCATTGTAGGAATATTTCTGTGTCTTGAAGATTCTACAGTGTCATTTTTTCCAGTCCTGGTACCAGTCCGCTTACCAGGATTGGGCACTTTTTTATTTTGGAACTTGTGCACCCAGCTATCTTCTCTATTTTTAGCCTACTTCTGTCCATGATATATGCTACATAAACTACAGTCTATATATCACTGTCATCTTGGTGGTCCACCTAATGAAGGTACTCACCAGGACTTGATAAATTCAGTTCCAGCAATATTTATCTCCTTTTGCTGATTTTATCATCTCTCCATTTTGACCTCAATATTTCCTAAATGAGAACATCCCTATTAAGCTGCAAGAGCCTCACTTTAAGTTGTTTGTTAGTCTTGCTGACATAGAAACTATTACATGATGTATCACATTATGTATAGACAGCGAGGTAGACAACATTTTTGGTTTTACTTTCAGCATAAAGATGCAGGATATAGGTTTTACTCAAAGTTGGATGTATAAACATATTCAGATCATGGATATCCCTACATGCTTTGCATGCACAATATGGAAGTGTTCCAACTCTGTCAGACCTGCTGCTGTTATTTTGTTTTTTGCCATAACATAAGTGTAGTTTAAGATTCTTACTGTTCTTGAAACAAAAAGATGGTTTCTCCCCTACTGTATATTTGTTTGCTTGATCGGTGATAGGTATCATCCAGTTTTCTCTAATGATATCACAAATACAACTGACATCACAAGAGTAGGCCAACACTACTCCTGTTCTCTGATCCATATTATTGAATCACTCGATGATGGCTGTTCCTTCTTCGAAAAGTGAGGTCTTCCTCTGATCCATAACTTCAGCCACTGATTTATTAATCTCACCTTCTTTATATCCTCTCATTTTAAAACCATGTGACAGGTTTTGTAAGGCTTCAAGAAAAGTCTCATCTTGCATGCATAATCGGGATATCCTTAACAGTTGTCCTTTCAGGATGTTCTGATAGATGTGCCCTAGATGCACCCTTATTCAGCATAACAGGTTGTTCTTCCAACATTCTTTTTGAAACATGCTGGTGTTTATATTACCATCTTTTCCAACATATAGCATAACATCTAAGAAGTCTATCTTAGATTCAGATGTCTTCACGCTGAACCTAAGGAATGACATGGTTTCTTCTAAATATGAAACAAACCCCGGGATTCATTAAACTTCATGTCAGAATAGCATTATTCTGACATGGAGTAAACCACGTCCTTTTCCACAAAGCTTTAACAACAGCGCACCTTGCATATTCATGAAGGCGTGCTACTGCTAAGGCTAAAAAGACATGAACACTACTGAGTGCAGGGTGCTAAATGGATTTGTGCACTGTTAAGCAAAGTTCAGCAATTACCCCTTTAAACACTGTTCAACCCAGGTTATTGGGTTTGTGCATTGCTAACCTCTGCTCAGCATTTTCAAAATGGTCCAATGACAGCAAAGAGTGGGAATATGGCCTTATTTAAATTGTGGAGGTGGGAATACAGCCATAACCTGTTTAGTTTGATCTCTGCAGGAACATGTCTGGTGTTGGAGAGAGAGCGCGCTTTCGGGTGCAGCACTGGGCATCCTGGAGTCCAGGGTCATGGCTAGACTCCTCGTAGAACACCATGAAGAGAAACTGCTGCAGGCCAAGTACCAGGGTTCTCAGTACAATGCAGAGGCCTGGGAATGTCTGGCACATGACCTCTCTAGTGCCACTGGAATCCTCCAAACTGTTGAGCAAGTATGGCATCATTATGCTGACCTAAAGCATAGGAAGAGGGAGATCTTGGCCCAATGGATCCAAAATACTCAGGACCGGCATGCTCCAGCAGTTTGTAAGTATCCCAGATAGAGCTGTACTAAATTCTAGCCTGAGTATGTGATAGACAGGTATGCAGTGTTTTAGTTTTGAATATGTGGGGACATGAGGAACAATGCCCACAAGGGACACATCCCTTAACTCTTTTTCCAAATATGGTCAACTGTTGAAGTGTAGGCGGAGCCTTACGTTTATAACCTAATGTCGGCCCCCTGTGAAAAGAAAATGAACAAGTAGAAGATAGAATATCATTAAGTTTGCCATTGGCCTTTAAGATATCCCAATGTTGATTAATAACCCGCTTAAATGTCTGGAAATCCCTGCCAAAAGTGGTTACTAATTGTATGGGCTGTTCTTCATCCCTGTCAATATCAGACTTTTTATACTGTAACAGCTCCACTCTAGATTGTGGTCTAACCTGACCCCTAGCCTGACAGACGTTATTGTCTTTATATCCCCTCTGGGTAAACCGGTTATGCAGATCCTGTTCAAACTGGGCATAAGTGTCCTGTGTAGAGCAAATGCTGTGCATCCTCAAAAATTGTGACTTGGGTATATTGCGGATGATGTGAGAGGATGATGACTACCAGTCTGGAGTGTGTATTCAGGATTCCTAATAACCATCACATCTAAAAAGGTGATGGGTTCTTTATTGAAATTCAAGGTAAATTGTATACCCCATTTATTCTGGTTAAACGTAAGGTTCCGCCTACACTTCAACAGTTGACCATATTTGGAAATAGGGTTAAGGGATGTGTTCCTTGTGGACATTGTTCCGCATGTCCCCACATATTCAAAACTAAAACACTCACCAGTTCTAACACCCCCAAGGTCTACGACATTTTATGTTTTGGAAATTGTAGCAGTGAATGGATTGTGTATTTGGCTGCCTGTTCCTCTTCAGAGTTTTATGTTGGACAAACTACTAGAACACGGAGGCTTCAGCTTTCTGAACACCTCAGTGAGATCAGGAACAGGAGAGCCACTGATGCTTTGTTTAAGCACACCTTGACCCATAAGACAGCTAGATTTACATTTACTGTGATTGACAGAGTTCAGAGTTCTAATTTTTCTAAAGTTGGTTGGCACACCATGTTAAATAATAAGGAAATAGATTGGCTAATCAGGCTAGGGGGTTTGTTTAAACCTGGTCTGAATGAATTGTCATATTGATATATCCAACCAATAATTTTTGTGAATGCTAATGATGTCATGTATTTAAGGATTGGGAATTTTTCTTTGTGTTAATGCACTGACGAAGGCTAATGCTGAAACCGGTTTGCTTTTTATTTTTCATGCTACCTAAATAAATAGGTTCAAGTTTTTCACCCATTGTGCTGGACCTCTTTTTGTGATGTACTTACAACCTGAGTTGGTCTCAAAACCTATTGTTGGGTTGTGTGTTCTATTATTGCTCATATATTTCACTGGTTGCATATTAATATACCTTGCTCAAATGCTGTTATTGGTGGCCTGTTGGTGTCAATGTAACTTGCATGCTGTTAAAATGTTTATGCATGTGTTCTGTTTGCTATGCAACTGTTTAAAATCTGTTGGTTTGGGTTAATGGGAATAGCCACGCATGTTGTTAAAACTAATTTTGAAATGTGTTGTTCATGACTAACCAATATATCTTGGAAAACCGCAACACCATAGCACGTTTGGCAAGGCAGATCTCTGTGGATCCACCTGTCCCACCCCATCTGGCCATGGCACTGGGCCCCAGTACATCTGGGACCCAACCCGGAACATCTTCCTCCAATGGTCCTGCACCACCTTCAGGTGGAACCACCTCAGGGGATGGGATCTTTCCCCCTACTGGGCGTGGGTGCAGAGAGGAGCCTGTCACACACTGACAGTTCCGAGGCATGGTGCGCAGCGTCATCCACTCTGAGTTGGGTGGGCAGCATCGCCAGATGGAAGACCGCCATGTGCACCTTTAGGGGGCAGGCTGCCTCTCTAGTCCAGCCCCCAGCACAGCCACCTTCAGGGCCATGACTGTGCAGTGGTGACAGGCCATGGGTGGGGTCCTCAGTCCCACTGCATCCATTTGGGGGCTCATTGGCCTCTGATTCCCAACCACTCACCCTGTCCAAGGTGTTTACCTCCCTCATGTGTCATATACCGCCCCTGCCTGCTGTCTTGTATGTCTTGTCTGTCTGCAAATGCTATCTATCCTGCCAAACCTACCTCTCCAAACATAATTACAGCCCTTCCCCAACATCCTACTTTCACCTAAAAAAAGGGGCATCTGTCCCACAAAAAAAAAACATAGCCCCATACATAGCTCTATGTTTTGTCCCCATGTACAGTGAAATTAATCAATCTACCCACAAATTATTCTACAAATGCCTGTTCCCAACATCCCTCCCTGTGTGGTATGAGGCTGTAAATTCCAAATTCTACATATTATACACAGCTGTTGCTGCCGAAGAAATGTCTATGGTCCTTTCCTACACCTGTCCTTCACATCTCTAGTTGGTTTTCCTAATGTTTTACCCCCTGCTTGCCCACATTTCACCACTTTCCTATCACCCTTTTTTTCTTTTCTTTAATGAAAATTAGGGTGGGTGTAAGCAAGAGTAAGCATTGCTAAATGAAGTTAAGAGGGCTTAACCATCTCTTAGCATCACTTAGCTCCATGCAAAACCACACAAACCCACTTACAACTGCTTAAAAGTGCCTTAATCACTCTGTCTCCATCAGCCCTTGTTCTGCCCAGCAACAAAATAAATAGCCCTGCCAAATCTTGAACCCAGGATGTTGTGCACTATAATCACAGCAACATACCACTACATCATCTAAGCTGTGTGAATGTATAATGCTTTTACAAACATATCATGCATTTTGGTCATTTAACATTAATGAAAAAAAGTCATCACTTCCAAGGCTTGAACCCAGGACCCTGTGCATTACAATTACATCAATGTACCTCTACACCATCTGAGCTGTAGGGATCTGT
This sequence comes from Protopterus annectens, assembly GCF_019279795.1. Taxonomy (NCBI): domain Eukaryota; kingdom Metazoa; phylum Chordata; order Ceratodontiformes; family Protopteridae; genus Protopterus; species Protopterus annectens. The sequence goes on from NC_056751.1 coordinate 176,160,691, forward strand.
TATGTTTTTGCAAACATATCATGCACTACAGTCATTTAACATAAGGGAAAGATATATAACCGTAGTACTCTTATACACACATACACACACACACACACACACACACATATATATATATATATATATATATATATATATATATATATATATATATATATATATATATATATATTTATACATATATATAAATAACCAACCTCTTACTGCAAGACATCTGCAAAATGCCTGACAAAGTGGGGGGAAAAAGGGCAAACAACAATGACATCTCTGAAATATGGCTGTCATATGCATAGAAGTCTGCTAGAGTAGTATGGTTTGAGTTAACATATAATTCCTGATAGATTCCAGGTCTGAAACACAAATGAATGTCATTATGTACTGATGTCAATGCTCATATCATCCCAGTGATTTGTCAGAAACCTACAACTGTTATGGGCAACAGACCAAATATATGAGCCACACATCTGGACAGTGTCTACACATCTGGACAGTGGAGAGGTATGACTGCAGTCATGTAACAGACTAGAAAAAAAACAGTGTGAGTTGCCAACCATTTCACCCAGCACCTTCTGAACCACAGTAAGACCAACACAACACTATCCCAAATCAGCTCTGGGGAATTACCCATGTTCTTCCAAATATATCATGCATTACAGGGATGGAACGGTAGGATAAAGTAGATATTGGTGCAAACATGTCCACCACAACCATTTGCACCACAGTCACAGCAACATACCAGTACCCCAAATAGACTCTAGAGTAGAACAACTGTTTGAATAAACATATCTTGATTGACAGTCACACACTACACTGACATATACTGGCCCAACTCACAGTCTATTGGGAATCCAGATGTGTTACAGGACATTTCTCAGTCTGCCCCTACAAACATATACACCTGATCAACCACCAGCAACTCTCGCAGCATGCACAGTCAGATAGAAAAAGATCTATGACACTCACATATGTTACTCTCCCTACTCAGCCCAACAAACATTTACAAACAACACTACTACACAGGCTTGGCAGTCTGCTAACAATGGCCAGACATATATAACTCTCAACTGTACAGATTTCCACAGAATGTCCAGGGTGTGGGGCCATGTTTATGGCCACTGTCGCATACCACTTCTGGGAGTCTGCTAAGTCACTGGGATGATACCAGGAGTGCAGTCAGTAAATAATGATATACCATAACTCTGAACCTCTTATTGCAAGACATCTGCACAAAGCATGATATACTTGGGGACAGGAGGACAGAAAAAGGGACATATCTCACATAATTGTGTTACAAACTGAAACAGTCGCTGGTGTTACAGGGTTTGTTGTAACATAACATCCCTGAGGGATATGACGTCTGAAACACTAATGGGTGTCAACATTTACTGACTACAGTCCCCACATTATCCTACTGATTTCACAAAAACAGAAGTTGTCTGAGGAACAGACCAAACATAACAGACAATCCTCTGGCCAGTCTGTGGACATCTGGACAGTAGAGAGGTATGTCAGAGACATATCACTGTCACATGTCAAATCACACAGAAAATGCATGTCCAGACAAACCCTGTTAATCTAGCAATGTTCTATGTGTGTAACAGCAATACTTACTTACAATCTGTACCCAGTTCTGGTGCTTTCCCCCCAATGTTGTTGGGCTGTCTCCACATGTCCTGTTCTGAGATGTATTCTCACCTACTGTCTGTGAAGCTGTAGCCCCCACACCTCCATAATGTCCTCCACACAGGCAAGGAAAAGGGGCAAGGCCCACATGAAGGACTTAATTATAGCACTGTATTGCTATGGCATTGGCTAATGGAAAGACAACACAGCTGGCAACTACATGTGTTTCAGCTAGATTCATAAAGTGGCACTGTTTTCTAGCCATTGTCCACCAGTGACATGTGCCCTTGTGCAGATGTCTTGCTCTAACAGGAGTTAAGTGTCTTAGCATGAAACCCATGTCATTGCAGGTGTACCTTGTCCTGTAAAATGCCAACATTTGTGTCATCACTGACACCTGCTTTTTAGCTCTGGAAAGCACACTAACCTTGCCAGGTTACTCATCCCATCATATGTTTAGACCCCAAATGGAGGGCTGCAAAGCCACATGAGGTGGAGTGTTGAACATAACATGCACATACACACCTCCAGGCTGGCCAAACAGCATGACTTGTGGGATGCATCCCAAGCGCAGTTAACAGTTGACAAAACACCTACTCAAATCATAGCTAGCAACAGGCCTCCAACCATGACTATGGATACCCACCACACCTATTGGGACATGCTGGAATCTGTCAGGATTCAATAGTCTACCCTGCTGCTGGGTGACTTCAACTATCCAACCATACTGTGCATGTCCTATGCCACCTGAACATGAATGCACAGAGATTCCTATGCTTTGTCAATGGCAATGCAGTGGATCAGCCTGTCAACACTCCCACGACAGGTGGAAATAACCTGTCCTGGGTCCTAACCAACATGAGTAGCCACTGTAACACTCCTGCAGTGTCATCCTCCTTTGTAAGATCTGACCACATAGCCATCACTGTTCAGGTCACCATCTCCCCTGCCCTCTCTCCCATCAGGGTCAAACATAATTAACTTTACATGAATAACTATAAATCTCCTCATAGCAGGTAGAAGTAGCTTTACAGGCAATGTCCCATCAGTTGGAACTGGCAGTAGTATCCAGGCCCACACCACAATACTATGTGGGCACCTACATAGCTGTATGGACTCAGCAATACCTGACAACGTCATCTCCCTCAAGGTAGGGTCAATGTACATGGTGGACAGCAGCAATACACAAATACCATAATAGGTGGAAATAATTGCTGGACAGGGCCAAGAAGGAACAGGTGCCTTATTGGAAGCAATGTCACCTTGGTCTGCACAAGGAAATAGGGTCACAGTTGAATTACCCTAAGGCTATCTTTGAGTTCAAATTGGGCACATCCACCAAGGCCAATCACTAGGCCTTCCACACATGTGTCTGCAATCACAGAGGCAACACACAAATCTGCTCTGTAGTGGTGGTCAATAACACCACATACACATACGGCATAGATATAGGCAACTGGCTGCAGACAGGTGAAGTGTAATCATCACCCCCTTGTCCCCCATTGGTACACATGTGCATGCACAGCACCTGCCCCCTCCCCTCATCATCAGGATGCAGGTTTATAATGCCCTTTCAAAAGCAACACACAGAAGTCTCTGTAGGCCTGATATATTCCTGGCTGTATCCTACTCGAGCACAGGCATGGGCTCTCAGATCCATTCTGCACTGTAGTCAACCAAAGCCTGAGCACCGGTGTCATCCCATCTTCACAGAGGACAGCCACTGTTATCCTTATACACAAACATGGAGCAATCCACAGACACAGTGAATCATATGCACATCAGCCTAACTAGCCTCCTCTGCAAGGGCATGGAAGGCAATATCAAGGACATTATGAACAGGGACATTGGCAACATTGAAATGCCAGAGCTCACACAGCATGGTATTGTCAAAGGGAGATCATGCCTGTTCAACCTGGTCGACCTCTCTGAAGTGGCCAACAAACACAAGGACCAGGGGAAGATGGTGAACAATGCTTACCTTCATCTAGCCAGATTCTCTCACAGTAATCCCCAGGCAGCCAGGATACATACGCCTACACAGCTAGGCACCAACCTGTATGTTACCAGATGGTTACTAACTAGTCCAATGATAGTACTCACTTGGTCAAAGTAGTGGAACCCACCTCTAGTAGTAGCATCTTCCAAAGCAGTGTACCTCAAGGATTGGTCTGAGGGCCTCTACTGTTTGAAATATATGTAACTGAGGTACAGGACAAAAGCAGTGGTCTGTGCCTGACCAGTTGTACAGATGCTTGCAAGCTGACCACTGTCTTAAATTCCCCTACTGATTTGAGCATCCCCCAAGAGGCCCTCACACAATTAATGACAGATGCAGGAGACATTTCCTCAAACTGAATGCCAGGAGAGGCTTCATTCTCCCTGCTGTGGCAGATGTCATCCACACTAATTATGACAGTAATAATGTAGTGTCCCACACAATCCACTGTCTGTAAAATACACTCCCTCCCCATGTCTAGTACAGTACATGTATAGCCCTCTTGAACAAGAAGATGGACAACAGCATGAGAAACAGATGAGACACCCCTGGATCCCACGTGTGCCCCAGCTAGACAGGGAAAACAGGTGCTGGTTTGGTAGGGGCATGGGCGAAAGTCTGGGCCAGGTTATGAGGGCATCAGGCACAATAGCCTGCTATCATCTTATGAGGCTATGCACCTAGTACTTTACATGTTTCCTGTATGTATTGCAGACTGCTCTGCAATATTGTCTGAAATTAATCCCTGAGAGTCTGAATTTTTTAAATTTCTCCAAGTCTTTTGGGTTTCAAATACCATGATGGGAATGGTCCCCATTCCTAAGTCAAATTATGATTAAAGTTCATGAAATTAGTATTGTTTCAGTCTTTGATGTCAGTCAGTAGTGCTCTTCATAGCACCCACAATGTGCCCAGTAATGACTCCTTCTGCAATTCGTATGGGGTTACATGAATTGGTAACATATCCAAATACGATTGTAAATTCTTTTTATAAGACCCATTGCTACTACTACTATTGGAACTGTCTCAATATCTTTCTTCCACATGGCTCTCATTTCTGCCTGCAGATCCTGGTATTTTATGACTTTTTGCCTCTCTGTACACAAGACACTGTAGTCACTGGGTGTGGCGAGATCAATGATCAATACTACTTTTGTCTTCTTTCCTTGGACCACTATATCGGTTTTCTAGCATCTGTCTTTTGAACTGTTGGTAATGGGTAATCCCATGTGATATAAACTTCATCATTTTCTATGATGCTTTGTGGCTCTTGTTTCCAGTGTTTTTGAGCCACTTTGATACCATGTTTGCACAATCCACAGTGCAACAGTCTCGCCACATTATTATGCCTTTCAGTTTACAGTCCTTCTGCCATTAGTGTGTCCAACCAGGAACAAGGTGTGTGACTGTTTCCAATTCGGTTTTACAAAACCTACATTTGTCTGTTTCTTCCACATGTTCAGTTGACTTTGTAAACCAGCATGTACGTAGCCCACTATCTTGGGCTGCCAATATTAACCTTTCATTTCTTGGTTTGAATTTGCCTCTCCTTAACCATTCCTGTATTTGTTCTTGATCAACATGAGGCTCTTCCAGAAGTTTTCTATGCTTGTTACTATATTTATGTTTTTTCCACATTTCTTGCCTTCTCATCTCATCCTTCATCTTATATTCTTTCTTTTGCTTTTTGGCACATTCAGTTGCTGCCTAGTTTTTATCCACTTCTGGTTTGATTTCCATTCCTGCTTGACGTCGATATACTTCTGCTAAATTAAGCAGAGACATCATCTTAAATTTATTCTCATGTTTCAAATCTTTCGCTACATTTGGATCTTGTGAGGTCAGAAGATATGTGTGGAGTCCCACGATTGTAGATCTATACATGTAATCAATTTCAAGGAGCCGCATCCTTCCTTCAGAACGGGGAATATATAATCTTGGTATACACTGATTTTTATAAATCATTTGGTGAGTATGAAGCATCCTCCTTGTTTTACTATCCAATCTATCCAACACTTTTTGCGGCCAGTCAATCACTACAAAACTGTAAGTTAGGACAGGAAGAACACATTGATTTAAAGTTTGCATCTTGTTCCTAGATGTTAATGTTGTTCTCAGGATTAATTTAAGTCTTCTAAAGTATTCCTTAATACATTTTATTTGCATTTGTTCATGTTTTATTGCTGATCCTTAATCAGTTCCCAAGTATTTATACACTCCCTCTTGATCAAGTTCTTTTATATCACATTCTTGTCCCAAACTGATGTTTTCTTGGTGCTGCAGTTTTCCTTTTTTAAAGGTTGCTTTTCCACATTTATCAAGACCAAATGACATTCCAATATAATCTGAAAAAGTTTTGGCAACCTGCAGCTATGCTTTCAATTCCTCATCTGATGAGCTATATAGTTTTAAATCATCGACAAAGAGAAGATAAGTCATTAGACTTTGCTGTTTTCTAAGAGCCAAATTGTAGCCATGGCCTAAGCTGTTAAGTAAACAGCTTAATGGATTAATGGCAAGGCAGAATAGCAATGGTGACAGAGAGTCACCCTGGAATATCCCCCTTTTAATTTTTATCCCTGGGATAATAATCTGTCCTTTACTATGGCTTAATTGCAAATTGATCTGCCATTGTTTTATGGTTACTGTAATGTAGAAAATCAGTGTAGGATGTATCTTATACATTTTTAAGCACTCTTTTATCCATGAATATGGGATACTATCAAATGCTTTTTTGTAGTCAATCCATGCCATACTTAGATTCGTCCCCTTTTTAGTGTTCTCCGCTATAATTTTATTTAACAACAAACGATCCTTTGTTCAATATGACTTTTCTTTATTGGCCTTTTGTTCTGCTGCCATAATTGAGTTTTCTTCTAAATGACTGTAAACTATGTCAGCATCAGTTCCCATGTATAGTTTATATGTCATCGGAAGACAAGTTATTGGTCTATAATTTTTAGGGTAGCTTGCAGGTTCACTCTTAAGTAAGAGCATTGTTTTTCCGGTTGTTAACCAGTGTGGTGTCTGTTTGGGGTGTGCATATAAATAGTTCTTACTCATGGCTAAGTCCTCGTGCACCCAAAAGTTAAGTACTGCATCAGGGCCTGGGATTTTCCAATTAGAGGCTTTTCTTAATTTTGTTTCAATATCTCTCTGGCTGTTACTTCATCCCATTTCATATCCTGTACCTTTAACCCTATTATTCTTTTTATTACTATAGTATAGTATTAGTATACTATACTAATTTGTAAATGTTTCTACTGTAATGTAATTTACTAACTTGGTGCTTTTCTCCCCAGGCCTCTGCTGAAAATGGACATATATCCAGTCAGACCTTCCCGGTATAAACAAACGTAAAATAAATAAATACTTCTTCTATCCATTTAGCATCTTTGTTATGTTCTGCAGCATCTTCATGAATACTTCTCCAAAATGTATCTATTTATTCTTTTTTTGGTGGTCTTTCAATTCCTTTTACCTTATTTTCCAATTCACTATAAAAATTTTTTGGATCATCAATAAATTGCTTATTTTGTACTTTTCCTTTATATTTATCTTCGTATCTTCTAAGTACTTTCAGACTGTGCTGAATTTTTTAGTTTGTTATCTGCGATAGTACATGACAGATCCCGGTCTGTTCTAATACTGTGCATTGCTTTTATCACATCTATCTTTTTTAGTATTTTTGTTGATCTGTTCCCTCTTCTATAATCTTCTAACAGTGACACTTCTTGTCTTAGCTGCTTTATTTATTTATTTATTTTATTTTGCTTTTACATTTGTTGACCGGGATAGTCAGACTGGATACATGCCCATTTTCAGTGGAGGCACGGGGAGAAAAGCTCCATACTATATACTTCATACATACTACAAAGAGGTTTATCACACACACACACACACATATATATATATATATATATATATATATATATATATATATATATATATATATATATATCACATTTTACAATTTCCATACAGACTTACATTCTTTAAGGGTAGAGCATCACTTTAATACAGACTTACTGGAATATTAACCAAATAACTAAGATGTCACTTAGAGGCAAGAAGTCCTCAAAGGCACCCATTTGAGAGGATGGAAGTTAGTCGAGGTAAAGCAAGGGCCAGGGCCGGTGTTAGCATTTTGGGGTCACCTAGCAAATGTCAAGTTGGGGGCCCTCTAGGTATTTCCAGTCTAAGTATAACCCTGTCACCACTACTCCTAAGCAACCTTTTAGTTCATGCTGTAAACTTTTAGGAGGGGTACGCACAGACTGACCTGTAGCTACAATGCTGTTACATTACAACAGGCGTATGTGCCACACTATGTTGGCCCATCTCACAGGGGGACATTTACAGTTACTGGCATTTATTTGCAACAGTGAAACATTACAACTCTATGTACAGGAATGGACTTAGGTGAAATGGCACCCTAGGTCTACAGTTTCAATCCCCACTTCCTTTTCTCACATTTTGCCTTACTTTTCCAATTTTCCAAGAAGCAATACCTTTCTATGTGCTCTGACATGTATTTTAAACTTTTTTTTCTTTTTATGCAACCTTTTCATCCAATAATGACTTAAACAGAAATTATGATTAAGGAAAGGAATTCATTGCTGTGGTTCAGCTTCTGTTTTCCTTTTATCCTTTCAACACACATTGCCTGACCAAAACAGCACAGTAATAAACATTTAGGAAATAACTTAAATAAGCCAGGGCACAGTAATCCATAGGGTTATAGATGCTCTGGGATACATTTTAGAGCATTTTGCCAGTTTCCAATCTTTTAATCCAATGGTGGCTTAAATATAAATCATGAGTAAGAAAATAATTTCAGTCTTTTTTTGTTTTATTACTTTCAAGGAAGACATAAGTTGTGCCCAAAGCTTAATATTAAAAGCTGTTAAATAGTAGCTCACAATAAACTAATAAGCTAGTTGTGAGGATACACATGTAAGACCTATTTGGAAGTACTGCCTGCCCCCCAACCCCTCTAAAAAGGCAGTTATTGCCTATGCATCCCTTTGGTGTTAGAGTGGAATTAAAGCAGAGATTCATTTACCACATTCATGTATTTCAAGTGTCTGCTGACTTACATAACATGCCTCGTAACTCCTCATCCCTCACCATCCGAAAGGCACCTGTACAAGTGCCTGATGTGTGATTGTGAGTAAAGAGGAAACAAGTAATGATTACAGTATTCTACTTTGTTGCTCCTATACAGCACACTGGCCCTCCACAAGCTATAGAAACTTTCATTGTACACCTCTGAGGGCTGTGAGAAAAGTGAAAGAAACAATGACCACACTGGCCTCAGCCCAAGCAGAAGCTACAATGACCTCCTCTACACACCTCTAATATTTGACTGTGATGAAAAGTAAAGAAGTAATAACTGCACAATCCTTAGAACTTCCCATATAACCTACAGCAGCTTTCTGTATACACAGATATCTGAGCAGAGCTGGTTTTAAAATGGGCACAGTTGAGAGCAGAGGCCATTGTCAACTGTATCCTAAGAGGATCATCTCACAACCCTGTTCATATTAAAGAGGGTAATCAGAAAATTAATATATTTGTCCTCCTCATTTATATCCAAACAGCAGCAGCATTTATGAGACCACCACACAGTCAAGGATGATTAACGGAGCCCCCCTGCAGCCACAGATATTGCAGGTACCTAAATCTATTTATCTTTTTAGTTTTAGTAGAGAAAATGTCCACCAGCAAGGTTTAACTAAGCCAGGGGCACTATGTCAGCGGTATAATAGTTAATGGAATTATGAAGATTGTTACTTGATAAAACACTGTTACTACAACTAGAGATATCTTTGAACTGTAAAGGAGATATAAATGAGTTATTCCCCACCTTATTTATTAAGTATTCAAGATTGCTGTACTAGATTTTTTTGGTTTTACAGACATGTTACAAAATATTAAGATAAAATACTTGCTGTAGTTTGGGGCCCCTCAGGAAAAGGGGGCCCCCAGCGACCGCAGGGTTTGCTGGTGCCTAAAGCTGGCTATGGCAAGGACATAGCCATCATGTTTAAAAGAGTTGTATAAGATTTTTCTTGAATTGGGGTAATGAGGGCTCAGATGTTAGGTCAGCAGGGAGTGAGTTCCATGTTTTGCTGACTGAGTTGGGAAACAGAGCCTCCCTAGCTGAGTTGTTAGTTTTGAAAGTGTAAACTAACATTTTGTTGGTGGATCGGAGAGACTTGAGGTTTTGGTAGGGGGTGATAAGGCTATAAAGAACAGGAGTGTATCTGGGCTGGTAGAGAGTTTTGTGGGCAACAACAAGTTAGTTGACCTTAAGTAGGTTAGGTAGTTCAAGCCACCCAAGTTGATTAAGGTTAAGACAGTGGTGGGTTCTATAGGCTGTACCAGTGGCAAATCTGGCAATATGATTATAGCAGCTAGTGTATTTGTTCAAGTCAGTTTTGCTCAAGTTTTTGAATAAGATGGTGGCATAGAGGAGGGTAGACAGTAGATGAATGTGGGCAAAAACAGTCCTAGCTAGGGGAGTTAGGAAGGGTTTAATCTTGTAGAGAGAATCAAGTTTTTTATTAAGGTTTTTAATTGTATGGTTAATATGCAAATCAAACTTAAGGTTATTGTCAATTATTACACCTAGGAGCTTGGTTGAGGGATCTGGGGAAATAATGGTGCCGTTGTTAGATTTTATGGTGAAGGTCAGTCTGGTGGACCTTTGAGATGGGGAGAACAGCAGCAACTTAGTTTTATTGGGATTTAATATGAGACAGCAATTAAGAAGCCAATTTTCAACTGTATTAAAAGCATTTTGGGATAAAGATTGCAACTCTGTTGGGGAAGTTGTCGAGCATATAAGAGTTGAGTCATCTGCGTATTGAATGCAGGTAGCATCCAGGATGACCTTGTGCAGGTCATTAATAAATATAGAAAATAGGAGAAGTCCTAAGATGGAGCCCTGGGGGACTCCAAGTGTGATAGTTAGGAGGGTGGATAGGTTATCCTTCCATAGGACTGGCTGTTGCCTACCAATCAGGTACGATTGGAACCATTGGATAGCCTGTGTGTTTAAGGAAATGGATTTCAGTATTTGTGTAAGTAGTTTGTGGTTTACCATGTCAAAGGCCTTAGAAAGGTCTAAAAAGATGGCTGAGGAAAGTTTATTATTATTTCAGTTTTGATTAATTACATTACTGAAGGAGAGAAGGGCAGTGGAGGTACTATGATATGGTCTAATCCCATGTTGAGAGTTTGACAGGAGTTTGTTAATGATAATATGGTTCAGTAGTTGTCTATGGATACATTTTTCCATAATTTTGGCTAGTGGAGACATGATAGCTATGGGTCTATAATTTGAGAGCTCAGTGGAGCTGCCTCTTTATGGAGTGGGATAACATGGGATATCTTCCAAATGGAGCGGATTGAATCTTCAGATATGGTTCTGCTGATCAGGATGGATATTGGGTAGGCTACAGCATCAGCTGCTTTTTGTAAATACTCTGCAGGGAGTAGCTCTGCAGACAGGGTAGTTGGTTTTAATTTTTTAATTAGTTTTCTGATAAATGATGTTAGGACTGGTTGAAAGTTAAAGGTAATTTGGGCACTGGATGCTATCATAATTGGATCTGTGCAGCTGATGGATAATTGGCTAGCTAAATGCTAGATAGTTTCTGCAAAGAAGCTATTGAAGGTATTGGCAGCCTCAGCTGGAGGTTTGTCATTAGAAGTTGAGGGGGCAGGGGTGGTGGATTGTCCTGGGTGAAGAAGTTTATTTATGCCTGTCCAAAATTTTATAATTTTCTCCATTCGATATTTCCATGATGGTATTCACTTTTGCCCCTTCCTTTCCCTCGCTATCTTATGTTCCTGTGGTAGAACTTTATCAGTTATTAATTTAGCAGCACATTAATATATTATGTTTACTTCTGTTAGATTGCATGGATCTCTATGGACAGTCCTAATTACTGTGTTCATTTGTTTTATCAAACGTCTGACTTTTGGGGTTTTATTAACCTTCTGCAGTGTATTTCTTTTACACTATCTATCTGTCTATATCTATTAAATCAAGCAACTCTTGTATTAACTCATTTTCTTCCAAACTGAGGGCACACCCCTTATTTTTTGTTTCTGTGGGCATTCTATAGAAGATTCAATAGCATCTTCCCGTGGCACATTCTCTTCAACTTCATCCTGTGCCATCCATTGCTCTATCATATGGGAACTCACTGGCCTATCACTCCTCAACATTGACTGCATCAGTTTCCACAGTTTCCTGTTCCTTCCTTTGCTGTCTAGCTTGAAGTGAACATTTATACTGGTTTCCTGTGGAAGGCTCCAAAATATCTTGATATGGTACCCAACCAATTGCTTCCTGTTCCACAGGTTTCCTCTTAATTTGGATATTCATTGCTCTATCCTGTTGTGGTACTTTCTGCATTTGATTTTCTACACTAAATTATTTTCTTTCCAGCTGCCCTATAACCTCAATTTCTATTTCTTTGACTTCTCCATTACTAATCTCTTTTTCTAATTTTCCTCTTTGTTTTCTTATGTTTTGCATTGTAAAGTTTTCCATATCCGGATTCTTTTGCCTGTATTTCTCTTCATATATCTTTGCTGCTGCTGTTTTTGCATTAGTTAGTTTTGCTTTCTCCTTTGCATAAATATTACACCATATTAAATCTGTTTTCCTTTCCCATGTCAATATTTCTTATTCAGATGTCTCCTGATCTTCTTGCTTTTCCATATTCTGGGGACTCACTCCATCATGCTGTGATGTAGTCTGTGTTAGACCTTCTACATTAAATCCTTCACTTCGCAGGCATTCCATAACTTCAGTCTCTATTTCTTTAACTTCTGCTTTATTAAGCTTCTTTTCCACATTACATCTTTGTGCGATTAATTTTTTTATTGTGAAATCTTCCATATCTGGATGCTTTTGCCTGTATTTCTCTTTGAATATTTTTGAGACTGCCTTCTCTATATTAGTTAACTTGGCTTTCCCCTTTGCATAAATACTGCACCATATCAAATCTCTCTTTCTTTCCCATGTTCATATATCTTTTTATATTTTTCAAATATCTCTAGGTTTTGTAGTTTATATTTTCACACTTCCTCAGATCCTTCTTTTTCCAAACAGATCAAAGTTTCTTGATCTATATACTGTTTCTCAAAAATCTCTTGTATTAATGAATGCAAATGTTTATTTGAAGCTTCTGACAGTTTTTTCTTGTGGAAGTATTTTTCGTTTCTCTAATTTCTCTCTTAATTGTTTTGTATATCTTGTGCCTGGACATTCTGGGCTTTTTACATAACAGTAACAATACATAATTTCTTTCTTATCTTCAATAGTCTACTCTGTCATCTTTATGGCTCTTCTTTGGCCAATCAATTTTTGGGATTTTTGTGGACTGCTACTTCCTTCTATAACAGGGGGGCCATTTTCCCCCTGGACCTGGCCTGGCCCCATTGTAGGAATGTTTCCGTATTTTGAGGATTCTACACTGTCATTTTTTCCAGTCCCGGTATCAGTGCGCCTACAAGGATTGGGCACATTTTTATCCTGGGTCTTGTGCACCCAGCTATCTTTTTTGTTTTTGACTTACTTCTGTCCATGTTATATGCTATATAAATAGTCTATATAGCAGTGTTGCCTTGGTGAGTTTTGTGAAAAACAGTTTCCACCTCGCAAAGGTACTCATCAAGACTTGAGGATGAATTCAATTTCAGCATTACTACTCTCCTTTGCTTGCTGACTTTTCATCTCTCCATTAGGACCCCTGTGAACTGTATATGTACTGCAATGATATTGTACAGTCTTATCCCCTCATCAATTATCATCACATATTGTTACACCTTGTCATTGTGTGTGGTCTGGGCAGCAGTAAGTCAGCTCTTACAGTATGTACACATGCACTTGGTGACACTGTATACCTCACTCCAATAACCTTGGTCTTGGCCACAATTACCATTCTGCTACTGGGCCTATCACACAGTAAGATTTGTCACCCTTTGTTGTGGGCCTGACAGTAGCAGACTGTACCAGGATTGTGTGTGTGTGTGTGTGTGTGTGTGTGTGTGTGTGTGTGTGTGTGTGTGTGTGTGTGTGTATGTGTGTATCAGCAAATGTAATACTGCAGGGTATTAATTTACATATGTTGTGTTCCCCTCGTAGGTGAACACAGGGGCTGGTGTCCCTCCCCCTCACAACCTGATTCCCATAATGATGATGGTCATAGTGAGGCACAGGTGGGGATGTCAGTGCCTGGATATGTGCCATTGTTTGTTATCCCACTTTCACCCACCATGTCCTCGCACACAGTCAGTATGTCCACACATGCCCGGTCCCCAGCAGCCATGGATAATGGACAGGTTAAGGGTGGTGGCATGAAACAGGCTAGTGTGTTGAGTATGGTAAGTGTGAGTGTAGACACCAGCCATAGGCAGAGAGCAGGCAAGATCACAAAGGATAATGAATAAGGGTGGTCAACAGAGGACTGTGTCCATCAAGCTCCTGTCACAAGTGCCATGGCAGGTGTCACCAAATGCATATTATGGTCTGTCATGGAGGCACAGGTGTGTACTGACTACAACACCAGACAGATGCTCATGGTCATCCCTTCCATGCGTGATGACCTCAACGGCAGTTGTGATGCCATACGTCATCTTGCCAATGTTGTGGATAGACATTGGGGTGAGACATTGTCACTGCTCAACTGTGCAATGTCTGTGCTTGAGCATGTGGTGGGAGTAGGGCATTGGTAGGTGGACCTAGGTCAGTAACATAATCAGCTGTGAGCCAGGATGGCAGTGCACATTCACAGTCCCATAGTGGCAGTACCAACAGCACTACCGAAGGGAGGGTGCTGTCCACACCACACCAGAGCAGGCCATAGGCACATTGTTCTGGCCAGTCCCATCAGGGATACGGGTCCAGCAGACAGCAGTCAAAATCAGGGAGTAGTACTGCATCTGTCCTTGGGCCTGGCGGTGCCAGCAATACTCCTGGCAGAACCAGTTACCACATCCCTGCTGGGAAACAGTGAACCGTACATCCTGCCATGTACGGTCCACAGCTGTCCAACATAGCCCTGTGTCAGGCATCCACATTGCTTGCTGGTGTGCAGACAAACACTCACACATCGCTATCCCAGACAAGTCACCACCAGACATGCACAGCTTGTTTGCACTTCTCAGTTGAACATCATCCCTCCAGACACACACACACACACACACACACACACACACACACACACACACACACACACACACACACACACACACACGTGTGCTTGCACACAGTCACAGACACACACACACACACACACACACACACACACACACACACACACACACACACACACACACAATGTCAGCTGTATGGCCCAGCTTAGGCCTCTGGCAATCCAACACCACATCCTGTGTTTGTGATGATACATGTGCCACAACCCTGTTATCCATACCATCGATGCACAAACATGCTCATATGGGTCTGATTCACAGGGTGACTATGTTACAGTGTAGCAATGTCATGCTGTGTAAGGTGCTGTCTGCTGGCAGTAGTTATGGGTACACATTGAGGTGTATGTACCTTGTTAGCCATGATACACTATTGCTGTTAGTACTGCTGACTGACTGTAGTGTCACGTACTGTATTCTGGTTGTGTTCCAGGTGTCTGTATGCCTGCAGGCTGTGGGCCTGCTGACAGTAGCAATGATGAGTAAGGCAGAGTGGAAACACAGTGACCTTTTCATAGACAAGGTACAGCTGTACATGTACATGTTTACTAGGTGTGTTTACATGCAACAGTGTGTGGGTGCAATTGTGGCAGACTGTGTGACCTTGCATACATACCCTTGTCACAGCCCCCTAGCCTGCATACATGTTACCTGTGTATTCTCTAGGACTGCAGGCTCACACATACAGACGAGGTTACTTGAGTACTGGCACTAGGTCCCTCACCAGCTTAGCCATTACATTTACTACAACAGGTTCAGCTATCAGCACCTGTTGTCCCTGCCATTTCTGTCACAGACACTCAACCATCATGCGGTTTATGAGGGTTTGCCTAGTACTGTGTATGACAGGTCAGCCTGTGTTAGTCTAACCTGACAATCACCAGCATGTGTGTATGCTATCTCATATGTATGTCTGGCCTCTCATGCCGCTAGTGCCCACAGAGTCATAGTCCTGTACATGGGGCAGCTGACAAAGGGCTGAGGACAGCACCTACCTGCACAGTCATGTGAACAGTAGCACTCTATATGTAACACAGATAGCACAGTGGTACTGTAGTGTGGCAGTGTCTGCCACTACTATTGAAGTGAGTGACAATTGCAGGGAATGTTAGGATTGGCAATGGTGGTTTCAGAGGCCTTTAACATGTTAGAGCCATCTCACACACACAGGCACACTGCTGCATGGGGACATGCATTGAGACACACATGCACATGGAGGTGACACTTATCAGAGTAGATGATCTACCAATCTATTAATGTACAATACACAGTGATACAACCATTGCACCACAGTGGCTTGGTGTTAGACACTGTGCAACTGTGTTGTATGGTGGATGACATCTGTATGGGCTGACACTAGGTTGGCAATAGGGGAGTTCACAGGGTGGAAGAGGCACAAAAATGGTATAGCTATCACATACACACACTGAAGACAACCACAGGGGCTGTGCATACAGAAAAGCATACACAGTTGCAAATAGACATATTAGGAACCCTATCTATTCACATGCATGCACTATCGTGCTCCATACACATGCCATGCTCCACATACATTATATGCCTGGGACATAACACACCACCTCTTACAACAGGTAACCTTGACAGACATAGCAATTGGTCTTGTCTACTGCCCCTACATACCTGCACAAGTGGTAGTGTGACAGACTTTGTATCAGCATGATCTGTCAGTCAGGTACAATGTCTGATGCTGGCATTTGTATCAGTATGGTAACTGTGACATATTTGACAATGATATCACAGGAATATTCATTTTCAGGGGACACAGAATACATGTAGTTTGCAAAAATGTGAATATTCCATGTACATCTGTACAGATGACTGGTATGGGCTGTATAGTGTTACATGGTGCATGTGAGGCAGATACCATTAACAGTATATTTAAAGTAATGTTGTGGGTAGGGGGCCAACATGCCTTAAAATGGTATAACCTATACACACACAGAAGCCACAAGGGATAAGCTTCACATACTACTATTTTGGTTGGTATTGAGATTAGAGCCCATACCTATCTATTTCCACTATAGTATTACAAAGTTATTGCACATGCAATCGTGTCATTCTAGGGGGAACCACTTTGTGTCTGTTTGGGATGACATGACTGACAGACCTCGATTCTTTGCCAGAGATAGTCTGCATCTGTCACCTCTGGGTTTCTGGATACTGGCTAAGGATCTTGCCACCCCTATAGTGCCTTTTTTAGGCAATGCACAACAGACCAAATTACCACCATAACAGCTATAAATAAATGCAATATGACGGTCATGCTGCTCAATGCTAAGAAGTCTAAATCTCAAGATGCAATTGCTCGAAGCATTCCTCAAAATGTAGAACATCAACATTTGTGCTGTAATGGAGACCTAGTTTAAAGCAGCAGAAAGCACCCCTGCATTACCAGGCTATAACTCATTCCACACCTTTCAGCCCCAGAACATGGACTGAAGCTCCAAAGGCAGTGGTGTCTCCATATTTATAAAGGATATGCACAACTCTAGACTAGTAGCCCAGCATAATGCATCTGAGATACTTCA